>NW_020454316.1:4131004-4232368 GCF_003342845.1 Nothoprocta perdicaria | reverse complement strand
GGCGGCCGAGGCCGGGCCCGAGCCCGCGGGCGAGCCCAGCGCCGCCGCCGAGGAGCAGGAGGAGAAGGAGGAGAAGGAGGGAGCGGGGCGCGAGGCGGCGCCCGGCGCCCCCGCCGAGCCCGAGGACGAGCTCTCCTTCAGCGACCCCGAGGACTTCGTGGACGACATCAGCGACGAAGGTGCGGCGGGAGAGCCGCGCTCCCTAGGCGCCGTGTCCGCCGCCGGCCCTTAATCAAACGGCGTTGATGCCGCGCTCTGCTGGCGGCCTGGAGCGCTCAGCCCCTGCGGCCCCGCTCGTTAACCCGCGCGCTTGGGGTCCGCAGCCTCGGCCAGACGTTAAGGAGCTCGAGGGTCTTTCTGCACCCCCGCAAGGAGCAGGATGGGCGCTCAGGAGCAGCCGTCGTGGGGCCTTTGTGGGGAGAAAACGCAGAAAAACTAATTTCAGTGCTTGAAAGTTCAAACCGAAGCTCTTTGAAACAGTTGGATGTTGGCTCTTGAAGGGGCTGATTCGCTGTGTGGCTACAGATGGAATTAAGGGGGTAGCTAAGGCGTTGGTGGTGCAAGGCAGCTAAATTAGAGTTAAAACCCTAATGTCTTTGTCTCTTCCTAGAGTCTGTCTCGATAAACTCTGGTACTTTTTGAAAAGCACAAATATTGACCTCTTTTACCAGTGCTTATTGTGACACAGGTGTTGTGAGGGGCCTCTTGTAATAGTTGCATCAGAACTGGAAAAAAACTTCCTACAGCGTTTGATGATTTGCCCTTAAGTTGTTTTATCGAGTGGCAGTGAAGCATAGGGGGTGTTTGGGTCTTCTGCTTTTGGTTTAGTTGGTTTAGTGAAAGATCAGGAAGAAGGAAGATTTTTTTCCCCCCTTGTATTCAGTAATTTGTTTATCTGTTCTTACTTGCGCCTTTCTTAAAGTCTGCTTGATTATGTTCATTTTTGTCTATTTTTTGCAAGGCAGCTTTCTCATCCTCTTTCCTGTTATTAAGGAGGATTATGGTTATTTTTTCAGCTATGGACAACATACTGGTGACTAAATTGGTGTCTGAAACTGCCTTTTCTATATGTGTGGGCTACCTCCTGAGCCATCTTATTCTGCTAACTCCCTAGATGGAAAGGCAGCCCATCGGAATCACTGGAACAGGGTGTTTCAGTGCTTAGATAAATAGCACGTTTTTCAGGCATACTTGCGGTAGAGCAGCTTTAGGAATGGACCATCTCAGTTGTGTTACGTTCTTTAACTTTTTTTCCTTCCCAGAATGGTTTTGGTGCAGCAGAATTGCTCCTCCAAGTTCAAGCAGAAGGGGATGTGTCAGATAATCACTTAGATGCAGTGAAGCTGCAGCTCAGATGATAGCAATGGCCCTTAAAACTGGCAGCTGGAGATAGCCGTGGCCTCGCCCTGCGTTCCTGGTGGAATGGGAGCTGGCTAGACCAGCTTTTCCCTTTGAAGTCCCAGTGTTCACAATTTTGAACTTGAGGCAGAAGAGCGTGGTGCAGCGTGGCTTTCATCTCTCACAGTTCTCATTCTATGCAGGGATGTTGTGCATACTTGCAAAAGAGCCTAAATATGTATTACTTGGTTGGTCTGCAGGCCTGCAAAGTCTTTTGTGGCAAGTGGCTATGAAGAGAATGACTAATGGAGCCTAAATACGAATCCTCCTCCTATGTCCACTTCTTGTGGACACTTAATGTGCATTGTTCATTGCACATGGGCCTTATTCTGTAGCGTGAATGAGATCTTGGCCATTCTTGAATAGCTAGTTAACAGTAACCCCTTTGAGCCCTTTTCAGAAATGGATAAAACATGTATTAGGCTTGTGGTACAAATAGTTGCCTTTTTCCAACTCATAAAACTGATTCCTGTTCATCAAACTGCACCTGTTTCTTATGTGCCAGTGCAAATAGGAGTTTGTGAATCCAATCTGAAGTGCAGAGATAGGTCAAGTGTAGTAATGTGGGGGTCTTTAACAACTTCAGCTTTCTTTAGTTGCTGCCGTTAGCAGTAACTTTTCACACTCGCTGAGTCTATGGTTGTTCAACTTTTTATTCACAATTTATGCATAAACATGGACTTTTGAGTAACAAGTATTGTGAAGAGAAATATTGCAAGCACTATGGAATCTTTATGGTGCTAGCATCTGTTTATGCAAAAACTGCTGTGAAGCGTATTGTTCAAGTCAATAGAAAGCTCTGTGTGCAATAACTTATTTAAACTCAAACTGTAGATAGTTTGGTTTTCTAAGTTAAGCACACTGTTGTTTTTTTTTTTTTTTGTCAGCAGAATCATAAGGCAATGATGCTAAGTGTAAATTGCACAGACATTGCCAATTAGACCATAAAGACCCTTAATTTAGACAAAGATTAAAAGGTACGTGTTGAGTAGGACAGCTAGGGGTGGTGTGAGAGAAAGATTTGAAAGCAGCTTTGTGTTAGATGTATTTGGCAGCCTGTGGGGGTATCTTTGTGCTCAGAGATACCAGCCCAGTCCTTACCGTGTGTTTTGCTTGCTGACCCTGCAGATCAGTGCAGCTCCATAGCTGGGCAGTGTGAGCTTGAGAAATGTTTCAACGCCAGCATTATCACTGGAGTTCAGTGGATACAAAGTAATCAAATAGCATTATCTTGAGGAATAAATTAAAATTAGATATCCCAAACTCTACAGAAGGTGTTTCTAGAATTCTGCACTATAAAACTAATACAGCTTTGTTGTTGCCACTTAACAGTTTTTTTGTGCATAATTTGCAAATGAACTATGTACATTCTCCAACTTTTTTCTTTTTTAATCCCAGTGCGGTATGCAAGCTGCACCTGTTGAGTTACAGTGTTTCTGAATGTCCTCAGTTCTGTCCTGTAAAACTTCTGTACTCCCAGCAATCTCTTTAGAGTAGAAAGAAACTTGAAGCTTACAGTGCAGGGGTGGAACAACCCGTTGTTCCAACAAGTCCTCTCTAAATTTGTTAGATATTTTAGGAAAGAGCTTTTAATGTAACTGAAGAATATCCAGAGTATGAAGAGGTGTGTGCTCATATGCACTTGCCTCATGCTTAATATGGCTTTAAGTGTCTCTACTTAGAATAGCTTCATTTTCTTGCTTAATTAAAGGTTGAGATGGAGCTTGACTTCTCAACCATAATTATAATAATGTTAAGACATGCCAAGCTTCCAGTACAGAAGATAATTTAAGTTATGCTCCAATTCTTGTAATGTGGGAAGGAAGTACACATTACATTTCTGTTTATCAAAGTCATCAGCTTATTTGGGTAGGTCTAATAGTCTGAGCTTGTGTAGTTGAGTCTTTTAGCTGTTTGCTCTGTCAGCATTTGTGAGGGCTTCATGAGTCGGTTCCTACTCCTGAAAAAAAGCTAATAGTGGTGCCCTTAATGTAAGGTGTTATTTATGAGAAGACTTCAAACTTTAATCAATTAGTGTTTATCAAGAAACTAAGAAATCTTGCCTTTTAGCAAGGAAGTTCTCTTAGATGGCTGCTGTGTGCTGAAACTCAACAGAAAAGTATCTTTTGGAGAATGTGATCTTTTTTGGGATGTCCTATATTCACTTTTGCTGTTTTCCTGAAGGAGCAGAAAACCAGCATTGCTACCAGCATTCTTAAATCACTTGCCTTAAATTTGAGGTGGTTGTCTTTTCTTGGGGTTATTATTTTTTTTCATCTTCCTGTCTTCTCATTCATGATGTAGACTTGTGCCTAAGTTTCTCCTTCACCTTTTTTTTGCAGAATTGCTTGGTGATATACTGAAAGACCAACCACAGGAAGCAGATGGAATTGACTCAGTAATAGTTGTGGATAATGTTCCCCAAGTTGGACCAGACCGACTTGAGAAACTGAAGAATGTCATCCATAAAATATTTTCCAAATTTGGGAAAATTATCAATGAATTTTATCCAGAAGCAGATGGGAAGACAAAGGGGTAAGTCATGATAACTCCTGCACTCTGTATTCACGATGCTTTATCTGGTCTTGAAAAATGTATTTCTGATGCTTTGGAAAAAAAAAAAGTATTTGAAGACAGCTATGGATTGAATATATTGTAAGTTTTAGCTGCTGGGCTTTTGAATTAGGTTGTACTGGTGGCAAAGATAAGACCGAATTACTTTTCGGTTAAGCTGAAAATAAGAGCTGTGCTTTGAGATACCTTGGAATGAGCAACTATACCAAGATTTTCAGTTTCTTGACATGATCTGTTATTGAGCTGGGGAGAGCTGCCTGCTTGCCCAGTACTGCCTGTCCTTGTATTTCCTGTTCAGCTAAGAAGCATATATGTGCACAGCGTCAAATTGGAAATTAATTGCTTTTGATCTTAACTACTTAGGGGCAAGGAGTTACTTACAGATGTTGTGTACTGAACTCGGCGTGCGTTCCACTTATTCCTTTTTAGTGTGAACCTGTTGTATAGTTAACACTGAATACACTTTCACATTCCTTTGCTGCAGGTACATCTTTCTGGAGTACATGTCTCCATCTCATGCCGTGGATGCTGTGAAGAATGCAGATGGATACAAACTGGATAAGCAGCACACTTTCAGAGTCAACCTTTTCACAGACTTCGATAAGTGAGTGCAGTTATCATGTATCTTTATGGCTTTATGGAGTGATTCTATTCAGGAGGATCTGCATCAAGTGTAACTAATCATACTCTTGCAGGTATATGACAATCAGTGATGAATGGGAGATCCCTGAGAAACAGCCATTTAAGGATTTGGTAAGTTCTGTTGTGTGGGGTTTGTTTTGTTTTTCTGAAAAAGTGGCAAGAATATTCTGCATAGTACAAACCAGTCACTTTTCTGCTGTATTATTCACATGAAAATAGAAACATGATATGCTAATGATGTTGATTTAAGTATCAGCACATCCTCTGTTCTCACTATCATAAAGTGACAGGCAGAACTTGGTGTTTCTGATTAGTAATTCCACAGCAGTAAAACTTAGGGTAAAGAAGATTTGATGCAAGCTATTTGAAAATGGTATTCTGAAAATGTCCTACATAATTTTAAATGCTCAAGGCAAACTTAAGTGGTTACTACCACTAGATTTGTAAAATGTTCTCTGAAGAAAGGAATAATGTGGGGGAAAAACACTAAAAAACATAAGTTTTCTGGTCAAGAAATGTTAAGCAGCATCAAATGACTGATCCATCTTTATGATCTATACTCTTTCCAGTAACCAGTGGTCTGTAGTATTTAATTTCATCTTTCAAAACTTCTTCACAGTGGTAGGAATCCAAAGTGCATGCTGTGCATAAAACAAGTTTCCACTTGTCAGGTGAATATTAATTTGGGGAACTGGTCATCATGGCCTTTGACTCACTAATGAATATTTTGCTTCTTTTCCTCTTAGGGGAATCTGCGCTACTGGCTGGAAGACCCAGACTGTAGGGATCAGTACAGTGTGATCTTTGAGTCAGGAGACCGGACCTCCATTTTTTGGAATGATATCAAGGAGCCTGTTCAAATTGAGGACAGAGCAGTGAGTGTCCTAGAAGTGGTGTACCTTGCAGTCAGTCTCCTTCAGTAGTTCAATAATATTTTAAATAAATTGCAGAGGAAAACCTCTGTTATTATTATCTTCTTTTTTAGTAAAGGAATGTGGAGCTAACTTGCCTTTTAGCTGTCCATGAAGCCTGATAGTTTCCTCCTGTGTATATTATAGGTGGTTCACAAGATCTGAAAACTGAGTTTTGAAGAGTACTATTTCTCAGTGCTGAATATATGGTTAATTACTCTTAAGGATGTTGCTTCTAATCCCTTTTTGCCTGACTGTAGAAGTGCTGGAGAGGAATGGAACAGTTGGTTTGGTACTAGCATGTAAGGGTTAGTGTACCTGTGCTGCAGGGAGCGGACGTTCTGAGAACTGGCTCTTGGTACCAGGAACTTTTTCTCGCTCCTGTAGCGGTCTGTCTTACTGATACCTCTCTGCCTCAGGTGAAGTTCAGGAGCTGTATCTTTTTTTCAAAGCTTAGACAACTTCTAAGAAGGATATGTTCCTACGAGGATGGAAAGACAATAAAAAGAAAGCCAAATGTATTTTCCCTGTGTTTAACTCTCTGTTCAGTACAAAGGACGTCATTATTGGAAAATATTTTTGGGGGATTAGTTGGAACTCTCAATTTACTAGTAGTTTTGAACCTGAAGAGTAAGTCCTGTGTGCCTGAAACCAAACCTCACTCTTGGCGCAAGCTTTTATTAATTCTGAAACACTCACTCACTTAGTAAATGGATTTGCAAGGTGTGATGCAGCGAGCTATACATGATTTTTTCTTTTCCCGTAGGAATCCAGCACGAAATTAAACCTTTGTGTATATTTCTTTTCCTCCCTGCAGCGATGGACAGAAACCTATGTACGCTGGTCCCCAAAAGGTACCTACCTGGCCACGTTCCACCAGAGAGGTATCGCGCTTTGGGGTGGAGAGAAGTTCAAGCAGATTCAAAGGTTTAGTCACCAGGGAGTGCAGCTTATTGACTTCTCGCCTTGTGAAAGGTATGCAGCATGAGTTCACTTGGGATTCAGGAGCAAAATCATGAGACATGGATGTTCTAGTGATGTTCTGGTGCTTTCACATCTCGTGTACGAGGTCTTCAGTTTTTCTTTGCCTTTGGAAGTGTTACTTTTCCTGGATTCAACTCTTTTAGAATGAGTGAAACTTTGCCTGTTTTCTCTTTTTCTTTTTTTAGTTTATTTTTTCCTTTAAACTGCAGGGAAATATTTGAAGAAAATAATCTGGGATAACAGAACCGTGCCACCATTTCTTCAAAGACAGTACTATC
Organism: Nothoprocta perdicaria; assembly: GCF_003342845.1. Classification (NCBI taxonomy): domain Eukaryota; kingdom Metazoa; phylum Chordata; class Aves; order Tinamiformes; family Tinamidae; genus Nothoprocta; species Nothoprocta perdicaria. The sequence continues at coordinate 4,225,581 of NW_020454316.1, read as the reverse complement.
CCAGGGAAAGAGGGGAAACATAATTTGGATATGATGTCTGTTATGTTAGATTTTGTAGTTCTCTGAAAATTTTTGATTGAGTAGTGTCTTCTGTGTCTATTGTTCGTACTAAGTAAATTCATTGCTTGCTTTTGCATTAGCTCTATACAAAAAGTCAAAATCAGATGTGATCTGAATCAAGAGCATCTTGTTTTAGTAACTTTCAAACAATAGACACTTGGAAGAGCTTTGATTTTATACTAATGTAATGAAGAGATAATTTTTTAAATGGAGAAAAGTTCAGCAAACTTATAGTTCAGATTTGCATAGTTCACTGGATATATTTGGTTCTAAAACAACTTCTAATGTCAAAACTCTGTAGTAACACTGTATTGGTGACTTCCCACTGCTTAACTTGTGCATAAACCTACGACCTCTTTGGTTAGAAGGATCTGGGGAGGGAAACACAATGTCTTGGAAGCCTTCTCTCTATCAGCTTATTTTTATTTTTCCCAGCTTCCAAAGGACTCCACTGGAGAAAGTGCCATTCGAAAGTGCATTGGGTTTGAAAAACTCCGCCTGTATGGACATGCTAGTTTCAACCATGAAACTGTTTCTTTTGTAGGTACTTGGTGACCTTCAGCCCGTTGATGGACACGCAGGATGACCCTCAGGCTATTATCATCTGGGACATCCTGACTGGGCAAAAGAAGCGAGGATTCCACTGTGAAAACTCGGCTCACTGGCCTATTTTTAAGTAGGTTGAGCAAGAGCAGTAGAGGACGGAATTTATAGAGCAAGTTGTCTTAGACTTTCTGTTTAATAAGAAGGCAATTCCCTATTTAAAATTCTCTTCTGATTTGCTTAGATGGAGTCACGATGGTAAATTCTTTGCTCGAATGACTTCAGATACACTCAGCATCTACGAAACACCTGTAAGTTTTTTTGCCTTTTTTTTTTCCCCCCTTTCCCCTCCAACACATAGTAAGTACATCAGTAGGTCAACATTTCCCATGGTATATTAACTGATACATTTTAATAGCAAACTCCGCTAGGCCCAGACTTAAAAGAAATACATTTCTTCCTGTCTTTTGCTCTCCTGGGTGAAAAAAACTGTAGCTGAACCTAAGAGTAAACTTCACACTGTGCTTCTAGAAGGCCTAAAGAGCTCAATATACTACTTGATAAGAGCCAATAGCATCAGTTATGTGATGCTTCCAAATTTTTAATAGCAGATGAATGCCAAAATGCCCAGAAGACATTATAAACTGCACCCGTTTGGGCTGTTTTGTTTTTCTATTCTAATGCATGCTGCCATACCCACAAAAATGTACAAAATCATTTTATTGAGAATTGATATACATATATTCATAATACAAAAATGAGATAAATTATTTCCTAATACTCTAGACTTAATTTCCTGTCTGTGAATTCTAAAAATGAGAGCAGAGGGTCATGTATGAGGACAGCATAGGAATGTATTGCTAATTTGAAAACTCATGTTTTTTCTTTTTCAGTCGATGGGTTTGTTGGACAAGAAAAGCTTGAAAATCAATGGGATAAGGTGAGCGTATTTTTTTGTAAAGATACCTGTTCTCTTCATGCTGGCTTAAGACAGTGTGTACTGTATATTGCCTGCTGACATGGAACTAGCTTGTTTTATATGTTTTATATATGGTTATATGTCAGTTACTATGATTGATTGTTTTGTTTTATGTTTAATCAATCTATTTTCTTAGACCCATTGGGATTACTTGGTAAAGGGATCATAATTTTGCTTACTGAGATCTATTGGTTTGATTGCACTGGCCCTATAGCAAACTGTTTAAAGAGCAGGTTAAATATGCTTTTTTCATATGGGTTTTCATGCAGTTATTAGTGTTCCCAGTTGTCTGTTTGCCTTTGTTATTGAGAGCTAGTATTTGTCTGCAGTTGAGCTGAATTACTTTAATGTTCAGTTACAATATTGAGAATGGTTTATGCTTATAATATGTCTAACTAAAAATTTAAATGGAATATTTCTGCTTTTTGTGTAGAGACTTCTCGTGGTCTCCAGGTGGTAACATAATTGCTTTCTGGGTGCCTGAGGACAAAGACATCCCAGCAAGAGTGACTCTGATGCAGCTGCCTTCTAGACAAGAAATTCGTGTGCGGAATCTGTTCAACGTTGTAGATTGTAAACTACACTGGCAGAAGAATGGGGATTACCTGTGTGTGAAGGTAGACAGGACTCCCAAAGGTACACAGGTGTGTGGATTCTGGTTTTATTCATAAAACTTGTTTTGTCTCATGCATGACACCTTATTCTCTTACTTTACTGTCTCAATTTAGATAGAAGAGTGTAAATTACAGGATATCGAAGTTTTTTTGTTCTCCCCCCCACTGGAATTTGAAGTATGGTTTGTAAAGTGCCACATACACATAACATTTGCATTCAAGATTTGCTTTGACTTTACTGATGTCTTGAACTTGTATTTAAAATGGGTGAACTCTAGACCGCCTCACCTCTCTTTCTGCTCACAGTTGTGCAGTTGGCTGGAACTGCACATGTAGGTCATGCTGCATAATGTACCTTATGTTTATCTGTATTAATTGCATTTCTTAACTGTGTGGAAGGGAAGATTTGGGTTTTTTTTAGGTGTTAAGTAATAAAAACTGAATTTGTGTTAGGTAATGAAAACTGAAATGGAGCATATTTGGACGTACCCATTTTCTTCTGGGAAACAAATTTTACATCTTTGAATCTCATTATAAGTACTGCCATCCCAAATCTTTAGTCATCCTTCTTTATCTAGTGATTGAAACTGTTTCCTGTACTGCCTTTAGACTCAATAACGAGTTGATCTTGATCTTCACAGGGGGTAGTAACCAACTTTGAGATATTTCGAATGAGAGAGAAACAGGTGCCAGTGGATGTGGTAGAAATGAAAGGTAATACCAAGTGTTTTATTAATTTTGATCTAAATTTTGTTTTTTAACAGTGTTTTAGGCAATCTTTTATTGTAGACATTTGCACGTTTCTCAGTAACTCCCACCAACACTTCAAGCTTTTAATGGTAATTAGGAAGCCAGCTCTTTTTTTGGTGGAAATTCCAGTATTTGTGTTGCGGGACTTGTGTAAAGTCTGAGAAGTTGAGCTTTAGTTTCTCTTCATGCTCGTAATTAGTATTTTCAGCTCTGCTGCTGTTTGTATCTTACAAAGATGCTAAGGCTGTAGATTAATTAACTTGTTTATCAGAGCATATTCTGTAGCAGATGAAAGTATTTGGAGTCAATGCTTGTGACTCAAACACTTCATATAAAAAGTCCTACATTTACTTGATCAATCTTTGTTTTATAAGGTAGTCTTTATTTCAACCTTTTGGTTTTCCTTGCTAACTGCTTTAAATCATAACTCTGTGTTCTCTTTTGGCTGAGTTTTAATTCCTCTTTACTTTTGTTGCAGAAAGCATCATAGCCTTTGCCTGGGAACCAAATGGAAGCAAGTTTGCTGTGTTGCATGGAGAAACACCTCGAATTTCAGTTTCCTTTTACCACGTTAAAAACAATGGGAAAATAGAACTGATAAGTAAGTGATATAAAAGCTGGTGAAAGATTTATTTATTAAGCATTTTGCATAGACAATACACTTGCAGTTGTAGTTTCATTTTATAGTGTGACACTAGGTGCATGCCTCGCACTGCATTCTAGAAATAAGAGCTTCTAGTGACATCTGAACTTTGTTTTCACTTGGACTTTGCCCAAGATTAGGGAATAATAGGTTCATTAAGCAGATTGAATCTCTGTAATCTCTGGCAAACCCATGCAAGGTGATAGTAGAGACTTAGTAAGCTCACTTTAGATGTAACTTATGTCCCAGTCGGGTGGTGTGGTCTTCTGATTTTCCTCCTCTTTTCCTACTAACTTTACATGTTCTAATGCTACTGGATTTTGTGTAGTGCTAATCTTGTTAGGACTTTGCTGAGTTCAGAAATGTTTTTTGAGCAATGAATAGAGTTCACTGCTTATGAACTACTTAATGGCATTGGATTGAGACTTCTTTCTGCATTTGTATTGTTTCCTTCCAGAAACATTTGACAAACAGCAGGCAAACACAATATTCTGGAGTCCTCAAGGACAGTTTGTAGTCTTGGCTGGACTCAGAAGGTGGGTATTTCATGGTGTACAAAACAGCACATTCATTTTGAAACAGGAATAAAGACTTTTATTACCTGGCTTTGTTAGGACATTAAGATTCAAAACACAATAGGTAAGGGTCACTGAACATAGAAACAAAGATGTATCATGCATCATTGTTCTGTTCATCATATTGTTTTAAAGCCATAGAAACACATTTGGGGTGTTAGCCTATTTGTTGGTTGCTGCTTGTAGTAAGGAGTTCTGAAGATGAAGCTTGTGGAGTGCCTTTAGGAATCACAGTCTGTCTTGTTTTGTCTTTGCAGCATGAATGGTGCCTTAGCATTTGTTGATACATCTGACTGCACCATGATGAATATTGCTGAACACTATACAGCTTCAGATGTTGAATGGGATCCTACAGGCAGATACATTGTGACTTCTGTGTCCTGGTGGAGTCACAAGGTACTAATAGTTCTTGTTTTTTGCCCTTTAGAGAGGTATTGACAGAGGTATTGACAAGGTCTTTTCATTGGGAAGAGAAAATTGACACCCATCAGTCTTAATATGTCATAAGCTGTACCGTACTCTTATTCATTAATCTCTAAGCATTTAGCTTTGAGCCATTAGCGTTGTTGGAAGGGCAGTTTGTGAATCTAAACTGTGTCCTCCTCTTGAGTTGGTCTCTCTAGAACAACAAGGTGCACCCTGTCTGTTTTGTGGCTATCACATGGTTCTAGCCACTGCAGCTTAACCCTTTCCTGTGCGAGTGCGGAGTTGTAGACTCCAGTTGCCCAGTTTCAAGCTATTGTGATCCTCCAGAGATAAATTCTTGTAAAGCTATTATGGAAGGAACAGAGCAATAGTGGAACAAATGAGTGTTTTTTTAGGAACTGAAGTTGTGCAGAGAAGGTGCTAACATGAATACTCATGTTTATTTGATGAAGAATATTAATTTTATAGACTCTAAAAGACCTGGAGTACAGTCTATAGTACTAAGTTATAGCTTATCTTGGCTAAGATGGCTCTCTACTCTTTTAGGTGGATAATGCCTATTGGTTATGGACCTTCCAAGGCCGCCTGCTTCAGAAGAACAATAAAGACAGGTTCTGCCAGCTTCTTTGGAGACCCCGACCAGCCACTCTGCTCAGTGAGGATCAGATAAAGGTAGTGCATGCCCCTGACTCCTTCCACTGACTTGGGTTTGGCATATAAGTGAGGAGATCTGTTTCTTCCTCAGGAGTAAAGATGTGAGTTACTGAGTTAGGGAATTGCCTTTTACCTATATTTGTGGAAAAAGTTACTACTTATCCCCACTTCTGGGGATCATTGTCGATATTAACTGTAACTATAAATTCAGCATAGAAATGGTGACCACTTCTGCTTATTGTTATAAAGTTATAAAGAACTAAATAGAACTTAGCTGTCCAGAGCCCACGAGTTGCATGTTTATAGATAATGTAAAAGCTTCTGCAGTTACAAGACAGGAATTGCAAATAAAATTAATAGTGAAGGAGGGTTTCCTAGAAGAGAGATATTTGGCAAAAATGTTAAGCCTGCACATGCCTACCAGAAGTCACTCCTATGGAATATGATGGTTGTGGTTGCTGCTCTCCTATTCTGATCAAAATAAAATTCTTTTACAGCAAATTAAAAAGGACTTGAAGAAATACTCCAAGATTTTTGAACAGAAGGATCGTCTGAGCCAGTCCAAAGCTTCGAAGGCAAGACACTTTTGGAATCTAATAATGTAGATACAAATTCTGTAATTTACACCTTGTTATTTTGTAGTCATCATATGTGAGCTAAATCTATCCTGAGTAACAAAATATTTGTCTTTATTTAAGTCAAATTCTTTAGAAGGCATAATCATGAGAAAAAGGCTTGTTAATAAACCCATCTTATGTGGGTTTGATTTACTGAGGGGTTTGATTGACTGTGTTTTCCTGCCTCTGTAGGAACTGGTGGAAAGGAGACGTACAATGATGGAAGAGTTCAGAAAGTACCGCAAGATGGCCCAGGAGCTGTACATGGAACAGAGGAACGAGCGCTTAGAGCTTCGAGGAGGTAATTCATTGTAATGACTTGTTGCTAAATAACTACTGCTTGTTACCAAATAACTGCCCTGCTTTGGGAGGTTACTTTTTCTCTTCATTTCCTACCAATGCTAGTTTCTTGTTTTCTCAAGGTTCTTTGCTGTCCTTTTTCTCTTGAGTCTCAGTAAATACAGATTTTGCAAAGGAGAAAACTCAGTGTTAGCTACCACATTTTTTAGTACCTGAGCTGTCATCTTCCACCCTCTCCTCTCCCCACTAGCCCTTCCTCTGGCTAAGCACCGTCTTGACCTTGGAGTAAGACTCTAAAAAGGTTTGGGTATTGCATTTAACCAAAATCTTCCGAACTCTATAGTGAGAGATGTGTTGTTTATCTTTTGGATGTAATGAATTTGGCATGTCCTTGTTCCGATTCAAAATAGCAAATACTTCTAATTTCCCTGCGGTTTCAGAGAACATATTTAAATGCCTCAAATCCTTCCCATGTTGCCTTGTTCAAGACTTTGGATATTAATGCTTGCTCCCTTCCAGGTGTGGACACAGATGAACTGGACAGCAACGTTGATGACTGGGAGGAAGAGACTGTGGAGTTTTTTATCAATGAAGAAATTATTACCATTGCAGAACCAGAGTAATCTAATAAAACTGTGGTAAGATAGCTTATCTCTCAGCAGAAAAAAAAATAGACATTTAGAACACTTGACCTGCTTAATGCACAAGTGATTGTGTTAGCTGTGTGTTCAGGTGGCAACAGATTCTCATGTATTGGTTGTCAGTGCCTGTTGCTGATTTTATTTTTGTGTACAATCCAAAGTTTTTCCCAGTTCTCTATTTGTATATTCATATGGTATATTTATATGTCAAAAATACAAGTTAGTTTCAGCAGCTGATGCAGGGATGTTCTCTTAGGGAGCTTGAATGTTGTATTTAGGCAAGAAAGGATTGTTCAGGCTTCACTTAGGGAAGAGCAGGGGGAACCAGCAGCGTTACCTTCTGCAGCTCTCAGGTTCCAGGTGCCTAATGGAGTTGAAGTAAAATACAGACAGTGCACCTCTTGCACATGTCCAAAAGCTTAATAGCCTTAGAACATTTAATACATTTACATTGAGCTATCCTGCTTTACTGTGTCCCATATGTGGGAGACTTTATATGGAGAGGAGAGAAATGTTGCCTGGTGTTTGCATTTAAGTAAGCAACAGTTGAAGAGCAAGTGACAAGTGCACACTTGTAACTCTTTACCAGCTGGCATCTGGGACAAGGTTGAGCTCTTTGCATAAGGCACAGTGACTGACTCATCTCTTTTCTTTTCTGCAGCACCACCATATCTTGTGCTGAGAAGAGGTTCATTTTTGGAAAGCCTACATCAACTTTGGAATTTTTAATCCATATTCCCACACTCTGGAAGGGTGGATGCACCAGGTTTTCACCATTTTGACACATTGTAGTGCCTTTAAATCTTGCTGCTTGCTGCAGTGGGATATTGGAAAGGCACTGCTTTTAATTTTTTTTTATGAATTGTTTTTCTTTTTAAATCCACTATTACCAGTATTTACTTCCCGACTCCCGTGCAGTGCTTACCAACTGGCAGCTTTTTGCTGTTGCCAGTGAGGAGGGTTTCATCACTCTATCTTACACACACGCACGATGTTTCTGTTTCAGGACTCTTTTTATGTCCCAAGTGCATGGACAGGTGTTCATTTTTGGGGGGTAAAAGGCAGCAGAACCATTTTTCGTATGATGTGCTTTAGTGTGCTGAAGCAGCACTACAGTGGGCTATATCCTCCTCCTTTCAGATTGGGAAAGGATCTCTTCCCTCAACGAGCTGAATATGGAAATAAAGGCAGACCTATACTAAAACCACACTGGCTACGTGTTGTTTGTAGGGATTCTTGCCCTGAATCACCCTTGTCAAACATACCCTGGTAAGAATAGTGTGTTTGCTATATTGAATCCACAGTTGCTTGGGCATATTTTTAGTCCTTGTTCCTCATGGTTATTCTGGTTGTTTTTAACAGTGATGTTACAACTCATTACAGGCTCACTACATGTTAACTGTAGTGGAAGGACAGGAAAATGAGTGCACTTAAACCCGTTCACAAACTGCTGCTGGCCTCAGGAATTACAGAATTAGTTTGAGTCTTATTAGTGAACACTAACTGAACTTGCAGAGAATTGCTGTTTGTGTTTGTGCCTCTGGTTCCCTGTTACATATGTATTTTTATGTCTATGGCCCCCAGTTAAGAGAGGTAGAAGTGTACTAAAACCTGGTGCAGCAGCTTCATCATTTCTGCTTGTAAATAAAAAAAAAATTTATGGGTTTAGAAAACATTGATACTCCTGATCAGGGAGTATCCTGATGAGGGAGAAGGTCGGGAGCCCACCTGGCACCATCTCCAGCTGAGCCACGCAGGAGCAGCAGCTCGTGGTGGGTGCCCTTGGGTGGGTGCAAGGGAAGGGGATGTGGGTGCTGCTCCTACCCAGCCATGTCCCCTCCTGATGTGCTGGGCAGCTCTCTGGGACAAGCGCCACGCTGGCTCTCTTAGCGCAAAGCTCTCTGTGATAGAAGGTAAAAGGTGAGTAAAAGCACCCTGCAAAAAGATGTATCAGAGAGAAATCTCTCTTCTAAAATAAAGTCAATAATATCTAGAACACCTTGCATTCCTTCTAATAACAACAGAGCAATCCTTGAGGGCTGGTATGGCCTTTCTCCATGTGCTGCTGGTTTGGGTTTGCTTTTCGTCTTCCCCTCAGTGGTTAACTGAACTATTCTGGCAGCCGTGGCTTATATATTGTTTATAGAAGACAAAAATTCGCCTCCTATAAGCAATAGGTGTAACTCTTTACCAAGATGGTTGGTTGGTGGTATCCTCTGGATAAGACATCATTTAGGTGCATTAATCACTGTTTTGTCAGGATTAACTATCCTTTTGGGAGCAGTTATGGAGATGCTGCTGTATTTTATGAAGGGGAAAAGAGCTGCAGAAAGGTGAAAACAGTATTTTTTTTCAGGTCTGTGACTCGCTGAGACTCCCAAGGACAGTTTCTAGATGTGGGAGGCGGCTTTGAGACCCTGGAACAGCATGACTCACCTGCAGCTGCTCAGGGGGTCAGGGCTAAAGCAGGACTGGCAGCCTCAGCATTAGCCCCACAACCCCTTCATTATGCCATAATGTTTCCGTCTTTGTCCTAAAAATTAAACCAAACCTCTATCTTTCAGCCTGTACACTATTAATGCTGTTGAATATTATTAGTGTATTTCACAAAATAACCTCTTTGTCAGATTGCCTGTGTTTCAACATGGAATAACCTGTTTCTTTACTAAATTAAGCTGCTTGAGCTGTATCGCAAGGCACTTGTAGTTAATTGCTGCCTTATAATAGCTCCAGTCGTGCAGTGAGTTCCACATAAACAAAGTTCTTGGCCCCCCTGGGGATCTGCGCTGCTCCCAGCCAGCTTGCTCTGCTCCTGTTCAGCAGGCTCCTAATGATTGCTACCTGGGATTAAATGAATTTACTGACATGCAATTCCCCTTTGCCATGGATAACTTTAATCCGTGTTTGGGGAATGCAGGGTGAGTGTGCTGAGCTCCACGGTGCCACAGCGCCCGGTCCCTGTGGATCAATTGGAGTCTTGCTGCGTCCAAGACAGAAACGGGGGAAGAGGGAGGGAGAAGCCGTGAAGATAAAAGAGCAAATTAGGGCAGAATTAACAGTTTAAACTTTCTGAACTTGCTTAAAGCCTCCAAACGTTAAGCTCAAGGTTTTAAGACTGCTCATTGGAGCAGATGGACCGAGATATGGGAGACAACCCCAGCGCTCAAGTTCGAGCAGGCACAAAGCGCCCGTCCGCGTGCACAGGAGGCCCTTGGTGCTTGGCCCCGCAGCGGGGCAGCCCCCGGGCAGCCCAGCCTTGCTGCATTGCAGCTCCTCCTGCTTTGCTCCTCTTGCTCCTCTTGCAAAAAGCAGCTCCCTCCACTAGTTTTGCATCCCTCACCTCTTCTTAAGGCAGGCAGAAATTATGGAAGGTCCTGGCCTTTCTACATCACTATATGCATTTATATGCTTTCCTCTTTATTTACCTTCTTTTACCACGTAAATCTCTTTCTTTTCTATCTTGCTTCAGTTGATCTTCCTTTGAAGCCTCTCTGAATGCATACTAGCTCTTATACCCCTTTTGTCTCCTGCACGCAATGCTCTAATGCTAACAGCTCTGAGAAGCAGAGCTTCTTGTTTTCCCCTTTATGATTATCTTAGTAACGTATTTTTTGTTTAGTGCCTTGCTGGTGAAACATCTATTTTTATTTTTATTTTTTTAGCAGCCATTAACCTCACAAGGACGTCAGCTTTATTTTTATGCAGCTTATTCAGGCTCTTATCACCTGCCCTGGGATCTATTTTCCTCTAATGGAAATCTGGAAAGGAAGTGTACGTTATATTACTCTGACTAACCTTTATCTGTGAGAATGACTTTCTCTTAATAATGTAAATGTAATTATGAAAGCAAATGTTAATTGACTGGGCAATTTCTTGGAGCATTTTTGGTTACATCATGCACTTGGCTATTTTTACTCACAAATTAACTTACTCAGAGCCATTTCTAGCTGCTTATTGATCCTCAGTGAAAATCGACGGTGCTTCTTGCTGCATTTTAACCCTTTGGCACAATAGCAAAAGGTTTATGCTTTTGGATAGTTAAATAGTTAGACAAGGTGGTAGCCCCCTGAATCCTACTGCTGCCTAATGCAAAAAATAAATTTCAGAGCAGCTAAAATAAAGTATTCAGGTACCCACACACACTGCAAGCAAAGTTTGGGCAACACAAGAACCCCAAAGTGTCGCAACCAGATTTCTAAATAAAACAGACTTGCCTAATTCTCTACGCTGCTGCTGGGTGGGATGTCACGTTGATGAGTGGTGCCCACGTGGTTTGGGGTGAGCCCGTGCTGTACCTGCAAATGGTGCTTTAGAGTCTGTCCTGAGCACGTTTCAGCTCTTAGGGCCTGAGGTGGAGCAGTAAGAGCAAAAGAAGGGAAAAATTGCTCTTCTGGCAAGTGAAAACTCACTCGTCGGAACTACAGATACTTACTGGAAATGTAGAGTTTTCAGGAAATGCAAAAGGAAAAAAAGCCTTGACATTTCCAGAAGAGCTGCGGTACTTGTCCTAGCTCCTCGCCTATTCTGCGCCAGGCACATGAGCGCAGTCGTTCTGTTCTGTAGGTCAAGTGCTTGGTCTGTGCTTTAATTGCTCATCTAATGATGCATCTATCTGAGAGAGAGAGAATGAAAGCTGCTCTGGAATATAAAGTACATGTTTGTCTGCCCCTTTCCTGGGGACTTCAACATTTCCTTTAGGGTAATCCAGCAGAAGAGAGAGAATACCCTTGCTCACTATAATTATTATGTGCTATGATAGTTGTGTATCACAATACATCCTAAGGGACTGAAGCAGAACCTGTTCTGTAGTCTGCTGTGTCTCGTGTATTTTTTTTTCCTAGTTAAAGGAGACAAATGAGATGAAACTACTGCCCTTGAGGGACCCAGGTATCTCAGTGCTTCTGCAGGAAAGGCTTTGGAAGATGACTTTGGAGGATGCTTTTTGCTTCAAGGAACTTCTTTTCGTTCATAGTTCCTCTAGTCTCAGTCTGTATTCTGGCTGAAAACGAAGCTTAAGAAGTTCTGTCCCCGTTCCTTGCTTGGGGTGCAGTTGGGTGCGACGTTGCTGTAACCACTGCAGTTACCCAAAGCGGCGACTCTTTCACTGCACCGTAGACCTCTAAAACCTTTTGCATCAACTACCAGCTTTCCGATGACAGAAGCTGTGTGGTCAGCTGTAAACCAAAGTTTACACAATCTGCCCCAGCAGCGTGTTGTGCAGCATTCCTCTGGCCAAGAGATGCCAGCGACAGCGCTGCACAAAACCCTGACAGGCCATTAGCCAAACCCCAGGCCCATCTGTCGCTTCTGCCTCCCCTATTTTACAGCCCTCCGAAAGACACGCAAGTTCTTCTGGCTTTGCTTTGTAACAGATGGTCGCGCTGATGGACCCGAGTGAAGACCCAGATGACATCTTGCGAGCTAAGAGATTCTGAGAAAACACATTTGTATTTGACGTGGTTTTTGCCCACACAGCCACCCAGGTAATGGCCTTCTCTCTTTCACCAAAAGCCTGAATGTGAGATTTGTTTTCCCTGCCTCGATGACAGTTTTGGTGCCTGACTAGAGCTCTGTTCCCCAGGCGCCCCATGAAAGGTGCTGAAGGAAGAAGGATTGTAGGTGTTTTCAATGTTAGAGAAGGAGGGAAGTCTCTCTCTTTCCCTCACTGGGATTATCAGAGGCAAGCAGAGATCACGGGCTCGGTCTCCCGAGGTCCCTGGTGACTGAGATCATTGTCACGTTGTCTGGCTCTGTCGTGCGTGCTCTTTCTTTCACTTGCTGTATGGGTAATAAAAGCAGTTTTAGAGCCCTTCCTGATTTGTGTTCTGCAGACAGAGCTGAAGCGCAGAACGAAGGTTTCATCAGTGCCTGTATTTTGTGGTCCCTGCAATGTGCTTGATTTTCATAAGCAATTCGCATGGCTGTTCTCCGTTTCACGTGAGATTTCAATGCAGCACCTTTGTATGCTACCTGAGACATATTTTTAGAGTCTCAGTGGCACTGCTCGACAGAGAGAATAAGCTCAGAAAGAGAATTTACTCCCTTCAGCAGGCACAAATCAAAAACAAGGCATGCCCTGTTCAGAGTCAAAGAAAATAATCACATCTGAGGACATTTGTTTTAGCAGGCTCCGGTATCTCGCCAGCCTTTAGCAAATTCAATAAATATCTTTACTTTTCCACTCGCTTTGATGAATAGGCATTCAAATGGCTCACGAATAGTTCCAGAGCCCAGAAATTTTTAAAATATAGTTGAGAAAACCGCAGTGAATGCAATTAGGTATAGATTATTTGGACAGCTGTTATGCCTGACCGAAAACTTGTGCTCTTTTGACTGAATTAGGAAGAAATATCCATGTCCACAACCAAAAGCCTCATAAAAACAGTCATTTCTCACTACAATGCCACCATTTTTGCCTATGATCCAACAGGTACATAGTCCTTGTATCTGAACTGCTTCAGATGAATAAAATATATATGTACAAACTATGAATGCTTTATAACGTCAATTAATTCCTTATCTTGCGGACAAGACCAAAGCATTAAATACTGTTCTCAAAGGGAAGTGAGGATCTTCCTCAAACGCTAAAACATCAGTAAAAGATGTCCTAACTTTGAAAACTCAATCAGGGTGGAATTCAGAGATAAATCTTCCCATTAAAAAGAAAGAGCAGACGAGGGCATCTGCGTGCAAAGTTAGAGACAGTTAGATCACAGGAGAATAGACGCAGCTGCAGAAAGAGCCTGCTACAGACTACACTAAAATACATCTCTAGGCTAGCTCTGAAGATTAGGTAGTTAAATCATCTGCCTAGCCACCTGCGAGTCCTTTTTCTACCCTTTTTGATGGCACTTGCCTTGTCTTTCCATGGCAGTCTCACTGAGACAGGGAGAGGCAGGAGAAACTGGATGAAGTCAAGGAAAGAAGGACAGAAATTGGGATTCATCCATGTTGGAAACTTGCTTATCTGGAAGTTATTCTTTATTGCTCTTCGTATGTTTAACAGGAGCAGGAAAAACTTGTACCATGTTTGGAACAAACTGTGAAGGAGGGATTTACATCTGCACTCTTGATGGTCTCATAAGGACCCTTGAAGCTACCAGAAAACCCCAGAGCACATGGATTGCAGTCTCCATGTTGTATGCGGAGGTGAAGTGGCCAGATGCTTTGGATCCAGACTCTCTGAGAGTTAGGCCTGTGGAGCAGGTGTCGGAGGAAGCAGGGTGCCCAGGGCCATCCCTCAGGCAGCGTTCCCCTTCACATTCTTCCCATACAATGGATTATGTACATTCGTGGGGAGAAGGTGCCTGGAGCTGTCACCCGTGATGAGGAGAAATGCAGGAGATTGGTGTTCACATGAATGGTACTTGAAAATTTCTTGGTGCCTTCCTGTTGCCTGTGCCTTGCCTGGTAGGGAAAATAATAATAAAAAAATGTACAGCAGAACTGTGGTGGGATTGGATTAATATAGTGAATCATTCAGAAAGGAGTGATCAGGGAGCCATGTGACAGGTAGAAACACTTCTACATTCCTTCTGATGAATGTGTTTTAGAAAACTGTTTGCTGGCTCAGGTGAGTTCACCTCATTACTGTGTTCTACTATATCATGTTCTACTACCATGTTCTGTTTGGGAAAATCAGCAGCAAAACTCAAGCTAATAGGAGGGGGACCAGGATTTTCACGTACCACAGGTGACGGCCTTGGTCTGCTGACACGGGCTGTGTCTGCAGCAGAAGACAGTACTGCAAGTCTCATGGTTTTCTGCATCATTTAGGTCATGCAACTCTTAATGAAAGAAAATGAGCAACACGCTCAGGAACCGACTGCTGCCAATGAGACATCCTCCTGCTCACATGCAGTGCTGCAGGTGACAGTGACCACGGCAGGAGGTCAGTGAGAGGTGTGAGTTGGAAGACTCTTCATAGTTAACCTGGCAGGGCTGGAGACAGTGGCCCAGATACGGCCCAAGCTCCAAAGTGAGACAGGGCAGGATTCCCTGGCCTGCTGTGCTGGGTCTGCCTGTGAATGATCTATAAAAAAAACCAGTTACCTTCTGAGCCCATTATCTAGACCTAGACCAGAGAGGTTCCTCTCAGGAAAGAGTTTCCTCATTTCTGCGGAAACCAGGACTGTTTTTTTTTCTGTTACTTTAAAGCAGCGGTGTTGCAGCTCTGACAACTTCTGTTCATCTCCAGTTCATCAGCTTCAGTTTATTTTCAGTTACTTTGGATTCAGAAGAGGTGAACGCAGCTTGGTGGCAGACAGCAACCCAAAGGTTATGTGGCCAAACGTGCAGCTCTCCAAGTGACTGCTGAAACAGGCCTCCCTACCTATTTGGAGGCCTCCCTTGGCCCACAGCATTGGGCACTGGGGTACTGGGGTCTTGTCAGCAGGAATGGAGAAGATGCCTTTGAAAACCTGTGTGTGCTTTGGAGCTGCCAGGAAAACGCCAGAGTCCCGAGCAGGAAATCCAAGCAGCGGTGCCTCTTGTTTATTATGACTATCTTGGATGAATGGGACAAAGAGTTGGGTTTCACATTGAATAATAAACTTACTGCTTGTCATGTTGTTATATGAGAGATTAAACTACTTGGAGTGCTCTTTCACGGCGGGGGAGGATGTGTTAGCAGGCAGCTGGAGCTACTGAAAAGAGCCCGTGGCAGCAAGAATGTCTTTGTGACCACAGGCTGGGAGCCGGGGCTTAGGGAATTTTGCAATCTCAAAAATCTGCTCAGGCTGCCACAATTCTGCCATCTCCCTGCATCCTCAAGACAGCCCTTTTCTGGACCTAACTCAGCCTCTGGACCTAAAGAAAGACATGCAGGCAGTTTGATCTTGGTCTAGTCCTTCAGGCTCACTAAGGAGCCACGATACCACAGGCTGCACTGACTGCCTATCAGCCTCAGTTGTTTTACCTTTATGACAGGGTGAGTTTAGAAAAAGTGGGTACCCAAATCCTATTCAACTGATGCTGGAATCCTTCCCCATTCTGGCAAGGGGTGCCTCGTGGTGCTAATTAATTTTTCTTACAAGTTTGTTTTTAAAAAATTCAATTATGTTAACTCAATTTACAATGCAACGATTTATTTTCCATAGCTATTAGTGACTCATGCATTGAAAGATTTTATTTTAAACCTGCTCTTGTAGTTTATAATGAAGTTTCCTCTCTCTTTGATAAAGAGGGGAATCCATTACAGGTGCCATTAACAGCCAATGCTCCTGCAAGCCCTGTTCAGCAGAGCAATGCTGAGCGTGCCAAAAGACAGCTCCTACAGAGGCAAGTCAAAGGTACACGAGATACGTGGCTGGCTCAAGAGGCACTACTAAATTCTTCAGCACTTGCTCTGTTGCAATCTGAACCTAAGAGCTGTGAATGCAGCACAAACAGTCCACTTGAGAAGGCAATCACATGGGAATGCCTCTTAGAGGCAAGTGTTAAGCCGTCCTTTGCAACCGATGACATTGGCAATGTTCCAAAAGGAGTTACCCTCCATCTCCCTCTTAGCCAAAAATAACTTCTTAGGAAGAGAACATAACGTTTTCGGAGGTGTTGATGATCGTAGCCTGATGGGCATACAAAGTACAGGGTTTAATCTGAATTAGCTACGTGATGATATCCTGCTTCCTCTGAATGGAATTGATTGGATATCAGTTCTGCAATGGAACTGGGTGATCACTGGAACATCCCCAAAGCCCTTGGATTTCTGGGCAGATCTTGCGCCTCTGCAAAACTCGTCTGTCTGCAGCACGGGGCCATCTGTTTATTCTCCATTCTCCCTAACAAGGAGACCCAAATGGAGGTGTTTACTTTTCACTAGGGCAGCCAGATAAAATGCTTTTGTTGCTGTTGTGAGAAACGGGACTGGGTGCCTGACCTTCCTGCGTGTGCAGGGCCTGCAGATGGTGCCAGCAGCCAGGCACAGCCTTGAGGAGCCACCTGAAAACTAAATAAAAGTCACCAGGGGGAGCAGGATTCTCTGTGGGCCCTCAAGGATGGTAATTTTGAGGTTGTTGGCAGCTGGGAAGCGAGTGTAAAGTCTTTTAGCTTCAATGCTGTGATGCTGAAAACAGAGGGGAAGGTGAGCAGAAGTGGGCACCTTATAGAAGCGAAGAAGAAGAAGCACTTCTAGATGTCTCCTTACATAACGCCTATGAATATGTTTCCTCAGTGCTGTAGCTGCTAGTTTCAGTTTAAGAAATGGAGGGTGTTTGGAACAGAGTCCAGGAGAGGTGGAAAACCTCATTCTCCCAGCAGTGTTGTCCTCCCAGAAGGTGTCAGCATAGAGTTCAAATCACCTTCCTAGGGCAAGCGTGGGGATGACACCTCTACTGCCAAAAGGCTGCCTGCTAAAGCCAAATGTCAGCTCCCTAGAAACCCCTTCCTTTTTTTTTCCCACCGTGTGCCTGTTGCTGTGAAGCAGGAGGTGCAATGTGGGTCTGCGATGCCCTTTGGGAGAGCAGATGTTTGACTGTTAGAGCAGAGACTGGCCCAAGTTCCTGTCCATGAACAGAGCAGTTTGGATGGGATTGCAGCAGAGGTGAGAGGCCTGTTGACGGCTGACGATCCTCTTCTGAACTAGCCTGGAAGCGAATGAAAGGCGCACATATATATATACACATATTCCATTTGTTTCCAAATGTCCATGTTTCCCCTTCCGACGCATCCCAGTGCGTCCACAGGGCCAGGGGCAGCTAGGTTGGGCATGGGGCAGAACACACTTTGTCACCTCATGTGATTAACATGTCCTAATTAATCTCCCTGCTTATAAAAACCTAAACGTGGAGCTTATGAAACAAACACAAAACATGAGCAGAGCCTGCGGTGGTGTCTATAGGGAACCAGCTCCAGAGCTCCTGGCGAGACAAGGCCAGTTCCTGAGTCCCAGATCCCTCTTCACAGCTTTTTATTTCCCCTCCTTCTCGCTTTATTTCAGTCACAAGAAGGGATTTAAACCGGAACTTTTCCGCGCTTCGCCCTTCACGGCGCTGGCCGCGGGGGCAGCGCGTGTCCCTCCGTGCCAAGGACGGCGCAGACCGACCTCGGCCTCCTTCCCTCCCCCGGCCCCGCGGAAATGGCTGCCTCGAGGCAGCGGGGCCGGGGCCGCGGCGGGGCGCGCCGGGCGGCGCCGCCGGAGCAGGGCGGGCCCGGCCGGGCCTGGCCCTTCCCTCCCTTCCCCTCGCCTCGCGGCGGGCGGAGCGGCGCCTGCGCCGCGGCCCCGCGGGGACCCCCGTGCCCGGCGTCTCGCGAGAGGGCGGCGGCGGCGGCCGGGCAGCGGCGGCGGGACGGGGCCGCACGGGGAAGGCGGCAGCGGGGGCTGCCGCTGCCCGCGCCGGAGGTGAGCGCGGCCTCGGCGGGGCACCGCGGAGCGGGAGGGCGGCAGGGCGGGCCGGTCCCTTCCCCGCGGTGCCGACGCGGTTTATTATCGGCACGCGGCGCATCCCGAGGCGGCCGCTTCCCCGCCGGGCTGCCCGTGGCGCGGGGGCTGCCCCGCTTTGAGCCCCTATCCCCTCGGGTGTCGGTGGTCGCTGTCCCGGGTGACCCCCGCGAGGTGCCCGCGCGTGCCGGGCCGCGGGGAGCGCTCGGGGCAGAGCCGGGAGCCCCGTGCTGCGGGAGCCGCCCCGCGGCGGGGAGCGCCGCGGCAAGGCCGGGCTGCAGGGCTGAGCCGCAAGCCGAGTGGAGCGGCGCCTCAACAAGGGGTTTCCAGCCGTGTCCAAGGAAAACGCGGGCAGCGCGAGCTATGGACGGGGCTCCCCGCTTCGCAGCCCTGTCATGGGGCTGCTGCTCGCACCAGCCGGGCCGGGTTTGCACCGGCGGCTCTCCCCGTCTCAGCCCGCGGCGGAGCCTGCGCTCCGGGAGTTTCCTGAGGGAAAACTGCCCTAGTCTATGCAAGACACCGGATTTTGGAACGCTGGGGAGAAGCAAATTACTCAATTATGGCAGAATACGTGAAGTTCTTTTCTGGTTATTGGTATAGTCTCTGTCTGATATGAAGGATGGAGCCTGCTGCAGGTTCTCCCACACCTGGAGAGAGCCAATAACTTCATTTCCCTTCCAAGGGTCTGCTTATTCCCTAAGCTTAAGTGATAGCAGGTGTATTCCACTATGTATAAGCAAGGAAACTAAATGGATCAAATGACTGCTGGGAAAGAAGTTGCTGCAGAGGAAAGCATCAATTTGTAATTCATTTTTGTATACTTTCAAAAGTTTTCATTCTATCCCTTTTTCCCTGGTCCCTTCAGAAGCAGCCAAAGCTAAAACAAGCTGCCTGAGATCCCGTGTTTCCCATGTGATGGATGAACAGGCTCTGGAGGGGAAGGGTCTGGTGCTTAGTGCCTGATCCGTGTCTTGTGCTTCCCTCGAGGGGGTTGGGAGGAGTGCAGGAAGGGGAAATCTGGGAAGGTGCAAAGCAGGAAGAGATGGAAGCTTCAGTGTAGTCTTTGGAGACAGTCTATTTGAAAGGCAGTCTGTTACTAGAGAAGGATTATTGTCCAGTGTTCCTGCTACGCTTGCAAAAGGACCTAGTTGATTGCACACAACCGCCTGTCGTGGGATGGGACCTGTGCTGTTGGATCTCCCTGCCTTTTCCAGGCGTGAATTGGGGAGAACAAGTCATGGATTCCCACCTAGGCCAGGTTCAGACTTGGGATAGTAGTCGCATAGCAGGTGATTTTAGCACTCAGCTCGTGTCCCCATTCACTGATCACGCTGCAGACACAGCTTTGTGGTGGAGCTGCTGATGCCCTTGAGCTAAACTTGAGTGTAAATTCTTGGCTCCTCCGAGGAGGCTTTTCCTCCAGATTCCAGCAGGGACAGGATGAAAGCGTGTCCCCTCTGATGTGCACAGAGAGCTCTAACTTGTTCTCCGTGTCTAGTGTCTTTTACCAAGCTCTCAGGAAGAGGATGTGTCATAATCAATAGAGTAACTCTGTAAGTAACTCCGTTTTTTTGCAGAAGGTGCCTCATGGCAGGAAATTAGGTTGTGTGGTTGTTCTGCAGAGTTCCGTCCTGGCGCTGCAGGGTTAACACAAGTGCAGTCATTTCAATTCTCTGCTGATCACTGCTGCGTGTCTTGGAAAAGCGGAACGCTCTGGCAGGCCCTTGTGCTGTGTCCTGGAAAGCAGGCTGGAGCCCTCGGGCTCAGGGAAGCCGCATTATCCTGGTGGCTTTGATGGAGCCCGTCCTTCCCTTCACCCAAAGGCGTGTGCGTGCCTTGGCCGTGCCCCACACGACGCCTGGCGTCAGCACTGGGAGGGCCCTGTGTCCCCGCTGGGGTGGCCCAGCCTTGCAGAGATGCTGGCAGGCTGCTGCGCTGCCCCAAGCGCTGCAAGTTGCTGGGCGCAGAGATGGCAAAAAGAGAAAGGAATTCTGCTGCTTCCCAGAATTGCTGCCTTCCAGCTGCTCCAAAGGCCTCAGCTGGCGCCGGAGACCCGGCGTGCTGGGGAGCACATGCACAGTAGGCACCATATTCATCCGGAATAGGAAGCAGCCCCTGCCCTGAACAACTAATAGTCTCAAAAGCAAGAATGGTTTCAGGCAAAACGCAGAACCAGGAATGTGCCAAGCAGTAGACTTGGCAGCGTTGCTCCATTATCTTCTGTCATTGGGCTGAGATGCTTGGCCTCATGTGCTGACGCACATATATAATTTGCCCCGTCTATAACTCCCTGCTCATTGTTCTTGGTGATTCTTCTTAGATCGGATCTGTCCTTGGCCTTTAATAAGGAAACGTGGAGAATTACTGCTGAGTAATGCCCACCTCCTGCCTCACAGAGTTCCGTGTGTTACGTCTGTGGTTCTTCCAGCTCCCCTTGACGTGTAGATTAGGAGCCTGAACCCAAGAAACTCTGTATTTGGTGCTGCAGTGCAAAGCCACGTGTTAAATCAACAGCTACGCTGAATTTCTGGCTTGCCCAACCTACCTCCTAAGTGTAAACAAACACATCAAGGTGGAAAAATCCCAAACCTTCAAATCTGCGTTTTAAGTCTTTTGGGACAAACTGAGCTGGTACTTTGATAGCTAGTATTATTGTTCTGTTTATCAGTAAATTCCTGTCTAATGCTCTTGCTCCAGCATTTGAAGCCTGGACTTTGGGTGCTGAAATCTGTCATTCCTGAAGTTTAATCTCAGCCTTGTTTAGATGAGCTTCCTGATTTAAGGCCTCCGTGGGTTTTGGAGGTCATACATCTGCACTCAGCTGCTTTGCAAACCTGTAGGAGTGGGGCTCAGCTTTTTCCCTACTTGCTGCTGAAGTTCCTGGCTAACTCGGACAAAGAGCAAGCCAGAGGTTTGCCAGCCTGTCTCTGCACTGTGTTTGAAAAGAAAACACTCAACAGCATGAGGAGACAGCAGATTTCTGCCAGCAGATCTCCCTTGAGGAGCTTGTGATGGCAGGGGACTGGGAGTCAACAAGGAAGTGCAAGATAGAGCTAAAAAGATGGGAATGGCTGAAGTAAAAACATGCTGCACCACCTAGAAAAGATATTTTCATCTCTCTTTGCAACAACAATTTCCCACTTGCCATTGGTGATGAAGAGCTGTTAGGGAGGAAGCATAAAAGATGCAAAAGAAACCAGCAAAAGAGGTCTCGACATGCACAGAGATCCCCTAGAGCAGCCTTGTTCTCAGGACTCAGTGAGTGTTCACACCAATTAGATCAGATGGGGCGTTCGGGTTGGTGGCATTTTCTGCTCTGGCCTCTGGGACAGCGGCACCCTCAGCAGCAGGTTTGTGGCTCGGGAGGGCCTTGGTTTTCAGCACAGTGGTAGGGAGCGTTTTCATGAGGAACTTCAGCTGTGTTACTAAATGTTAAAATCATGGAGCAGCCCTCTTGCTTCCTGCTCTGGGCTGGATGTATTTCAAAAACAAGGAGATCTGAAAGAAAGTTGGTTTCAGATATTTTCTTTATGTAGTTACTTTTTTTTTTTTTTTAATCCTCTCAAACTTTTCTCAGCAAACTTGAGACCTGGGATCTTTTTTTTATTTTATTTATTTTATTTTTTTTATTTAAAGCAGGGTGTCTCATGAAATCACATAACTCCAAAAGCTGGAGATTGATGAACAAAACATAATTGCTATGGCAACTGGTGAAAACACAACATGTTGTATCTTCTTTGCTCCAAAAATTAGAACTTTCAGTCAGGCTGAGCTCTGAGGTCCCAGGGGGGCCTAAAAATCCAATCCGAACTCTGTCCTCTGGTTTGCAGGATGAAGTGCAGTGTTTTCCTTCTCTTGGATGGAGGAGTTGGTGAGAGCTGGAGGAGCAGCTGAGAGCTCTAGTCTGTCTCAGGAACCCTTGAGATCTGATGACTCTTTCTGTTCCATTGTCTGTCACTTTGCAGAGCACCGTGACACACCAAAGTCATTCTCTCCAAACCAGGATGCTTGAGGGATCAGCTAACCTTCTTTCTGGTCCCTTTCCAGGCTCTTGCTCCGCAGCACCATGCCGGAACCTAAGTCTTACTCTGCAAGCTGGAGGTGAACCCAGGTGAGAGCCAGCTCTCACAGCAGCTGCCAGGATGACCAAAGCACGGTGGTTCCGTCTCTCTGTGGTGCTGGTCCCCATCCTCATGATCCTCCTGATCATCGTGTACTGGGACAATGTGGGAACGGCCAACTTCTACCTGCACACATCCTTCTCCAGGCCTCATTCCTCAGGGGCCATCCCTGGTATTGCTGAGGATGAAGACTGGGAAGCCTTGCGAGATGTGGATGAGTTTTTGGCAAAGCTGCTTACTTCAAGTGTGAAACAGAACGGCTCTGTCAGCAAAAAGACAGAGCAGCCGCTTGTCCAGGGCTCCAGCAAGCCCGTGGCAAGCAATTTGGAGGAGAATGTGCGAGGCTATGACTGGTCTACACATGATGCCAGAGCCAGCTTGGACCAAGAGAAACTACAGGTAGAGAGGCAGAGAACTTTGCGGGAATTTTGTGCCAATTCCAGCTTCACCTTCCCCACCAAGGAGCGCTCCTTCGACGATATCCCCAACTACGAGCTCAACCACCTCATCGTGGATGACCGCCACGGCATCATCTACTGTTACGTGCCCAAGGTGGCCTGCACCAACTGGAAACGGGTCATGATTGTGCTCAGTGAGAGCCTGCTGGACCAGGGAGTCCCGTACCGGGACCCTCTGGACATCCCACGCGAACACGTCCACAACACCAGCACCCACCTGACTTTTAACAAATTCTGGCGCCGCTATGGGAAGTTCTCCCGGCACCTCATGAAAATCAAGCTGAAGAAGTACACAAAGTTCCTCTTTGTCCGAGACCCCTTTGTCCGCCTCATATCTGCCTTTCGCAGCAAATTTGAGCTGGAAAACGAGGAGTTCTACCGGCGTTTCGCCATCCCTATGCTAAAGCTGTACTCCAACCACACCAACCTCCCCACCTCTGTCAGCGAGGCCTTCGGGGCGGGCCTCAAAGTCTCCTTTTCTGACTTCATCCAGTACTTACTGGACCCCCGGACAGAGAAGATGGCCCCTTTCAATGAGCACTGGAGGCAGGTTTACCGGCTGTGCCACCCGTGCCAGATAGACTATGACTTTATCGGGAAGCTGGAGACGCTGGACGAGGATGCTGCTCATCTCCTGCAGCTCCTCAAAGTGGACAGGCTGCTCCGCTTCCCTCCCAGCTACCGGAACAGGACTGCCAGCAGCTGGGAGGAGGACTGGTTTGCCAAAATCCCGCTGCCTTGGAGGCGACAGCTCTACAAGCTCTATGAAGCCGATTTTGTGCTCTTTGGCTACCCCAAGCCAGAAAACTTGCTAAAAGATTAAAAGTGATTGGGTTGGGTGGGTGGGCGGGAACATCTGAAATACCAAAAATCTTTAAAGCCTCCTCATTTTTTGCTCTTAACTCCCTTTTCCATACAGGTTGGTACAATGGAATCTATTTTTTCTACTGCTTCCCCTTCCGTTTTGCAATAATGCCAGAGTCCAGGATATTCCAGCCAGCTGTGCATATGCAAAAGGTGCCTGGATTTTTTTTTGTTGTTGTTATACTTGTTTTTCAGGTCGTCTTTTTTTTAAACGTCCCAATGTTTTGCGAGGGGGTCTCTGCCCTCTGTCACTCTGCCAGCTGTGTCCTTCACTAGCTTTTTATTAATACTTTTTAAAAATTAATATATTTCAGATATTTAATACGAAGCGTGTGTTGTGGCAAACGAAAGGAAGGAATAAAAACAAAAGAGTCAAAGAAAAACTGCGAGAAATGATGCATCGTTCTCTGTGTGTTGTATCAGAGCGGTTTGTTACAGAGGTTTGCAGAGCGCTCGAGTCTCTCGGGACCGGGTTTGTTGGTGGCACCTGTCCCAGCCGTGTCTGCTTGTGGCAGCTCTGTGCTGGGCTCGGGGCACGCTGAGTGCCCGTGGTGACACGCGCTGCTCCGTGACCCACTCACCAGTGTGTTCAGTGCAGTCCCTGCTGCCTTTGTGATACCTTCACGTTGATCTGGAGCTTGAAGGGGACGTGGCCGGGATGTGGATAGTGATCCCGGGAAAAAGACAAATGGAAAAGCCCCTTTGGTTGCCGTGTGTCGAGGTGAGCTCGGAGCTGGCGGGTTCTCGGAGCGCTCGTCACTGCTTGTGGCGCTGCGTCCTCGTGGCCTGCGCTGCTGCTCACCCCCGTGAGCAACGCAGGTTGAATCTGCCTTGTGGGTCCTGCTGCAGGAGTGATGGTTGCCCGCTGTGCTGGGAGCCCGTGGGCTGCTTCCCAAAGGAAATTAATGCTTTTAGAGGGGCTTTTTGTGTCGCCTCAGCTAAATCTGTGTTTTCATCCTCTCTCTGAACTGCTCTGCAAAAACTGGCTACTTAGCAGATTGGGCTGGGAACAGTTTTTGGAGCTGAAATTGTTAGATATTTCCCTGGGCTGTGAGTGGTATCAGTGATTAATATCAGGCAGGTCTCAGGAGGCAGCCTCAGATCCTAAGCAGACTTCTCTAAACTCTCTTTTCATCCAGTTTCTTTCTGGGTCCATCTGCAGCTGTGACTTCCCCTCTCTGCTCGTCCCTTCATGCCTCTGTACTGCTCTCTCCTTTGCATTGCCTGTGCATCCTAGTGAACACACTGTATTGCACTTTTTACCTGCAAATCAAAGATAATAGCAACTAGTTTCTCTAGAAACAAATGATCTGTTTCTCACTGCATTCGTGTCTGTCTTCTGTAATTTCTGCAGAGACACTTGTAGTTTGAATCACCCTGAAGCCACAATCAGGTTCTTGATGCTTGGCTCTTGCCAGCTTGAGGAAAAAGGAAATCCTGTTTCTGAATCATTATTTAAAACTAATAATAGAAGAGTGTTGATCTGTTCAGTGTTTTTTTTACCAGCTAGTTGCTGCAAAACGAAAGATGTTGAAATATTTGTCTCCTGTAATTGGTAGTCCCAGGAGTCTCTTGGTTCCTGCTATATTTACATTTCTCGAGGGTGGGTTCTTTCTGCTCTTCAGAGATACAGCAAGGATGTTTTCATCTGTTGTCTGCAACGTGCTTTTCTCTTCCCTTTTAATCTGAATTTAATTGGTTCTTAGTGTTTGCAGACGTGAGCAACTGGGAACAGAGTGCAGATGTGTTGCCAAAGACAGTGCAGCCGGAGCAGCACAGACTTCCTTGCAGCTGCTTCCTCCTCTCCAGCTGATCGAGAGCTGCCCCGGCGCCTCTCCCTGCCCCTCTGAGCAATCCTCAGCCCAGTCTTGCCCTGCAAATGGGCCCTTGTACCCACCCGGGTTGTCCTGTGCTTCCTGGCCACAGCTTGTCCCAGGTGAGCGCTCGCGTGAGGCTTGCAGGGCAGCAGTAGCTTTTCAGGATTGCCTTTGGGATGTGAGCCCTGGATGGAGAACAAGTTGGTTGCAGAGCATTGTCCTTCTAAAATGTCACCTGCAGCAGCAGTATCCTAGTGGTGCAAGTGACAGAGAAACCACCACGCGTGAAAAGGCTGCAAGCAGTGAACACAGGAGAGCTTTTAAAAGTTCATTTAAGTTAAGAATACAGTGAAAAGCTGTATAGCTGCGAGGATGCTACAAGTCTGCGAGGGCTCCGTCTCTTGCGCTCCCAGATGCAGAGGCTGCGTTTGCAGCTGAGCCCTTGGCCCGACCTGCGGTGCTGCCTCTTGCCACGGCTCCCGTGGCTGCCCTGGGACACGCTGCTGCTCCTTTGGAGGCTCCTCGCGCCGCCGCGAGCGCTTCGCTGCGACGTCGCGGGCGAGCGGGTGGGCTGCGTTGCGCCAGGACACGGCCCCCGCGTCGGGAATGTGCAGTTTTTGTGGGTTTCTTGCTCTTGTCCTGATGATGTACAAGTGCTGCGGGGAGAGAGGAGGACAAAGAGCTCCAGCGCAGCCCCAGCTCCCTCCCGCTGCTTTTCTGAAGGAGCTGGAATTCAGTGTTGGACAAATAGCAGCAGAGGGATTGGCAAGGCCGGGCAGTCTGCTTCCGGGCTGGACAAAGGCCAAAGGGGGCTGAGAGCCCTGGAGTGCAGACGGTTATGATGCTAGTGCTGATTTTTATGAGGGATAGAAAGATGCCTTGAAGCAGCCTGTTCACATCTGCATAAACCTGGCTCTGCGTTTCACACTCAGCCTGCAAAGTCACATCCTATTCCCCTGCAAACTTTTCACTGACACTACCTGAATTCAGTGGCTCTAACCAGCCAGAATAGATGCAAAACCAACCTGGGCTTTGACTAAAACGTTTCAAGGCAGCTGACACCAGTTATAGCCCTTGCTTGGCATCCAGACCAAAGTCTTCCAGAGGGTCAGTCCTGCTTGCTGTAGGAGCACCCGTTACTCACGGGTACCTCTGCACCCCGGCAGCTTTGGCTTTAACCACCCAGTTCTCTTGCAGCGCAGGAGGATGGCATCGCCGCCCCGGGAAGACGTGTGGGATGAAGCGTTTTGGCTGCACGTGTCGAATCGCTCAAGGTGGCACAGGGAGGATGGTAGGCAGGCATGAATGGCAGCATTGAAAGGGTGGCGAAGAAAAGGGAGTTTGTTCCCTCTTATGTAAGGCAGACCTCGCTGCAGCCCGCGGGGAGAACCGGTGACTTGGCAGGGCCGCGTGCGGCCGCGGAGCGGAGCCAGCGAGGGCGAGCAGTGTGGGCCCTGTGCTGCCGAGTCTGGAGCCCTGGCTGTGTTCTTCTTGCTGGGGAGCTCTCCAGAAAGAGAAGCAAAACGGGGGGGATGCAATATCGGCATTGCTGGCTGGTGTGGGGAAGGCGAGGAGAGGGCAGGTCACAGCTGAGAGGTGCAGCTCGTGCGCCCTCTCCGGGGTTAAATCGAGCCTGGGACTGGCTTTGGAGGTGGGAGTCAGCCCTTGCGTGGCCAGGGACGGTGCAGGGGGCTCGGGGCTGAGCCTCTTGCTGCAAGCGCCGGGCTGTGCGCGGCGCTGGGCGCCTGCGTCGTGCGGCAGCCCGCGGTGGCCCATCCAAAACCCATTTGCTGTTCCTGGGCGCGGGACGCGGCGCCGGCTCTTTCTGGCCGGGCAGCTCCCATCCCGGCGGTTCCCTCTGCTCGGGCAGCAGAGCCGTCTCGCCCGCCCGCGAGCGCCAAGCCCCAGCCGAGCCCGGCACCCGCAGCCGGCCCTCCGGCTGTGTGTGATCCCCCGGAATGCAAACCTGGCCGCAGGGCCCTCCTCTCTCTGTAGCGCTCCAAAAACACACTCACTGCATCCAAAGGGGTCGGTTCCTTGGCTCTGCAGCAGTCGTGGGTCTCTGCTGCTTGCTGTCACCCGGCACAGGGGTGTGGAGTCTTGCTTGGTAGTGCAGAGAATTCAGGGATTGGTGCTTGGAGCCCTGGGAAACCCTCAAGAAAGCTGCACTAATATCCCACAGAAAGCAATCGCCTTTCCGTAGGCTTTTCATTTCCTCACAGACTGTTCCATGAGATTAAAAATTGGATTCCTGCCACAGGAATGCTAAAGGGCCTGAAAAAAGCTATATATAAAAGAGATATTTTAAAAATAATCAATAGGTGCTAATGGAATAACCCCTTCCGGACTGTCAGGATTGCCCAGTGCGACTCCGTCAGACTGGGGCAGGTGAGCAGGCTTATTTTACATCTTAGGTTATTGCTTCCTAGCCTTTTATTTGTGTTTCCAGCTGTTTCAGCCTCGCTTTGGGGATGCAGAGCCAGGCAGGGTGCTGAGCGGGTGCCGTGCACGGGCTCAGGGACTGCTGCTCTGGTGCATCGAGGGCTGCAGGGGCTCCCCTGGCAGAAGCTGCTGCGGATGCAGAAGGGCTGAGCCTGGGATTCTCGCTGGGAGCTGCTGCATCCTCTAACCATGGCCAGACCCATCTGTTCCCCACGTTTCTCCTCCCTGCGGGGCCGAACCGTGTCCTTGAACTCTGAAAAGCGGCGGTGCTCGTGGTGACTGTGTCCTACTCGGGCCGGGTGGCAGAGGCAGGAGGAGCATGGTTTTAATTAGCAGCCCTGCTGCTCGTTTTCTACAGCAAGCTGCTCGCCTTCCCTTCAGCTTGTCCCCCTGAAGGGAACTGGAGCCACCCAGCGCTGGCATCCCTGCCCTTCTGCAAGGAACGGAGAAGAACAGGGAGGACTCAGCTGAACTGTTCATGAATGCTTTTTCACCTAGCGAAGGGTGTCCCCATTTTGTTGCAGTTTCACATCCTCAGGATGTGCTGAGGTGCCAGACTGTGCTGATATCCACTTGCTCCCACGCTGTCAGACTCGTGTGTTAAACGAGGGAGCTTTTCCTGACCCACCAGGCAGCGCCTTCCCGAATCCCGCATTTTATCCCCTGGGCAGATGTATCACCCGCAGCTTTGGCAAAGCTGCGTTTTGTGGCAGGGAGGCTCCAGCTTCACGGTTTGGTTCTCTGTCATTGCAGGAATTCAAAATGGACGGAGGAAAATGCAATCGGGATCGAGTCTTGTTTTATTTGGACCCTGGACAGTTCTCTGTGGAAAAATGGGAGGAGTGCTGGGAATAGAGCGGAGCCAGCGTGCGTCGAAAGGGCAGCGGCAGCCAAGAGAGCGGTCAGCAGGGAGGGGAGCAGAGCTGGGGATGTGCAGGAGGCGGCCACACAGTCACAGTCATCCCCAGAGCCCAAAGCTGACAGGGCCTGGGAGGGCAGATCCTTTTGTCTAAACCAGCAGTACTGGGCGGGATGAAATGCCAGGGAGAGCTGTGTTGCAAAAGCCACGGGGAGAGCTGCTCACTGCTGAAAGCCCATGGCTCCTGCAGGAATTTTGGCTTTGTCCTTGCTGTGCTCTGGGACCAGGCATGAAAGTGCCGGAGAGATGGTGCTGAGAACCTCTTACGTGGTGCTGGGCCGTGCTCTCTGCCTCCATTTCCCCCCTCTCAACCTTCACATTACTGATTTCAGACTGAGTGTATTTTGACTCTTGGATAAATCACAAGTATTTGCCACCTAATCATGCTGAGAGTACAAAGCTTTTTGCAAAGGCTTCAGTGACCTTTAGTTAATGGGGAATCAGTGGAGTAAGAGTGCAATGTAAGCATCTCCGGAGCTGGATAATGCCAGGCACGGCAAGGACCCAGCTCCATGTAGCACAGGCACCTAGCAATAGTCTTGGGCATGCAGGGTTTCTGTGAGAAGGTTCTTACATCAAGTCAGGATGGCCTAGACTTTGGTTTCAGTCTTGATGACCTTTATATGCATCTTAGATGTAAAATGAGTCTCTTTATGTAAACGTATGTATGTCTATAAGGCCAGATGTCCAAAACAATCCACAGATCTTGGTCAGGGGAGCACGCCTGACATGGGTAACCAGATGCAATAAGGTTTTGATAGGGTGAACCACAGGCAAGTTTTGTCACTTTCTTTTGGGCAAGCAGAAAGCTGTTGGTCGTGACTACGACGATGCAATGGGCTGGTGGTTGCACCTCTTCATTAACTGAGCTTCGTTGCCTTCAGCTCCCTGTCCACAAGCCCCGTTTGCCTCCTGGAGGAGGTTGCCTTGTGTAACCAGGAACGGAAAGCGGTTGTTGCAGCACATGTGGGTCTTCCTCCCGGCTTGGTGCTTTTTACCCTGTTCTAAAATGCAGCTACCGTTGGCAGCCGAATGGTGACCCGAGTGCATGCGGCTGCAGCAGGCACTGCTCAAGCTTCCTAATAACCCCTGGTGTAGAGAGGCTGGGAGCTCTCTCCAACCCCTGCTCCAGAACACGGGATTCAGGATTGCATGGGTTCCTCCTCTGCTCGTATAGGCTCCTCAAACCCAAGCGCGCTGGTCCTCAACTTGCATTCTCAAAATAGCACCAGCTTTGCCTCCTTTCCTGCCAACTGCAATGAGGAGCAGGAATTTGGTGTACGGGTGACGCTACATCTCAGTGTTATTTCACGCTGCTTCTCTGGGTGTCATTTCACAGGTCCTGCCACGTGGCTTGGGTTGGTTCTGCATCGCACACCCTGGTTTTCCTGGGGAAAACCGTGGCGCTAGGAGCCAATCTGGAAACAAAAGCCCTTTGTACCAACAGGACAAGCTGCATTTCTGTTTCACCCCAAAGCACAGGATACAGGCAGCACAGCAAGACTGACCCGAAGACTAACCCTAAGGCTAGGGCAGGAGGCCTGCGAGCAAGTTTTGTTTAAAAAATATGCTCAGCATTACTCTTCAGCGAGCTAGGACGTGAATTCGAGCCGCCGGGGCAGATTCCAGCTGCTGTTGCAGTTTGCACTTGCTGCATTTTTTAGAGCTTAGCAAAAGGTGCCTGTGTTCGAGGCGGCTCCGCGCGTTTGGAGGGGCGGCAGGTTGGGGAGCGGCACTTCTCACTCTGCAATGGCCTGCGAGCCGAGGTGCCAGCTGAGCTTTGCTGGGCTTGGTCTAAAAACACAGCTAGGGACCGGGTGTTTCTTTTAACCACTAAGTCTATAAAAGCTTTTTAGTGTAGATTAGGCCATTGCTGGCAGGGTGAAGGGTTTTTTTTATTTTCTGGCTGTGCTGATTGTAAGGAAATTTCCAGCACAGCGTCTGGTGAGAGTTTTTGTTGGAATGTTTCGGGTAAAATATTCTGCCTGGCTCCTTACAAGGATGCTGTTTAGTGAAAGAGCATGCAGCAACTGGCTGATTTGCTCGTGAATTGCAGGCTGCTTTATTTTTAATATTTTATTTTCTTCTGCTGGCCTTTGGTTGGGTGGACCCTACTGCCACCGCCTGCTGGGGTTAGACCACATGTATTTGCCTCCAGGGCCCTGCTCAGTGCCTGCATTTGTGCCTGACCCCAAACCTGAGAGCAGAATCAACATTTTTCCCCAAAGAAAAGGGAAGATGCTCGCGTTTGGCTCGTTCTGCTCCCAGCTCAGGCTGGCATTTCTAAAGCCCTTGAGCTACCACAGCTCCTTGCCCAGCGCTGGCTGGGACGCTGCTCTTCCAAGGGCCCCTTTCAGACAAGAGCCCAAAGAGAGCGTGATCTGGGCTTGTCTTTATTTTTCTTTCTTTTATTTTTCTTGTTTAGTCAAAGCCAGCAGGGGGGATTCCTGCCTTCCCTCCTCCGCAAGAACAACAGCAGCGTTTGCTTTGGGAAAGGATGAGGTCAAGGAAAGACAGGAAGAGGCTGCCACATTGTGTTTTGGGTTATTTGACGGCGTTTTTGCACCTGCAGCAGCTTCCAGCACTGAGAACCGGGGCTCCACTGAGCTCCCAGGACGGAGCCGCGGGTGAGAAGCCTCTTCCATCCCACGTTTTGCTCCCGGCTCTGTCACCACCTTCGTGTTAACCCCTTGTATGTGCTGATCCCTCCCGTGTCCCCAGCAGACTCCGAGGTGCTTAGGGCCCTTTGCAGCCCCTCACCCTGGTATCCCGGCTCTCGTCAGCTGGGAGAGTGATAAGTGCTGACATCCTACGGGTTAATCCACAGGTGATGTTCACGTCTCCCTTCCTGAGCAGTGACATATTTTGAGCTTTTCCCAGTAAAGTTCTCTGAGAGTAAAGGGAGACCTTGCAAAATGAGTGGCTTAAGAAAAAAATAATATATCTAAAAAAGAAAAAAGTGGGGGGGAGAGGAAATAAAACTTGCAGTTCTCATTCCTGAATTGTTGAAATAGCAGTTTAACTGTGCACATACATGTAAATGTGTTAGAACTGCCTGTGGGTTCCCCTTTCTGAGAACAGAGGGAAGTAGGAAGGCTGCTGCGCTCGCCGGGCCAGGGTTATGTGACCACGGAGCAGATGCTCAGGGGTTTCCAGCCTTAGCTCTGCAATCAGGTCATGCTTGGGACCTCAGTGAGTCACTTATCTGCCTGATGCCTCCAATTTTCCAGAGGTTACAACCTACTAACTTGTTTCTAAGAACTGGGAAGTGCTCTCGGGCCAGGCAGATACGCTGGAGTCTGGAAAGTGCAGCTTGGACTGCAGCAATTTAATGGTTCGAGGTATTTATTCCCTTTGGCTGTGGATCTGTGGCAAGTGGAGTAAACTGGGGGGTTCCCATGGCAGGACCCAGAGGAAGGAACTGATCCCTTAAAGGTCTGATGTGTCGGATGGGCCGTGTCTCATCTGGCAGCATTGAGGGTTAGAGTTGATCTGGTGGAGCTGGGAGAGGACTTTAGAAGAACCAGAGCAGAAAAGTTATTCCAGGAAGCTGATAAATCCTCAGTACCCCCAAGGGCAGCGAGGGAGAGAATAGAAATACGTTATCTAAAGCCCAGGCAAATAAAATATCCTTATTGTAACTCAGCGGGCGCCGTGCCAGCTCCCTGTAAGCAGTATTTCTCGTTGCGTCTCGCTCTGCCGGTTAATTGGACATCTATTATTTCATGATTTCAGCAGGAAACAGCCTGAGTGATGACTTTGGTGCTCAGTGTGAAACAGTCTGAGTGATGACTTTGGTGCTCAGCCCTGGCCGCCCTCAGAGCCCTCAGTTGTGGAAATGCTTCCAGTCGGTCTCGGCTCCTCCAAACACATGGCCAGGTCATTGGTGCTTTTTGGGGATGTTTCTTGGGGACAACAGCTCTGCAGCAAGCTCTTCCATGCAACATTTGGGGCCCTGCAGAGTGGAGGCAGCTCCTCCATCTCCTGCCCCACGTTGGGGTGGGTTTGTACCCGCAGGGTGATGCTGAATACTGGGGTACAGAGGGATCCAGGGCATCCGCTCCTCTCTCTCAGACCATTCCAAGCACACTTATGTCTCACAATGTCCATGGAAACAGCTAATTTTAACCTAGTCTAATTTCTTCATTTTTTTTTCTCCTTCCGAGGTCTTGATTTTGAAAACAAGTTTATTTACCCTCCTGCCCGACTCTGGGGTTTTCCTCACGCGGCCAGGGAGCGCGGACCGGAGCCGGCGTGTGGTTCCAGCTGGCCGCCTGGATGCTCCTAATGAATTGTTTGCGGACAAACTTCAGCCCTGCAATTACTCGCAGAAATTATTCAGCGAGGCGCTGGGAATAATGAATCCCTTTGAGAGAGCGGGGCTGTTTTGCAGGCGAGTTCCAGACAGAGCCCGTGCTCGGAGGCCGTATTTCTCGAGCATATTTTCCCCTCGCTTTGCCAAGCCGTGGAGTTGGCGTGGCCTCCCTCGCTGATTCCTTGGCCTAGGATGAAAGTGGGACCTGAGATGTGTCCTGAGACATCCACTGCTGGGTCTGCAGCTATGGGATGCCCTGTCCCACGGTGAATGCAAGACGCTGAGCCTGGGAGGAAGAGGAGGGTTTCCAGCATGCCAGGGAGGTCCCTGGGTGTGCAGGTTGGGCTGATGTACATCTGGAGAGCTGTTTTTGCCCTCGAAACAACACGGAGACAAGCGGGAGAAGGAGCAGCACAGCTAGGTGCATCCTAGATGGGATTCTGCAAGGCGCAGAGACGTGGAGGAGAATCAGGGGAGTTAAAAAAGGGCTTTTTTTTAGTTGGGAGTGATGCTGTCTGCTCAGAGGCTTGCAACCATCCACCCGGCGCCTGCTTGTGTGTCCCATGCCCTGTGCAAGCAACCAGCACATCTTTGCAAAACGATACAGTCTTCCCCAACCCAGCTGGGATATCTGCTGGGATATTTGAAGCACCGTGGCCACAGTCTGTCAGCGGGGAGGAGAGCAGCTGTGGAGGAAGCAGCTTTAGACACTCATGCGCAAATGCCTCCTCCTGGAGGTAGAAGAGGAGTGAGAATTCACCCGCCTTGCTGCTGGGCTGGCTTCACACAGGCTTCCCAATTCCCTCTTTCTGCCTGTATTTGGAGAAAGGCTGCAAATCTTCTGCAGCCCGACTCCAAAAGGGACGAGGGGAAATAGGGAGTTCCCTTTCTCAGGAGGTTTTGCCATCTAGTGCCTACTTGGGGAATCTCAGCCAGCGGAGGGGCAATTTTGGGCTCTTTGAAAGGAAAAAGTGTAAGTATTATAGGAGGATGAGGTGATTTAGGAGCCCAGCTATAGCCACACTAGTGTGAGGCACCCATGGCGTTTTGGATGCCTCTCCTGACACAGCTGGACCCGATACTGGAGCAAACTCCCTGGCTGCCTGGAAGGCAAAAACCATCAGTTGGGAAACCAGACCCCTGACAGGAGCAAGTTGCTCTTTATGGGTGGCATCGGTTTGCACACCATGGAGAAATACCCTGACGATGGTGTGCACGTGATGGAGAAACACCTTGTTGGCCAAGGAGGAGAACGAAGGTAGAAGCCAGAAATGGTCTGAAGAATCACAAGTAAGCAAAGCCTGTGAGAATATCTACTGCGTGGTGCAGCTTGGCTACCACATAGCTCAGGACATCTCTGCCCCACCAGGTTGCCAGGCCCTGGAGCCAGGTGGGCAATGAGGATGGGCAGTTGTGTGCGTGTCCTACTGGCACTTGGTGCTTACACTGCCAAATAATCCAATGAGGCACATATCCAATATGGGCAAGCACTTTTCTTCTCACAAGGAGCAGGTTTTCAAAGCTATCAGCTTCCTAAATATGCCGATAGGTGACTAATGGTTTCTAAGTGGACTGTGCTCTAGCAGACCTGAGACATTCAAAGAGGTGAGATAAGATAGGAGAAAGCTCAGGGCTTTCTATCGCTCTAAAAAAAGCTGCAAATCTCAAGTGTTTTGCATGTCTCATGTCTAATAGTTGTTTCTAATGAAAAACCTGGGAGAAGTAGCTGAAATATTTCAATTACTTTATTGATTGGTATTTTAAGGTAAATGTTGCTAAGCCTTGTTCTGTTTTCGTCCTGCAGTAGCTGAAAAGCAACAGTCCCGGGAAGTGTTTTTACCACCTGCTTATTTATATTCTGCTAGTTGGCAAAATGCAGCTCTGTAGAGTTCAGCTAACCCCTGTTTGTTTCTCTTAGAACCAGAAGCAGCAAAATATCACTAGCAGACATATAAATCATCTTGAGTAGTATCCTTCTGATGATCTTAGCAGTGGAAAATATAAACTTGCAAAACAGACATCATCAAGGGCTGGAACCGAAATAAAACCACTGCTATGCTTATTTAAAAATATATTTTGCAGGTTTAAAGGTCGTGCAAAGTTTTGTCTTTCGCTTTAAAGGCTGAGATATCACAGCAGTGCCTTAAAAGCTGAGGTGTCAAAGTAGTCTAGTTCGGAGCAGATAGGAGACCTTTCTTCTCAAAAACAGAAGTTGATATAACTAGATAAATCTGTGTCTCTGAGCTGCAAGAGAGACAAACTGATGCCCTGGGAGGAAACAGAAGTTCAAAGCCACTGATAAGTCCTCAGAAAATTACCTTTTCCAGCTTGCTTGTATCTCCACCTGGGAAATATGGAGAAACCTGACATTCCCTTACATCTCGTAGAATTAGGTGGTCAAAGGAGTCTATCAAAGAATAATTTAATTATATTAATTAAATGCAATGAAGATTCTGGTATCTTGTCACGTCATCACATGGGCAATTAATGACTTTTAGCACAAATCCCTGTGGAAATTCCCCTTTTTCTCCCTGAGATTTGGTGCTGTAGTCTTCATGCAAGCAGATGTGGGATGCAGGGAAATAATGTTGCTGAGGCATTGACTGAGTTTCAAAGCTGAGCTCCCCAAATACCCCAAGCTCTCTATTTGTCTATGTAGGTTGCAGAAGCATGGGGAATTCACTTTAATGGTCTTTCTTTATTGATTCTAGAGACTGACTAATTTTACTGCTGGATGGTTTTCAAGATTATTTTTAATCTGACATCACTTTTTAAGTGCAGGTGCCTACAGAATGGCACACAGTGTGATTTAGTGATTTAGAAAGGTGGTTCCTGTGGAGCTGGAAGATGGCAAGATGTGATAAAGAACCATTTTAGATATGTCAGAATTTAATCACAGGACACAGGTGTGTCTCGGTGGCACAATGATGTGGCCAACTGTCACCGAGATTGGGGTCCTAAAATTACTAACAGCTTTTCTACCTTTAGTCTAGCCAGGTATCACACTGAAGCATCAGACCTTGGTGATGTGTCTTCCTATTCTATTTCTTATCATCTTAGGGATCTCAGCACCTGCTGTATCATGGAGAAGTTTATTATTTCTTCAAGAGCCACAGAGACGTGCAATGGTGGAGATTAAATCCAGATATCAAATGTTCCAGGCATATACTCAAAAGCAGCCTTACTGGAAAGCTCGATTAGAGTCAAGCAATTTAGCAGAGAACAATATAGATCCTGCATCTCCTCGTTGTAGTTACTTACAATGTTGTCTTGTTGAGCGTCCCTGACACAGGAGGTGATTCTGGGGAGCAAGGTGTGACAATTTGGGAAATCTTTACGCGTTCTTTA
Source organism: Nothoprocta perdicaria (assembly GCF_003342845.1). NCBI lineage: Eukaryota > Metazoa > Chordata > Aves > Tinamiformes > Tinamidae > Nothoprocta > Nothoprocta perdicaria. The sequence continues at coordinate 4,189,118 of NW_020454316.1, read as the reverse complement.
AAATGTGGCAGGAAAAAGCCGCTGCTTAACATTTCTGTTGGATGTTCACTTAGGTCTGTTTTTCTTGATTTTAAAAGGAGAAGTGTGCACATAACATTAACAACATTAATAGACATTTAGCGTATGCATATGCTAAACATTAACACATGCTACCTGTGTTTTAACTAGAAATAAAATACATGTATCCTACTTTGCTATTTTCTTTGAAGAGTGCAGAAGGAATTTGCCTGTGGAAGAGGCTGTTCCAGACTGGCTTGCTGTGTGGCAGGGAAGAGCCTGGTCGCTGGAGCCAAGCAGCTGCTGCTTCCCTTGGATTATGCAGGTGCCCCTGTGTGTTCTGCGTGTTGACTGTCCAGTCAACAATAAATGACTCGCATTTCAATTCTTCCATTTATTAGGTGTTTCTGCTGATACCCAGTAGATGGTGCCATGATATAACACAGTTATTTCAAATATTTCTTATCGGAGGCTTTTTATATAATCTTCAAGGACTGAACATATCTCAATGTTTTTATTATCCATCCACTTTCCTATCCTTCCTCTTCTCTGAAGAGGGTTCCCCCCCTCCCCCCCTCCCGGTTGAAATATTTTCCAAGTTGTTGATACATTTTAATATTCCCCCTGTTTTCTCATGCCACCTAATTCGTGTAATTTTTATAGTACAAGTATTTAGGGAAAAAAGGCCACAATTTGTTTCATCTTTGAATTTTTGTAGTTAATCTGGCTTTCCAAGTTTATTTTGAGCAAAATTCAGTGCCTGGATTGTTGCGGGACAAGAATCCAGTGTCAGGAGCATCCTAAGAGCAAGTGGTTTTGCAGAACAGATGTGAGTGAACCAGCTTCCTCCATCATGTCATAAGAGGGAGTCCTAGCTCTCCCTTTACAGACGCTCTGCCAGCATATTTGCTACGACGAGAGATCCACAGTTGGTTTTATCCAAGCATCTCTGGCCAGGTTGAATGTCATAACACCCAATTTGTTGAAACCACATCAAAGCAGCAAGTGGTGACCCCCATTTCTGGCTCAGATGGAAGTAACTGCCTTGATAACTCAAGCTGGCAATACCTTGGCTACAAAAGCCAGAAAAGAAGGATTCCTCAGGGTCAAAATGAAACACTTCATTCACGATTCTTTGCTCGCGTGTTTGTTGGAAGTTACTCCTCTAGGTCCCAGAGCATGATTTTCCTTTGACAGGCTCTTTAAATATTATGTCCTTCCCATCCATGATGCTTTGAAACGGAGAAGGGAAAATTTACCCATGCCCAACTTGGAAGATATTTAGTTTGAGTGTGTAACAAATGTTTGCAGTTTATTAAAGAGAGGGCTCTGGGTCTTTGGGAACGTGCATTTCTGCCTCAGTTTGGAATAGGTGATGAGGTGATTATTGGATCTTGGTTGCCATGGGGAAGGGAGGAGGGTGATTGCTTTTTGATTGAAGAAACCGAGAGGTACCTCCAGTAACTTATTACTAATATATGTTCCAGGTGCACCTGACATCTCTGCATCTTGCAGGGAGCAGCAGTCAGCCTGACGAATGTGCAAGGAGTCAGCGTTAGCAACATCACTCACTGATGACGAAGGTCAGATTCTCATTCCTGGCCATTAAGGACCCATGAATTTTGGACAACTGTGGGAGTGGTTCCCGCAGGCAGAGCTGATTGAGTTTGCAAGCGAGGCCCAGCCGTACAAGGGTGCTCGCAAATCAAGGAGATGGCTGCTCATTGCAAGCAGCCCCTTCAGCAGCCCTGGCTGCGAGTGTCAGTATGAGGGAAGCAGGGGCTGGCGTCTTTCTGAAAAGCATAATTACCAAACTTGTTTACTGGAGGACTCATACCTTGAAATTTGAAGCTTTTACAAGTAAAGAATGTGCAGAATCAGGGCTTTTCATGGAGTTGTAGAGGGATGTCCCAGCTGAGCCATTAGTGCCTGAGGGTTGGGACTGCATTTAGTTGGGGTCTATAACTTTGATGACCACCACAAGGTGATGCTCCCTACATGGAGATGAGGTTGGCTCCTCTGGTGGGACAGCTTAGATACATTCAGCTGATTCTTCTTACCCTGTGACAAAGCTGCAGCAATTCCTTTCCAGGGGGATGCAAGAAGGCAGCAAGACTCACACCTGGCAGAGATTATTTTCCATCACTTTGATGATCATTCAGAGTGAGATCCCCACCTGCTCCAGAGCTAACGGCTGCAGGATGGTCTGCCAACCCTTAATTGCCTTTGAGGAGTCACCTGAGCCTTGTCAGGGAACAGTTTGAGCTGTGAAAGCAGCATCAAAGACTGGGCAGAGCTGGGGTGGGGAATGTTTTTAAGAATCTGAGAGTAATAGAGGAAGAAATGGAGGCTGGTCAGCTCTATCTGCTGCTTCTGAAAGCTAGATGCTGGGGAGCTGTTGGTGTGTATAACTCCCTGTAAGTAGAGATGGAGGAATTGTTCTTTTTTCCAGAAGAGATGGCCATCCAGGCTGGGGTAGCACTGGTGTGGGTGAGGGCTGCACTTAAGTGGCTTTGGTTCAGTATGAAGTTGAAAATATTGTAACTGTGGACTGATTTCTGTCCTGTTCACCAGTTGCCTCCCCAGTAACTTAAAACCACTCCTCTTTAATGTACCAGGTAACTGGCCAGTTTGTTTGCTCTCTTCTGCTATAATTTTTCCTCCTTGCTCTCTCTTTCTTTGCCTGGTGCTTCTTGCACTAGAAACAGCCTCCAAATAGCCAGGATTCTTTAGAATGACACTTAATTCACTTATTCTTAATGATAAGGCACTGGTGGAGACACATCACAGTAATTGTACTTATCTTCTCCTCTGGTTTTCCTTGCAAACTTATCTCTTGCGTTTGTTTTTGGTTGACAGATATGTTAATGGGTGAGTAGCTTCAGTGTGTTTATCTTGCTTGTGGTATATATACTGGATGTATAATCAATGAGAAGAGATGAGCACATAGAAACCACTTCTGCATTAATGCCAGTAATTCAGAGATTATAAATATATATGAGAGAATTTCTGTGATTATGAGTATATTTTAATGTTCTGTATAATGCATTGACTGTCTGGGGCAGAGGCGAGAGAGAACTTCATTTGTGTAATTTAAAGAATTGGCAATAAAAATAGAGGCAAAGAAGGGACAAGCTAAGTAACCACGCTCACAAATGTATGCCCGTGCCCATCCTTGGAGGGCCCAGTCGTTGTGGTGGAGTCTGTACGGCCCCAGCCCGTATGTTCTAGGCCCAAAGCCTTGGTGTCCAGCGATGGCAGAACCAGGTTTCCTCTCCTGTGGGAGCAGTGAGGGAAGCCAAGGCCCAGCTCGAGCCACGTCACAAGGGAGGGATGAGGGAAGCACCTCATGTTTTTACTGTGAGAGAGCCATGAAAAGGGTGACAGGGATCACCAAAGGAATTGGGCCTTGCCCGTCCCTGGGTGGATGGCAGGTTCTTGTGATCTACGAGTCAAGGCAAAGTCATGCTCTTCAGTTGTGGCCCTCTTCTTCTTGGGGCACCTAGGTCACCTTGCAGAGCAGACGGACCTTAAGCCTAGTATCTTAGGCTTCCCCTAAGGTATTTTGTTATGTCCTTTCTTGCTGTTTCACACTTGAGCTGCTGTCTCCTTTCTATATGCCCAATTCTTTGCCCAGAATCACACTCCATGTTCTCATTACTTTACTTGCAGATTTCTCCTATTCCAGCATAGTGGGCCAAGGAAAAGGGTGAAGAGAATGTGTAATGTCTCTCTTGGTTGAGAGCACTTTGAGGGAGTGGGGGGAAAAACAATAATCTGTCAAAATATTCCCCATGGGCAAAAAGCTGCTTGACCGATCATGCTCAGGCTACCAGCACAAATGAAATGCTAGTTTTTCTTTCTCACTCCTTTTGAATCCTTCTCACCAGCGGAGCCCATCTCTGCTCCCACAGAGCAAGATATAGACCTTGATCAGAGTGAAATATGATTTTTCATGCCCTAAAGAACTTCCTGCAGTTGCTTTCAATTGCAAATTTAAAAAGAGCCTATAGGTTATAGGCTGCACTTTCAAAGTGCAAGACCAGACAGCGAATTCCTCTGGCTGCCTGTGGGTTTTCATGTTTTGCTCAAGTGCTTTGAGTCTGCAGAGAGGAAAAATTAAGACCTTGCTGTTCTGCTGTGTTAGCCTTGCTGCTACCAAAGCCAAAGCGAGGAGAACGGGCAGGGAGATGGGCCATGCTGCCTGCACCCTGGTGCCCATTGCTGCCCTGGATTTCCCCAGGTCTCATTTAATGCTCAGGGCAGTGCAGGAGTCTGGAAAGATCTTTTTGCTGTTGCCAGGAGGTCTGTTTTCCAGGTCTCGCTTTGTGTCTTGCAGAAAAACTTGACAGTTTCTGCAACCATTATGGCAGCTTTCTGGCTTCTGGTTTGTCCTGCCTGAACTTCAGGCGGGGAATGGGATAGAGGAGATTGGGAAGAGTATTTTGTTGCTTGTGAGCAGAGTTTCCTGCTGCTATAGCATCTCTGTACCGTGTCTGCAGATGCAGACACCTGACTGCAGGGTTTTCCCCTCTGCCCAGAGAAGGAGGTTTGCACAGACCCATTTCACTGCCCCGCAGTCCAGAAGAGCGTGTCCTGTGTGACAGGATTCTGGTTGGGCCACAAGCTCCTTTCACAGCCTGTGGTCACCCAGATGTTCACTGGGTTTTGGAGGAGTGAGGTTGTTTTGAACTTAAGATGCAAACATTGTTATTGGCTGGGATGTATTCCTGAAGCGTACAACAAAAGCCTATGTGGATGAAAACCTGTTTCCTCTTTATTACTGTAATTTTCCCTACAAGAACCTGCAGCTCATCAGGCTGCTGCATTGTTCCCAGGAAATGCCAGGCCACAGGAGGGAGGTTTAATACCAAAGCAGAAAGTTGCTAAAGGTTTCTCTGAAGTTGCTCCTGTTGAGTCCCCAGGGCCCATGTAAAACAAGCAGATGGTTGAAAAACATCTGACCTTGAGACTTGATGGTTACCCGAGGATATTAATGAGAATTCCACCTTTCTCCAGGGAGCAAGATGGATGCATTGCAATGCAAACCTCTGGGGAAGCTCTGATGTGGTATTTATTTCAGATACAAATTTGACTATGTAAAAATGGCACATTCATACCGAGCCTCATGTGCTGGATGCAGCTGTGATTGGTAAATTAGGAGTGGATATATTAAGCCAATGGAATTTTGGCAGCTGATGTGACAGGAACCTCACCTTCTCATGTGAGTTGTTTTCACTTCTCCCCGCACCAGAAGAGGTGCAGACTGAAGCACGGTGCCTGCCACAAGGATTTAGAAGGTGACTTTTTGCTGCTTCTCTCTTCCTATTGCTTATCTACTGTCTACCCCTTGATAAAATTTTGCCGGAGGCTGTGTTATTTCCTTAACATTGTAAGGAGATCTTCCCAGTCTTCATGGGGACTTTAGGAGTCAGTCTGCTCTGAACTCTGACTTGCACTGTGCAGGAAGCTGCATAGGAACTTCTAGTTTTCTCCTGTGTACCTGAGTTGCATGTCCATCCAGGGGCAGAACAAGGCTAAAGAGCAGGCTGGAGGCTTAAGAAATCTGATTTGGCCCTTGGCTCTGCTAGAGACTTTGTGTGTGACTTGGTTGATGCAACCTTTGTTCTCCTTGTTGCATGAGGGCAAGTGTTGACCACCGTGGCCATGGTGCTGCCCCAGCGCGGGCAGGGAAACTGAGACTGTGCAAGGTCCTCCTGGCTCACCCTGCAAAGGAGGCTCTGCCCAGGAGGGTTCCTGCATGCACGCAATGCAGACATCACCCCAGGCCATCCATACAAGCAGTCTGAGAGGCATCAGATGAAAAGCACGCAGTTGGGAAGGTGACAGAGTCATAGCCACATCTCGGCTGACATCCCAGGCTCAGATGCTGTTCATCGGGTCGTGCATGTTGATACTGGAAACGGTCCTCCCGCAGGCACCCGGCTTTATGAGCACCTCAGGCTGTCTCTGGTAATGCTGCAGATTTAATACCCTTATTAGTTTAGCTGGCCAGACCTTTATCATAACAGATTAGCAGGTGTGTGAGAGCTTTAATATGCTTGGCAGTTCTATTTCTCCCCCAGTAATTGCTTTAAGAGGTTTCATTTCGCTGTCTAGATTTCCCTTTCTTTCAGTTAATTTCCTGTATGTTTTGCCACACTTCTCTTCCTTGCACTGAGAAATAACAGTTCATGACTTGTGAGCGCCGGATAATGGGATACATCTGCCTGACAACCTACTCGGGCAGAGCTTTAATGCGGCAGCCGCGTTCTCTTGGTGAATAGCAGGGACAAAGAAAGTGGTAACTGAATGAAAATGCCTCAAGTGGAAAATGAAGAAAGGTGGAGATCATGTGGCACTTGAGGGAGCAGGCTGGAGATGGCTGAATGTCAGCAACTTGTGGCTGTAGGTGCTCACAGATCTCCTCCAAGACTGCTTGGGGTGGCTGCTGCCTTGACACATCCATCAGAAGTGATGGTTGGTCCTGCCTCCCCAAGCAGGTCCTTGGCCCCTGCCCGGTGCAGCAAGAACAACGGTAAGTAATCCCTGCTCTAGTAGTTCTAAGCTGCCTCTTTAGCAGTCTACCCCAGGCCCTAATTTGTTCAGGATGCTTCTTGCAATCAGGTAGGGACACCAAACAAAGACTTTGATTTAAATTCCTCACTGGAAAAATGTGCACTGCAGATGCCAAGTCTGCTTACGTGGTTGAAAAGATGTATTTGTTTGTTTGCAAAGTATTATTTTAATTAAAATATATATGCATGTGACCACACCACACTCCTCGGTAAGCAGTCCCTCTGTAGAGTTTAAGGCACTGTTCCCTGCTTCTCCAGGCAAGGTGCTGGCCCCAAGGCAGCAGCTCCAAGTACATAGTTGAATTTTGCTGATGCCTGCTGAGTTACTATGGGGGAAGCTTGTGGCCAGCAGATAACTCAAACCTGTGCCTAGAGAGGTGCAGCAGGCAGAGAAAAACAAATGCCATTTCTGTGCCCCTGGGGCTGAACCGACTACAAGTTGTTCGTTCCTGGAAAGTTTTGGAAAATCTTATGCAATCCATGTGTCTGCCAGGCATGCAGCGCTTCCCCAGGCACTGGCTTCTTCCTGAAGTGCTCCAGGAATCTCCCTTTGCCTTCTCATCATTGCTATTTTGCTCTTCTAGCAGAGCCTCCAGTCACTTATTTTTCACGCTGGTTATAATCACACGGTAGACTGAACCACATTTTTTTTTTCCTAGAAAATGCATGCTGACAGATCTTTGATTCCTTAAAACAGGGACATAATAACGCAACCACAGCAGCTTCTGCACTATTGTTTTCCCCAGTGATTTAATTATTTTAAGGTAGGACAATTTGAGCATTTGTGTATATGAAGGAACTGGGGGAAGAGCCTGGGAGCAGTGCTCTGGGCTGCTGGTGACGCAGATAACTCGCTGTCATCTGCTATCCTATTTGAAGTCTGTGAAGTCCCAGCATCTCCTCTCTGGAGGAGATTCTTCTTTCTGCGATGGATGGGATTATTGCAGTGAAGATGCTTCTGAGAGGGCTAAAGAATGCGAAAAGAAGGTAAGATCTGGTGGGTTTTGTTTTGTTTCTCTCTATTTTTGGGCACTTTTGTTGTACTAGATGGTCATATGTGCCGTCAACTGGGATTCCTGAGGCACCTGACTCACAAGAGCCTGAGATGAGTTGCTCTGTTGCTAGATCAGCATTAACGTGTCCTGCCTCCAGACAGTTGGATCCTGTTATATTTTACTGATGATCAAATTATGCCAGCCTTGAATTCTTCCTCTCCCAGCACTTTGTACCAGTACTTAGACTAGTGAGGTTCAGCCCAGCATCCTGCTTCAGATGGCACCCAGAAATACGTGTCTGGGGAAGGAGTAAGAGTGGAAATTATAGGTTAAGCACTCAGAACCCCTTAAACCCAGGGTGGCATCACTCTCTTTCATAGCTCTTGATGGCTCTTTCTATCATGACCTACCCGATCTCCCCCCTTGAGCTCTTTTCTCAGCAAGCTCCAGCTTCAGCGCTATGTGAGGTGAGGTGCTTCCTTGCCCACACACGCTGTCTAATCAGGTTTTTTTGGCTTCCCCTGAGTACTTGATTATAGGAAATGGTGAATCATCATTCTCCATAAGAGCACTATGTACCAGTCATGATTATATATGCCTCTCTGATACCTTGTATGAAAGAGCATCTCTCTGCCTCTCCAGTGATTCACAGGCAGAAAATAAATCCGTAGCAGATTTGAGGCATGCTCATAGTAGTAGATCAGGCCATGGGATATTCCCAAAGGAAGTCACTGAACGGCAGCTCTAAGTCCTTAGAGCAGCAAAGGGATTCAAGAGAAATTCTTAGACATGCTCTTCCTGCAACGTGTTTGCCTGTACTGGTTCGAATGGCAGAACGGAGAAGACCCATCTATGGGGGTAAGATTGGGATTGAGTAGCAATTTTGATTCCAGGCAATGGAGAAGAAAGGGGTGGGGAGGTGGAAGCTCCTCAAGATATTCTCCATCTGCTGCTGCTCATGGAAATGGTAATTCTGATCTAGGATAATTTGTTAAACCTTCCTTTTCATAAAGCCCTTTTTAGTAGTTTTGTGTTCTGGGACATAGCTGTGTGATGTAAGGGGACATTAAATTAATTCCAAACAAACGTAAGCATCTGCCCTGAACATTCAGTCCTCACGTGCAGGTACAGATATACATTTGGGGTGGCTCTGTCGGTGCCATCCGGGTTTGTGAGCAGTTTCTGGCCCTGGAGAGTCATGCCGGAGCACTGCTCGGTTGTGGGTGCTGGGCTTGTTCTCGGCCACGAACCTCGGATTTGCGCTTTGACAAAACGGCATTATGGCTTCAGGGCAGAAATGTGTCGGTTCACCTGGGCATCTGCTCTTTGGGACTAGCAAAACCGTAGCGCTGCTTGGCTCTTTCTGCTCAGTGCAATCCAGGGCATTAAGGAGCACAGGTTTCCTGCCCGTGGTGCTTGTTTACTGCATGTTTGTTTTCCTGTTAAAGATTTAGTAGCCGCAGATAGGCCACATTGTGCCAGGAACGTGGAGAGATTTTTGGCATTTCTTTGGAACTGCATAGGACTCCCCTAGGAAGAGATCCCAGTACGTGGGGAAAAAAATCACATTTCCAGTCTGTCTGGATGCATTTGCACAGAAACACATGAACCACATGGTCTTGAACCACACACCATGAGCAACACTTCAGGCTTGAGCAACTCTGAGGACATTACCTGCACTCCCTGCCCAGAGCTGCATCTTCTCCCCATTCCTTGAAAAACCAGAAGTGTTGCAGTCCCAGACATCCCTGCAAAGCGTCTGACATCTGCAACAAGCCGCGTGTGCAACCTGGAGGACCCTCGGGTATCTTATGAGGCCTAATTACAATGAGATGCCTTATCAGAGGAGGTGGGAAAAAAGCCATTTTCCACAAAGCAGAGGTGTCGCCTCAGCCCTAGCGCACATGAGTCACGCAGGCAGCGCCGAGTTGGAGACCTGCTCAAGTTAATAAAAATCACCACCGGAGACCGGGTGGCTCGTGGGACGTGGGAGCTTTTTGTATTGACGTCACCGCTTCTAATTCACCCTTGGGTGACAGTGCCCGAAATTCATTACAGCCTGGCAGCTGTTGTGTAAACTGTGCAAAATAAATCAGTGCTCTCCATAGCAAACAGGTGTCTCTGGCACAAAAGAAGCCATTCAAAGCAGCAGGGCAAGAGGAGAGAGGTGAAGACATGAATGAGCAGCTAGAGTGAGAGGAATTTGCAGACAAATAGTAATGATAAGAGGCACAAAGAGGTTTCTCTGTGGAAATACTAAAGAGGCAGTTGAAGCATCATGGGAGAGGGAGAAAGTGACTGAGGAGACCAAGGGGAGTTAAACCGAGCAATTCAACTTTATTATAGGAGAACAGGAACACCAAATGAAACTGAAAATCAATACAGGTAAAAGTGGAAAAGGAATGACTTTGCTCAGTAGAAGTGGCACTTGGCACCATTTTGGAGGTCAAGAACTTGGTAGGGCTGGAGAAAGGTGAGGATATTGATAGCAGGAAGGAAAGACACAGTCGCAGTCGGGAGAACCCACAGTCCCTTTGCTTTTCCCCTCTCCACAGAGGATATACAGACTTGGGTATGACCCAAGCAACAGCTCACGTGAGCTGAGGAATAAAATGTCTCTTCTGGGAAATGTCATAAATGTGGGTTTCTTGCATCATTTGATCCTGGATGTTTTCAGAGCTGGCCTGCCCTTCCTGCATCCCTTTCGTTGCCTGCGCGCAGCTAATTTGGGGCAGGCTGAGATACATTGGTCAGGGAAGTTCAGTGTCGTGTCGTGCCTGGTCTGTGGGTGGAGGTTATCTGTTTCCAGGACCTGGAGTCCATGGCCTTTTGGAACGAGCTTTTACAGCTCCTCAGCCCAGCGCATTTTCCCAGACCTAAATGTGCCATGAAAGAGGAAATAAAATCTTCTCGTGCTTTCCTTTGCAGGGTACTAAAAGGCCGAGCAGTAGGGATGCTCCTTACCACGTATCACCTGCAGAAATGCAGATGTCCTTGTTCTCAAGTCCCAGAGCACAAAAGACATTTTTCACCCAAAGTAAGTCTGGCTAATTGTAATTGCTTTCTTGTTCAACACAAATACAGATTGCAGATGGCACTGCCTGTTAAGAAGGAATCCTTTGTTTTCTGAGCAGGTCATTAGTAAAATAAAATGTTATTTAACCATCCTTTAAAAAAAAAAAAAGACAAAAAGGTGGAAATCCTGCTGGGCTGAATGGCTATTTTTGGTCTCTTCTTTTGTGTGTGAACCAAAGCCTCCTTAGAAGTCAGGCGGATATTATTTGAAACTTAAACTTCCCAGAACATCATTCTGTTGTTTGCTAATAAAAATGCACACCCCCCATCTTCCAAAGCCTGAGTTCCATTAAATGGAAAATCCTTTGCCAGGAAGACTGCTGCTTTCACCCTGCTGCTTAGCACGAGGAAAGCCCCGCTGTGCTACGCTCTGATGCAGAAGGAGCAGTGACACAAGCAGCATCAGGAGGCAAGAGACGGTGTGTGTCCCCATTGCACTCGGCACTGGGCAGGCCTAGAGTAGGAGCTGACCCTTAATTTCGTTCTAGGCTTTTGGGTCTTTTTATTTTTTGTTCCTGACATCTGCTGCCTGGTCTGGTGTGTTTTGACAGTGATATATTTGGGGTGAAGGTTTCCTTTCATTATGAATACATGTGCAGTGCCCAATGCAGTAGGATCTCAAGCCTTAGATGCTCGTGTAATAAAAATAGACCATTTATTTATCAAAGCCTCTTTAAAAGTGATGGTGGAAGAAACAGGTTTTAACCAACTTTTAATCCTCAGGAAAGGAATGCACTTTGATTCTTCCTTTTCCAGACAAATAGCATTGCATTATTTGATTCTGATTTTATTAGCTATAAAACACTTTCTATTTTTATTTTCACGTGCCATGGACTTTGCTACAGGCACCTCTGAAAAAGAACTGATTTTCAAGTGCAAATCATGTTAATAGAAACCTGGTTCTTTCCACTACATCCCTGAGAATGCAGCTGTAAGGAAGATGACGGATGCCCAAACCACATTTCCCTGTTGTATTTCCAAGCTCACCTCCAAGGCCACATTATCCCTTCCGAGTTCCCAGCAGTGGAGCAGCGATGGTCACTTTAGTACTTCTGGCATCGTCTCTTCGTTTCAGTAGGATTTATTTGCATGGGGGAGTGGAACAGTACAATCAAACAATGAAATCTCTAGCGGTAAAGTGTGAAATTCTCCACTAATCCAGTTTTTATGGTACTCTTCCTAGTGTTTTTTTACTGCTTGCAAGCACAACTGATGCATTTGCAGCAGCGAGTGCCTGTTCCAGCTGGACCTCCTCAGCGCAGGGTGAGCAGCAGCAAGCAGTGAAATCGCTGCTGTGTCCAAACTGCATCTCTGCTCTCGCATTCAGCAATAGAGCTGCTCGGGGGAGACCATTTTGGGGATATTTATCTAGTTATTTATTCAAATAATTTATCTCATTATTTGAATGTTGGCTGAGTAATAGGTTGTATCTAGTTATCCCCAGTAGAAATCATGTCTTAAAACTTGATGCGAGTTAAAATGTGTCATCTTTTCCTTGATGCTTTTCCTCATTTTTTTCCCCTCTCTCTGTGTTTTTGAACTGGTGGTGGGAGTGATTAGAAATAAGGGTTTTTTTTCTCCATAATTAAAATATCTGGTTCAGAAAGACGTCTAAAAAAGTCATGAAATGCAGATGATGGTATGAGATACTTCTCCTGAACAGAATTATAAGGAAGTGTTTTCACTAGAGACAGTGCTTGGAGGTGGATGCTGGCAGGAATTCAAGTTTCCACACTTGTTCTTACTGTCATATTCCCCCAGAAATCTCACTGCAGCAGTGCTGAAGTTTCCTTTCTCTGCAGGTTCTGTGGAACTCCGATAAGAGAGCAGCTCTGGGACCGAGGAATGGGATGTCCCTTCAGACAGAGAGAAGTTAAAGAGAGAGATCATCCTTTGATGGTATTTGCTCCTCATTTCCTTGGCTGACCTGTAGAGGTTCCCAACAAAGCAGTAACATATAGGGTTGAGGCTGGAATTGGTGAGGCCGAGCCATTGGGCGAAAGGTCTGAGCTGCAAGATCCAGGGAGAAGGAGACACGTCCTGCAAAGACTTGGGGATGTTGAAGTCAATCCAGATGTCCATCAGGTAGACGGGCAGCCAAGAGACTGCAAAGAGCAGAACCAGGGCCACCACCATCTGGGCCACCTTCCTCCGGATCTTCAGCCTGGAGGCTGGCAGAGAGCGGTTCAGGACAGTGCCCTCCTTCAGGCGGCTGCTGTGGCTCCACAGCCGGCGCACTGTGAGGAAGCAGATGACCATGTTGAAGAGGACAGGCAGGCAGTAGAGAGCACAGAAGAGCAGAAAGTTGTAAGCTTGCTTGAGCCTCTCCTGAGGCCAAATTTCTCTGCAGATGGGGAACACCAGGGGCAAGCCCTCCACCACCCCAATCTCATCCCTTTTGTTCATGAAAATGAGGGGCATGCATATCCCAGAGGAGAGCAGCCACACCACCAGGATGGTGCTGAGGATCCTCCGCTGGGTGAAGAAAGATCGGGCGTTGAGTGGGTTGTGCACGCTGTAATAACGGTTCACGCTGATGACGGTCAAGCTGAGGACGCTGGCGGAGACTGAGACGGCTTGGATGAAGGGAACGGCCCGGCACAGGAAGTCCCCGTAGACCCAGGCTTTGTAGATGAGGTTGCCCACAGTGATAGGCATGCAGACACACACCACCATGAGGTCACACACTGCCAGGTTGATCAGAAGGCTGCGGGTGGCACTCAGGCTGGACACCCGACTCCGGCGCTTCCGCGTGAGCACCCTGATGGACATGATGTTACCCACAAAGCCCACCACGAAGGAAACCAAGTACATTGCTGTGAGGCTGATGGTAATGGGCTCCTTGGCAAAGAGGAAGAGCATCTTCTCCAACTCCTCCCAGCCCAGCTCCTGGCTCCCATTCCAGAGCCCGCTGTGGCTCTGGTTCTCCTCCTGCCAGAGCTGCCCCAGGCTGTAGAAGACCTGGGGTGTGGGGAGGGAGGAATTCATGGCTGAGCCCTGCCAGGCGCTATCAGGGCAGTGCCTGCGATGGCGATGCTGGCATGTTCAGCTGGCCCCAGCTGAGCCTGGAAAAGAAGGTGAGTGGAGCAGGGATCAGAGTGCATCCTGGCAGCGTTTTCCTTGCTTGGGGAGGGTGGCGGGTCGAAAATGGCTTCTCGGCAACTTAGTTGAGCTGCAGCTGGGAGTGCCGAGGAGGGCGGAAGGGGCAGGGGCTGCGCTCGCTCGGAGCTGCCTGCCTGCATCGGGGCCGCTGGAGCTTTTGGGGTGGGGAAGGGAAGGGGGGACCCGAGCCCCTGCCCCCCGCCTCTTCCCGCAGCCGCCCCCGCCCTGTCCCCGCTTCCCTCCCGGCAAAGTTGCGTGTCCCGGCGCGGGGCGCCCTGCCCGGGGCGGCCCCGACCCCCTCTCCCGGCGCTGGCCGCACTCACCGGGCGGAGCGGGGACGAGGACGGGGACGGGGCGGCCGGGCTGCTCCCGCGGGCCGCGCAGCCGGCGGCTCTGCCCGTGCCCGCAGCGCAGGACCCGCCGCCACGCGCGCACGCACAGACACGCACACAGATACACCCGCACGCACAGATACTCCCGCACACACACCCGCCAGCCCGCCCCGCACACGCTGAGCTCCGCACGCCGCCTCCCTTCCCTTCCCGCACGCACAGCCCAGCCTCGCACAGCGCCCGCACAGACCCGTCCTGCAGACCCCGCCATGCCGCGTGCAGACCCCTTTGCAAAGCCAGCCCCCGCGCACACGCACCCCTCCCTACCCACAGTGCCAGCACCTTCCCGACCCGCGCTTCTCTGTGCACACGCGTTCCTGCAGGTCCCTGCACCCCCCCGAACAGCCTGCACAGCCTCCCTTGCGCACCAACCCACCCCCCGCACCCCCTACCCTGCCTGCTCCTCCTCTGCACGTCGCGGGGACCCCCTGCCCGTGCGAGCACCCCCTCATCTGCACCCACCGCGCCTCTGCGCGCACCCCCTCGGGAAGGACCCCCTGCCCCGCGCCCGGTGCCCGCTCGTGGTGCTGAAGGGACAGCTCCGCCCGAGCTGTCACCGGGCAGGGACAAGCAGGGATCGGGCAGGGACACGCAGGGACCGGGCAGGGACCGGGCAGGACGCAGGTGACAGCGCCCGATCCGGGCAGGATCTCAGGCAGTGACCGCCAGGCTGGCAGCACCGCTGCCGTGCGCTCCTTGGCGGGGAGGAATGAGAGAACCGGAGCTCTGCTAGCCCCACTGGGGACTTCAACGCGGGCCGGTGCGCCCTGTGCCTCCTGCTGCCAGCTGTGGCACGGCTGCCTCACCGTGCTGCATGCGGGCACCTCACCGGGCTCTTCCTGGTGCTCCCTTCCCACTCGTGCCTGCATGTTCCTGGCTGGGACCTGCGGGTCCTCTCCCCGCTGCACACACTCGCAAAGGGCATCAACAGAGGCATTGGTTATACTGGGCAGGATTGTTTGTTTGGCTTGGAAAGGAGACGAGGATCTTTGGCCCTGCAAGGCTGTGTCTTCTGAAGGAATTTTTTTTTTAGCCTGATTTGCATTTAATTAAAAGTAAATTCAGCTCCTCACCTAAATCCTTCTATCAGGACTAAAAGAGAAGGCAGTGAATTGACCCACGAGCAGCAGAAGAAATTAAGGTGGCCTGAGATGGATATGGACTGTCTTGGGTTCAGTTACAGCAGAATGGAGAAATATCCAGACACTTTAGTGCTTACCCATGCTCTAACCCCTTATCCATCCTCCTTCCTTGAGCTTTTGAGCAGAGCCGCATAAGCAAGTGGTTAACACAGCTTGGGGTAGCAGGAACCCACCAGAGCAAGGAGCACTGCACAAGTAAACACGGCTTTTTGTCTTTCCCCTTAAACTGAAGGCAAGGAATGGGGAGAATTGATCATGGGAAAAGTTACTTGCAAGGGTTGAAAGGCTTGGTTGGGAACAAGGTTAGCTTGTTAAATGAAGCTTTTGTTCAATGAAGCTTTTGACTGGAGGTACTCAGATGAAGTCAGTGAATCACAAGGGGAAAGTATTTGATAAGAGGAACTGATACGTCTGCCTGAGGTGTTTATTTTTTATTTTCTTTCTTGGCCTTCTCAGAGAGAGAATGAAGTAATAAACGCAGCCCAGATGGAGACTGGTTGTCACTGAATGGTGAATGCCCTTGATTCCAGTGGGAAACTCTCCATATATTTTAGTGTATTTATGTGGGAGAAGAAAGCAAATATTTCTGGTCAGCCCAATGTGAAATGAAAGAAAGATCAGCAATGGGGTCACATTTGGGTGTATATCCAAATGTGCTCAGGGTATAAAGCTCCTCTGCATTAGAATACATTTGCTTGAAGCGTGTGACTGCTTAGTCCCATATAGTTTTATGTATGCATATTTATAGATCTTCAGAGACAAACAGCTTCAACAAACTAATTATAGTGTGTTGCCCAGAGCACAAGGTACACATTATTTGATGCAGTGAAATACCTGAATACACTCATGGATACCTAAAATCTGCTGCAGTTTCCCAGCTGCTGCAAAAGCAAATAGATCTGTTGCAAAGAGGCAGCTAGCCAGGGCAGGGTTCAAGCTGGTAACTGGAAATCTGCCAGCACCCAAGCCCTTGCCACCCGTTGCCCAAGCCCCCTAAAGCAGGACTGTCGTTAAGAACAACAACAAAATGAAGATGCTTAAGTCAAAGTTTTAACAGTATTAACTGAGTACGAGAGAAGAGAATTAAGAAGTGTGCACGGGCCTTGAAGCATATTTTGTCCAGGTAGTTACCAAATGGCCAAGCTAATAAATACAATTATTTTTTATATTAGTTGCCCCCACAGACTCTATTTGTAAATTCAATAATTTACTGCTAAGAAAGGTTTAAAATATTAGATTAGATGAGATTAGATTACTAAGGTGCCATGGTATAATTAGGATACGGGCAGTAACTCTGCTTTTGCAGCCCTTGACCCAACTCCGAAACGCCAAGTCATGTGTTACCAAGCGATCGGGGGGCTGTGCCGGAGAGGACAAGGTTGTTGATCACGAGGGGTTCCCCCGAGCCCCAGGGCAGTGGGGTTCAGCACTGCTTGCTCAGCACGACCTCCCTGCGGCGGCTGCACCGTGGGGCTGGCCCCAGAGCTGCAAGTCAGGCGGCCAACGCGACGTGCTCTGAACGTCCCCGGTGCTGGGGAGTCCCTGCTTTGGTGCGAGCTCAAGGGAAGCCTGTGGCTTCTCTGGTTTATGCTGGTGACCAGATTCACAGACTGCACGTGGAAGTGGGGCAGTTTTTCAGGTTGTGCGTGTAACTATAGTGGATTGGGGACCTTCCACACGGCAACTGTCCTCCTTGCTGCAGAAGAGACCAGCTGGTCGATGAGTTTTCTCCTTGATGGGTGTGTGTTCCCCTTGCCAGTGCCTGCCCTAGCAGCAACGCTGCTTCAGCCCCTTATGGGGTGGCATCTGAGCAAACAGCACTCTGCTTTTGCAGCAGCTCTCTTAGCTTAAGCTCTTAGCTTAGCTTAGCTCTCTGTTGCATTTCCTAATGGTCCTTTGGATACTCCGCTTTGGAGCAGTAGGATCAGAGGCTGTATCTACTTTATTTTCCCCTATGCTTGCCCAGCAGATGGATGGGATGGGATTTGCAAAGATCCCCAGGCTTTTAGATCTGTCCCTGTGCCACACCTCACCCCTCTCTTCTAGAGACCCTGTTACTGCTGCCACCCACACAGGCCTTTATTTATTTTAGTATTTATTTAGTATTTTCTATACAGAGAAATAATACTAAAACTCATGTCTACATGTCATGCTGGTCCCTGCGCAGCCCCGTGGCGGCGCCGCCCGTCCCCGCGCTTGCAGCGGGGACACGGAGCTCGCCCTGGCTTGGTGGCCTGTGCCCGGCCAGCACTGGCTGATGCCAGCGCGGTGACACGCGCGGATCCGCCGGGCGACAAGGGGCCGAGCAGCCAAAGACGCCGCGCGCGGAGCCAAGTGCACTTCAGACTCATTGCAAATAAAATCACTAAACAAACAGCAAACAGCTGGGAACTGATGTTCGTGGCTTGTAATTACCCTTCGGAGAGCAAAACCCTTTCTTTTCCCACTATTCTTCTTCTGCCATCAAAGGAGAAAACATTTAAACTATTTCAAGGGTCCTTTTGAGGATTTGAAGCGGAGAACGTGTGTGTTTTTATTTCTGAGAATATTCGCTGCTGCTTGTTTTCCTAAACAGATATCTGCCAACTTCTTTATCTTCTGTCCTTGTTATTGGAAGCCTTGGAGATTGAGTACTCTGGAAATGTAGGGCTGAAATCAAAAGATAATGTGCTCTCTTACTGAAGAGTATGGATACAGAAGAATCTGATACGGCGTTTGCAGCCTCAAGAGCACTGAAACACCATTTTAGCCTTAGTGTGACTGAAAATCTCTCTCTCTGATATCTTCTCTCTCGGCTCGTGTGGAAGTGCAGGCAAGCAGCAACCTGGTGAAATCCAGAACAGATATATTACTAAAAGGACTAAATTTACTGCTGAAGAAATCCTGTCAGAAAACAGAACAATCAAGTGAATTCAATGCTCTCTCATCAAAACAAAAGTCACTGGACTGAGATGGGCTGTGCAACTACGAAGAAGAGCTTTTAGTAGAAATCAATCCGGTAGATCCCTAACTCAGAGGCCAGGTTTATAGATAAGTTCTACCCTGCTACAATGCTAGTGATCCAGGCAGCTTCTCCCTGACACTGCCCAGAAGAGAGGCAGATGAAACAGGTCCAAGCAGGGGCTGCTGAGGCAGGTTTCTCCATCCTCATACCTGAGTGCAATGAATTTGCAGTGTAATCTCACTGCCATGGCACTCTCTAACCAGGTGCAACAGGCAATAAGGAGCTTTTTACATAACAAAGCGGCTTCATTTCCCTCAGCTGATTGCCATCTGGGGGAAGTTGCTGACAAAGGCTTTAAATTCACCACTGTTTGCCTCTTCCCAGCTGCACCAGCTTGCAGAAGCTGAAGGGAAAAGCACAGAGGCAGGAAGGAAAGGCTCTGCAAAAAATGCTCCTGGAACCCAAATATGTTATCATCAGGGAGGAGATTCAGGGAGCAGAGCTTTTATAGAAGATGGTAAGAGAGTGAGTTTGTCCTTCTGAGCGAGATGGTTTACTCTTAGCCTTGATGATACTTTGCAGGTAGTTTTTGCAAACTAGCTATGACTGGGATCAGGTTGCAATAAGAACTGGAACTTTTTATTCATTAAAAAAATGCTTGGGTATGAGATGATTTGTGTTAAAAATGAACCTTGTTGTATTTTGTGTTCCTAAGCAGGCAGTCTTTAGGACCTCCACTTCGTGGGCTGAAAAAGGAGGTCAGTTGTGTGGAAGGGCAAGAAGTGGCTGTGAGTCTGAATGATGGCTTTTTTGGGGGGCACCTTTTTAAAAGAAGTCCTCACAACTAGAGGCATAGAAAATTAGGTAGACAGGGATTCTGGGAGGCTGCCAAGCTCCATCAGGATCAGTTACCAACTTTTTCTCTCGAGGAATACTGCGTAACCTCTCTTTGTCCAGTGACTCATCTAGAAAGACTCGGGCAATTTGCTCCAAGCACAATCAGGGCGCTCTCATCACCACTGACCATGTCTGTCTTTCTAGTTCCAGTGCATGTTCACAGCACGGCTTCAAGAAATGAAGTGTGACAGGAGCACAAAGGCTGAGGTTAGAAGTTGAAATAACTGCTTTGGTTTTGCTCCCAGCTTTCAAGCCCGGTAAGCTCTTGGTGCAATAAAGCACATAGCAATAGCAAAACCCTTGCTTTGAGCAAGTCATGTATCAAGAGAGGGAAAGAAAACAGAGGGATGTTTCTGGCTCTTTGACCATTGCTTGGGCTGGAAAAAGAAACAAGGGAGCTAAAAGAAATGCTAATTAGTAGCTGAGTCTATAGCAGAGGTGATCGGGAGCAGGTGTTTTGGAATGGAGCCTGTTGGCTTATTAAGCCTCTTTAGCAGCATGTGATATATATCAAAAGGCCCAGGTGAGATAACTTATAAAATACGTGGCCAGGACATGAGGAACAAGGCAAGAACACAAGACTGGAGGCAAGAATATTCAGTTGCTATTTCTTCTCTTATGAATCTCAAACTATGGCTTTGTTCATTCCTTTTTGTCCTCCTCCTCCTTCCCCTCAAGTGCTTTGGTTTCCTCCCTTTTTCAAGGCTGTTATGATGCTTCCTTCCCTTTATAGCTTATCTGGAACTTTATGGATGCAAAATGCTATATAAGACCCCAGACAGTCCTTATAACTGTGTCAGTGGTAGAGAAAGTGTCCTGCTGTTGGCTTGTGCTTAAGTAAAACCAAAAATCAGTCAGTTTTACATAGCTCGAGGAAAGGACATGATAGACTGTTCAGCTATCATGGCAGGACATTCTTGAACAGGCTGCAGAATGAGAGGGTCAATGAACTTGGCTCTTGTCACGCTAATTCCTGGCGTCGTTTTCTTGGGCAGAGGTGATGCACAATAACACAACTGTCAGATAAAGGGGTACCAATTCCCCGATTTCTATAGCAGATCCCTTCTTTCAGAAAATAATCCCTATTCAGGCTACACTTAATCTCCTCAGCTAGATCTGCTGCTGTCTGTGAAGTATGAGGCAAACAAAACCTATTTAACTTTCCCCCTTTCTTATGCTTGCCTAGGAGACTTTTCCACTGTGTTGGCAACCAGCCTGTGCTCCTTGTCACGCTGCCTTTCCTACCACATCTGCCACGCTGCCTTTCCTGCCAGCATCTCTTTTTTGTGTCACCCCTGGCTAAGGCTGGAGGGGAGAACGTCATTCTGATGTCTGCAGGCTGCTGGTTGCAGATGTTGCTGATGTGGGAGCCTTTTGCTCGCTGGATTGTGAGGAAATGGCCAGTGCTGGTTACCAGCACATGGGAGGATGGTCAGGAAGGCCAGTGACATCAAGGGATGCTCTGTAGCATTGTGACTGTGCCCGAAGGGACCCTGGCCTTGGGATTCCTGGCACAGATCAAGCACACAGGACTATGAGCTCTCTTTCCACTGTTGGTCTGGAGACCAACCGAGGTGCTTCATTTTGCTCTGCAGATCTTGTCCAAATGATGAAAACCACTTCTCTGAGTTAAGACTATTTGATAGCATGAGCAAAAAGCAGCCATTGTCTTATTGAGGGACTCCTCCAACTGCTCTGAGAGTTGCTCCTGTGGCTGATCCTCCTCTGGGAGGAGGGAGATGGGCTCTTGGAGTGGTGGGGAGCACTTGCAGCAGCCCCAGAGCTGCCAGGTTGAAGGAGAGCAGGAGAGAGGAAGGACTGCTTGACTCCAAGACTGTAAACAGGGCAGTTTTGTCTGGATGGAAAAAGGGGAGACCATTTGGAAACAGCCCATCCAGCGACAGGTCTCCTCCTGCATTTCCCTCCCTGCTTTCTCTCTCAGGTGTCCCCCTCCAGTTTATGTGAGCAGTAAGGCCAGCAATGCCTGCTTTATAGGCAGGTCCTGTCCAGGACAGGCAGTCTAGATATCCTCCTCCAGCAGCTGCTCTGAAAGTCTCTTTGCCTGGCTCCTGTGCTGTTGCTCATCTGTTCCACAGCAACAGTATACGTTTGGTCTTCAGGTTAGAAAAAGAGACTTCAAGCTGGAAGCCCCTGGCAGGCTCTGCTCTTTCCCCTTCAGAAAGCTTTGAACTTTCCAAAAATACTCTAGGGCAGTTCTTTTCTATCATCTCCCTTCTCTGTGTCAGGACCCAGCTCTATAATAGTGAATAACATTAAAACAGGGAAGAAGAGGATTGATTTGTTCTTTCCTATAGCCTGAATACCAGTACATGATGCTTTTGTGCCATCATTGATGTGCCAAACCACCTCTTGAGCTCCACAGAGTTTAATTGACCATCACAATTGTGTGACTTTATTTTTCTCTGGAGTTTCTTTTTCACGGTAGATAAGGGTGACTCGCTTGGAGGGCATCTATTCCCAGATAAACTGTGCAAGGCAGCTGTAAGCTGTCAACCCTGCAGTTTTCCCCCCAAGAAATGCTGTGCAGCCCCCAAAGCTTGCAGCCTTGCAGCCACGTGGGCCTAGAAAGGTGGCAAGCTGCAGCTGAAGACCCTTTTGCTGCTCGGCTGGGGAGCTTCAACCGCAGGAGGGAAGTGGTTGAAATGCTGGCGCTGACGGCACCTCTGTGGATGTGTCAGAAGCAATTGGGCTCTCTCTCTGGGCAGATGGTAATTAAGGATGATCGGCCTCTGGAGCAAGCTGTGGTGAATGTGTGCAGGAGTCGTGGCATAATCTCTGCTGCTACCTGATCTCTTGTGACATCTCTTTGGTTTTTTTGTGCTTAAATAATTTTTTCTCGTTTTTCTGTGGTCTTTTGTACTCAGCTCTGGAGTAAACAAGGTTGTGGCATGTTTCTGCAGTAGTGGTTATAGAGGGAGTCTATTGCCATATGAGTATAAAGTGTTACCATTATAAATCACTTCATCACTTTTCCTTCATGAGAAATAATCTCTATTAAACCCTAAATAAGCACTAATTAAAAGAGCATTTTCTTTCAAATAGTTCAGCCTTATCAAAATCCTATCAAAATCAGACCAGTGGGTCTGATCTTGTCTGTCTGTGCCTGTTTTCTTAAAGTAGTACCATTCGGGACCATTTGACGTTCCCATAGCACTCTTAAACATGAGAACAGGATGTCTTCCAGCCAGTGTTCTTAATAGTCTGCAAAAATACTATCGACTTTTAAATAGACTCATAAATGTCAACTTGGTGCCATACTGCATTGTGGTTGGCTATGTGGTCACCTCTTCCTTATAGGTCCTTGGGACTATAAATAGAGAGAAGAACTGGCAATGGCCAATTTAAGGGTGGAGAAAAGGGCAGAGCAAAGCTGTGGCCTTTTGCTGAGCAGTTAGCAATTTCAGTGATTGCACTCAATAGCAAGGATGTGTTATTATCTGGCTGGTTATCAAGTAACTTCTTGATGGAAACAACCGGTGACATGTGGTTGTCTTTCCCTATTGCTTTCCATTAGGAATGTGGTCCATCATATGTCTAAAGATCAAAGGAATATTTAGGGGGCAGCTGTAATTGCATTTTTGGAGCAAGTTCCTGTTCCGATTTAATAGTGTGACCTTATGCTTCTTTTGATGTCCATAATTAACACTAAGTAAATATAATGTCTTTTTGCCTTCTGTGGCCTGGTAAAAGAAATGGAAAAATGTTGCATCTAAGGGAGAAAGTAGAAAAAAGAGAGGAGACTAGTGTGCAAGGGATAAGTGATCTGCTTTGAAAGAGGACTAAAAAGGAGATAAAAAGAAGAAAATAGAGCAGAGAGAGAAATTATATACTATCTACAGGAAAAATGACACTGTTCATTCTGAGCATCATTACCATAATTTCTACACCTTGATCTCTTAAGATCTTCGTTTAGACTCCACCTGTATTTCCAGTGCATGTTCTAGCAGTTATGTGTTCCTTTAAACTTCATCCCTTTTCTGACCCACCTCATCACTCTTGCAGTCTGTCTAATCTGCCTGGAGTTGGCAGAATCAAGGCTGAGCAAATAACTCTCAATTACTAAAAAGAATCTGTTGGAAATATCTTGCAAGTTGAATCTTGTCCCTCGGCTCTGCCTATACAGGACCTCGATTTCGTGTTAGCCCTCGAAGCAAGAAGGCAGTGAGGGAAAACAACCAAGGCCTGGATTTTATCCTCATGCCTTGCTTGTATCAGGCAACTGGAGGATCTCAAAGAAGGACCAACTCATTGAGCCCAGTAAATGAAATTTCAACAGGGAGTTTTTTGCTTGATTTTATTGGCAAACATTTTTACTGAGCTCCCAGAAATGCCCCTCTCTGTTGGTAACATCCACACCCGTTACATTCATCACCATCTGGCCAGCTGAGGACTAGCGTCATATCCTGCCTAATACAATTTCTGGATAACATTCAGGTCTTGGGCTATTCAGGACAGACTTCTATGTACAATGGTGATCTGACAAGCTCTTCTATAAATCGTCCTCGCTGTTATAGACCTTCCTACAAATAGTGTTGTGTGCCCTCAGATATAGGAACAAAAGGTCTACAGGGATCTGGACCACAACTAGCTATGTGACTGATGCTGCCTTAGTATTGTGTGTGTGTGTGATGGGAATGATGTTAATGTCCACTGTGAGGATCCTACACTCATCATACTGGTCTCTGCTACAGAGGGCATGTGATAGATGGTCTCTGACTGGATCAGGAGCTTAAGGGTGAGTGGACTGTGAGGCTGTACCAACTTGAGTCTCTAAAGTCCCCGTTTTGTGATTTCCACTGAAGAAATGGCAATATCATTCAGAATCTGCAGCTTGGTGATGGACGAAAGATTCTTCTGGCGATGCTTGTATTGCTGGATTTTGTTTTCATTGATGAAAATATGGAAATAGTCATGGTCAGAGTAGATTTCAACCTGAAAGAGACACTGGGTTGGGGTTAGCAGGTGAAAGCCTATGTCCTCTCTGGACCTCACTGCTCATATTTCAGTGAGCTCTCAAATTTGGGCAAGCACATCTATAGCCAGCTTCAAATCCTGCCAGAAGAGACGCATGCACTGGTTGTCTTTCTGTGCCAAATGAAGGAATAATTAAGTTCTTGACTTAGTGCTAGCCAGAAGCCAGGGCAAAGCTTAGATTGAAAACAAATGCAGGGCTAGGGGATTATTGATGGAGCTCTGCACATCTGCATCAGGATTGTGCAGAAATCATCAGCAAAATGAGACAAAAGAAATGCTGATGAAGATCCTCTCAGTCAGAGAGGGGAGGTTACTGGGCATGGTGCTGGCTGGAAAGGCAGGGTTAGATCTGTGAGGAGAACTATGATTTTTGCAGGATGACTTTTGTGTGTTCAGACAGCAGAATTTTATACCCATCCATGGCTCTGCAAATTTAGGCCAGCGATCAAATAGGATGCTAAGGAGGGATGTTTGGCCTTAGAAATCTGTGGCGTTATTACTGAATTACAGCCACGTACGTGAGAGCAGACCTGGGCTTCTATGAAAGGACAGAATTCAAGAATAAGACAGAGTCACTTCTGTCCTAAGAGAGGAGACCCATGGGGCCAATCACAGTACCTGGAAGGACTCCTTTGCTTCAAAGGGGAAGATGTTATTGACTTCTTCCTTCCCCCAGTGGTTGGCTAAGAACGAGTTGCAGACAATTCTGGAGCTGGAAAAGCGAGGGTTGAAGTGGAAAGCGATTTGGTCTCCAGGATCAGAGAGGAGATTTATTTCAAACCTGAAATGATGAGAGAAAAATGGTTCAGATCCACAGAGATCTTCCCTGGGAAGAGCTGTGGAGAGCGCCCTTACGTGCTTGTGCTGGAGCTCGTTTCACCTTTGACAATGACGCTCCAGCCAGGACACATCCCCTCTGGGTACAGGGCCTCGAACTGCCAAGGAAGAGCAGGTCAGGGAAGCACAGCTGGAGAGGTGCCTGGCTCCACTCCCCCTTCCAGCCACCCTTGTGTGTCTTCATCCCTCCATCAGCTCTCATCAACCTTCTCATCTTCTGTCTTGCCCTTCATCCCCTCTTCCCACACACTCTGTGTGTCTGCCTCTTTCTCACACTGAGAGAAACAAACTTTGCAGGTTTGGCTTTTTCTTGAGTTTTTTTTTCCCCTCTTACTCTAATTCAACCCGTCTCTGCACAGCAGACATTGGTGGCAGCAAATCCCACCTGGGATGTTGTATCAACTTAGAGAAATGTCAGGGTTCTTAATAAAAAAGAATTTATGTTCATCTTTGGCAGGACACAAAGAAGTTCAGCTTCCTCTCCCCACTTGAAGAATTTGAAGAGATATAAGCAGAAATCTTTGAAGAATGATTTGAATGGTAAGATGTTGATCAGAGAAACGAATGTAATGTGGCATCTGCCATGTTCTCACCCTGGGTTATACAGATGCCTCTTCCTAACAGCTCTTTGCCAGATTCCCTATTCTACTCCCCCCGTTTTCAAGGTTAAACTTGAATAAAATGAGCTGTAAAATGTCCCTTTTTGAATAATTCATAGTCTTATTAAGTAAGTCATTTTTATAAGAAGTGCTTGCCATGTCACCCCACCTTTTTTTAGCACTCTAATCATCTGATTCCCTTCCCCTCATTAATGGGCTCATATTTCTTCACAGGCATCAAGGACCTGTTGGCCAAAGGCTCCCCAGCCCCACATCATGCAAAGTTGTCATTGAAGCACAGCTGTCTCAGATGAGAGTTTATGGCTCCTGCAAACAGTAATGACAACCACACAACGGACCTGATCTTGGGAGCCCAAGGCGAGCAAGCAAGACAGAGGTTCACTGTCAATCCCTACTCTTTTAGCTCCATTCATCTTCCCTCTGAAAATAGAGGCACATAGAGCTGAAATCAGGGATAGATTTTTCTGTAGTGGTGGTTCTACCAGGATGATGGGGGCTAGAGCCTCCTTTCCCCACTGCTGACATCCTGTCCTGGCTTCAGCTTGCTCTTCCTTAAATTTTCAGTC
Organism: Nothoprocta perdicaria; assembly: GCF_003342845.1. Taxonomy (NCBI): domain Eukaryota; kingdom Metazoa; phylum Chordata; class Aves; order Tinamiformes; family Tinamidae; genus Nothoprocta; species Nothoprocta perdicaria. The sequence continues at coordinate 4,162,978 of NW_020454316.1, read as the reverse complement.
TCTCTCTTAGATCTTTGCATTTCTGAGCATGTCCCTCCCCTAAATGTATTTTTCACGCTGGGAAAATCTCACCACAGCAGCTCCAGGCCTGGCTCTCCCTCCCAAGAGCTCAGCACTTTAGCTCCCTGATATTTCTCAGTCGTAACTTCTCATCAGCCCAGGATGACAGAGATGCCTGTGGGGTCTCAAACAGGGAGTGACGATGCCAGCTACACACACAGCAAATCACACCAGACAGGCAAAACCAGCAATGGCTCCAACAGGCACAGGGCAGACTTTTGGTCTCAGCTGAGAGCTACCCCAAATTGGCCTTGGAGTAGCAGATACCAAAAATCCATCCCGTTGCCTTTTCTCAAAACCACAAGCCCAACTTGTAGGATCCACATGGGATTTAAAAGAGCCTGGGCTTTCCTGGAAGGGAAGGGCAGTGCTAACAGGAGCATCCCTGGTCTCTGGCTTGGGGTTCTCGCCCTTCCCTATGAGCTCTCCTGTCCCCGTGACCTGCCCCAGATGTTACCCTCGGCCGGGGCAGCTGCATGGGGTGCTCCCCGGTGCTTACCCGCAGTGCCATCTCGCTGCCTGCCCTTCCACGCTCACGCCAGTGTGACTTGGTGCCCGGCGAGCCCTATATAGGAGCCTGCCAGGAGGCCACGTGTGCGGGATTAGCAGGCGGAGAGCAGCTTTTTGGGACGCTGCAGGGAGACGGGAAGCAGGAAATCCCATTCCATCCTAGGCAAAGGCAATGCACTCGTGTGTTCAGTGCTAATCCACCCTGGCACTGCAGGGACAATGGTGTCGGGAACTGAGCTATCGGGGTTTTCTTTTTTGCTGGCCCTCGTGGGTCAGACTCCAAATGAGCTGATGCCAGCTCTGTCACAGCCTCTTTTCCACCAGGTTGGCGGGGTTTGGGATTAGGGATGCTGCTGCACTGAGGTCAGCGTGGTCCCTGTCCAACTGCTGCCCCTCACGTCCCCTCTCTGCTGAGGACAACATAGGGATTTGGGACCAGGGTGCATTTATTGGATGTTTCCTCTTGTGGAAAGGCACCGAGACATGGACAGCAATGAAATGGTTGGTGGGTGCACCCCTGAGATGTGGGAGATGTTGCTGCAACCCTGCTTGCAGTGCAGGCTCTCCAGACAGGCCGTAGCTTCTCCCATTCTGGGGGACCGTGAGGGGAAGGATTAGTGGGAAGGCAAATGCTGGGGCTGGGGATTCGGCTCTCAAGCACCTGGGTCCCTTCACCATGACCAATGGAGCAGATGTGCTGGCTGAGAAGGAAAGGAAACCCCTTTTTCCCAGCGTGTCACCTTCTGCCTCCCTGTGGGCAGGTCTGCTGTAGGAGCAGGTCCTGTGTGCTGGAGGGGGTGGTTTTAACCCCAAGGGCAGCGCTGATCGCTTTCCCTGCATGCTGCCTTTCCCACCTCCATTTCTTGAAGCTGCCAAGCTCCTGGTGGCCACTGTCTGCACAACCTCTGGAGAAGGGCTGCCCTTCTGCAGAGGGTCACACTGGGCCCTGGTTATCCGTGTTTGCCGAGGAAACCCCCACTCTGAGCTTGCTGTGTCTCCCAAGGGTGCCCTGTGCAAGCAGCAACATCCAGAGCCCAGCTGCTCAAGGACTGCTATGCATTTCCTCCTCCTTGCAGGCCCACTCCATTAAAAACACATGCTGTCCCCCATCGCTGCATGGAGGGTACTCTGGCAAGCCCCACAGATGGTCCTGCAGGAATCCATGGCTTTTGTGGTTAAATCCTTCTCACTCATCGGGCTACAGTGCCAAAGTTTTTTAACGCATTTGTTTTGTTTCCATTAGATAAGTGGAATGAGAGCTACTATCCCAGGCTCTGGTGCCCTTGGCAGCTGATTAAAAATGTGATCCAAGCGCACACACAGCGGGCCAGCGGCCTCTCTGGGGGCTGGAAAAGCTGAGCTCCAGGCGGAGACTTGCCCCCTTAGGCTCGGACCAGACCGTTCTGCTTCCCATGTGAAGGTTTGGCTCTCACCCTTGCTGGCACGGAGGTGACGTTCACGGTGGCTGTGAGCCACAGGAGGCTTTTGCCACCTCCACAAGCGCGTGGCTCCACACGCAGTGATGAGGACAGGGCTGATTTTGTATAAAGAAAGTAAAACGTGGTAGGGCTGCGAGCGCTGGACCCCAGCAGCCGCGCAGAGCCGCTGCCGCAGCGCAGGCACCGCGGCGCCGGAGCGGAGCTGCGCGGCCGTGCTACAGATGGCAGCATCGGGACGTGCAAGAGCTGAGAGCAGGCGGCCGTGCTGCATCCCTGCCAGGCTGCCCAGGGCACGGCCTCCACGCAGTGCCCCTGCCCGCCGCAGCAGCCCCTAGGTGCATCTTCACTCCCCGCATCCCATCTTGCTGCTTGCTTTCGAGATCCACCTCACTAGTAGGCAAAATCAGGTAAGATTTGGGGTCAGGACTTCCCAAAGCCCAGGCTTTGCTTCCAGCTGGCGTTTCAGCAAGAGGCCTGGTGGTAAGAAAGGCTCTTGGGAAAGATGCAAACACAGATGTTTCCCCGGCAAATGATGGCCAAACACCAGCCAGTTTTACGGGTGCGTGTTTATTGACATTCTGCCTTTTTGCTGTTGTGCAAGAGCCACTTTAACATCTGTTTGCTTAGCAAGGAGTAAGGGAGGGCAATGGTGTTCCAAATCTTGGATGTTAAATGCAGCTCTGGATGGTTGACTTCTAACATCTAAACATTTCCTGCTCTCTTCCCCAAAGCCCTGGTTATGTGCCACATGGGTGAGCAAAACACCAATGCAGATAAGGTAGAAGGAATGTAGAGTAGAAAAGGAGATGATAAACAGAGGGGTTGTGACACTTTGGTGGTTATCAAATGGCTTATTAGTAGAGCTGGTTATGCATTTATCAGCCATCTGGCCAATGATTGTCAGACTGAGCATTCCTGCATCTTTCTTTTCAGCTAATATCCATGTCCTGCTCTTGGGAATTCATCCCAAAGTTTTTTTTTTCTTTTTTCTTTTTTTTTTTTTTTTTAATCTCCTCTGGCTACTCAAGAAATGACTGAAATTCTCAGCAAGGAGCTTGGCTCCGCGCTGCCCCATGGGGAGTTTTGTGCGAGGGCCTTCGTGCTAAAATGGGCCCATTTTTCTGGAAGTGTGATTAATTAGTCTCTAGAGGTCTCCAAATACAAAGAATGGACTTTTAGGAACTAATGGTAGTACTTTTCTCTACACATTATGCACAAATGTTCTTCTTTTCCTGACTAACTCTGTGATTTATTCACAACATGATTCTTTGCTCCCTGCTCCGGTTCAGGTCCTGTTCATCCTATTCAGATGTTCAGATACCTGCTCAGGTTTTAGCATGAGTTCTTCTGAGTGTGTTTTCTTGTATATGCAGTGTCTACCTCCATCTGAGGTGAACAGGGACTTTTGGATACTGCTGCAGTTTGAAGAAGCAATACTGCAGCTCCTCCAGAGACTCAGGAGCAGAGCGTGGATCTGAATCCAGCTTGACATCCAGTCTCTAGCCTCCAGAACCACATAAACCAGAGAGTCCCTCTGGCTTTCCCCACACCCAGTGCTCTTTGTTTTAGGACAAAAGAGTTGCAGAAAGAAGTTCCCTGGAACAATAGTCAGCGTGCAAGGAGATGCCCCAAGTCCGGGTGCACCAGGAGGTCCCAGCTCTCCTCAGAGGGTGAGTCCGGGTTATCCCTGAGATGGATAGGTCTCCTGCAGTTCTCCTCCACACCAGGCAGGATCAGGGTGTGCAACTTTCCCTAAGGACATGCCTGTGTGAAGCTGCTCCAGACTTGCCTATCTGCCTGCTTGCATTATTTATACCTCCTCCACAATGATTTTTGTTGCTCCAGGAAATTCCTGAAACTCCCCCTTGGAATTAGAATACAGCCCGACGCTCTGTACGTGCCGCCCTCAGGAATCTTTTACCCCAGGAAGGGTTTTGGCACATCCCTAAGCCAGCTAACATTGATTCCCTTTCCCCCAGACCTGCAGATCAACCTTAGCTGCCTTTACTGGAATTGCTGTGCTTGGGATCGTCTCAAAGGATGCAATCATTCTGGGTTAAACCTCAGCGTAACAGTCTGTGGCATCTCCACATTTCCATCCTCTCATCCTGCCCTGCTTTGTGGGGCTTACCAGAAGAGGGCTGGAGACTCCGGGCAGCTCTCTAAGACAAATGAAAATCACTGTAAAAATCGCACATGGATCTAATTCAAGAGGAGCCTGATGCAACCGCCGCTCTGCCTCCCACTCTCTGGGAGCTGGATCAGCTTCGCAATCTGCAGCTCTCACACACTCTCCTTAGAGAGGCTTCAGCTTAAAACTTCTGCAGAGCCGGCCCATTGCGACCGCTCCGTCTGAATATTGAGAGATCCCTGGAGACCAAGGAAAGAAAAACATCACACCCTGCAAGGTGGCAAGAGAAACAGGCAAAAGCTAACCCTGCCAGGCACACGCTGTCACTGCGGCACCTCCTGTTGACCGAGTTTCAAGGACGCTGTTAAAGTGTCATCTCCACCACAGACCCTAAGCAGGCGCCGAGCCCCAGGGAACAGCCTCATCGCTGGAGGTTTCTGTGGTCACTGCAGTTGTCAGATTTTCCATTCTTCGGGCTATCATTAGTGTGTCCCACAGTCTTCCCAATTAGGCAATAAGCCTGGGGAAGGGGAGGGAATGTCTTTTCCCTCGGCGGTCATCTAGGCAATGGCTTGGCTGGAGCTACGGGATCCAGGCTCTGCTTTTATGGGTGTTCACACTCGAGTGTGAGAAGGATCTTGGTTCAGCTCTGGGCAGTGCCATGAACTTCCCTTGCGATCGTGGGCCAAGTGTCTGCCTCTCTTGGAGTGCTGTTCCCCATCGTGGTGCAACAGGAAGGTGACCCTGCCCATGGGGACAAGGAAGTGCAAACAAGGCCAAACCAAGGAGCCACTGATGTCCCCTGTGTAGCTCCATTCCCTGCCTAGGACTTTCCTTTTGAGCTGCTTTGAGGGGAGCGAGGATGAAAGGAAACCTGGTGGAAACACAAAGCATGCCTGGTTTATTTTATTTATGACTAGGCTCCACTTAAAAGGAAACCAGCATTATCAGCTCCTGCAGCACGGAGTAAGATGAGTAAATGAAAGAGGAGATTTTCGTTTATGATTTGGAGCTAGAGTTTGCTCTTATATGGGCATCTCCACCAAGCATTGCTTGCTGCCACCTTGCTGCTATTTGTGTCACGGGGCCAGCCTACCCTGATGTGCAGGAAATGGAGCTAGGGTCTTGCAGAGGTGAGAGTGTGAAAGCTCAGAGAGCGGTTGAGCACGAGCTGCAGATATTTCCTCTGCTCGAGGCTATTGCAATGAGCACCTTTGCAGCCACACGTCAGAACCAGCCACCACTCATCCCTTCCATGCTCTTAACCAGCAAGGTTTTCTGAACTCCATAACTCCTTGCTTGGTTCCCCAAGGAAAAGGCGGTGAAGTCATGCATCATGTTGAAGCAGGCTGTACTTCCCTTGCTCCAAGTGGGAAGCAGTGCTGGATTCGGAGCCATGCCCTTCCTGGTAAACATGTGGGCTGGCACGGGTCGTTGTTTATGGCACAGGGTTCCCAGAGCCAATATTTGATCACCCATAAATAATTGCCCTGTTGGATACGCAGAGACCTGATTCGCCCTGCTCCTCTGCGCTACCTTCCAAACTCCCCGGGGAGACATCTGCCTCTTTCTTCCCAGTGATTAATGGGGAGGAGGAGAGCTGGCATGGGGCCTTGCCCTATTCTTCTGCACAAGCATGGGATGTACCCAGTGTCCTTCTATGGTGGTCTCTGGCTCAGCGCTAAAGCAAGGACAGACCCTGAGAAAGAGTGGGAAGGGGGGAAGCATGATGCTCTCTGCCTAGTTTTAGCTTGGATTGATTGGATGCCTGGGTCCTAGGGAATGCGGGAAATTCTGGCAAAGGTCCCCATTCATCCCTTATGGACTAAATTAAGTTGTTCTATCTTGTCCCTTCTCCAGAAAAGCCACTCAGAATAGTTTCTTAGCTGTTTTCCCAGTGAGATTAGTCTTTGAAGGTCAGTTTTTCCAGGTCCGGGCAGGTCTGATCCTATACCGAATGATTTAATGCATTAAAATGCATGGGGAGGACTCCCACACTCACGTATGCATGCACATAGCAGTGGCATGTCAGCCTCTCGCTAATATTGTCCTCTGCAAGCCTTGTACCACCTCCTTGGACAGGAGACCACGTGGCAGCAGATATTAGCAGGACACAGGCAGGCCATGCTCTGCCTACCAAAGGCTTGGATTCCTCTCTGAAGAGGTTGTGTGCAGGTTAGAGCCACAGTCACACACATACAGGTAGGTTTGGAGAAGACAGAGAGGAGAAGGATGTCTGGAGCTAGGAAGAAGGAATGAGCTCTTGGGCTTTGCTCTTTGTTGTGGTTCAGAGGCTGGTGCATCCCATGTGCTGGAGCCCTGCCAGCTCTGGGCAGGCTTAATGAGTAAGTTTGGTCCTAGAGCAGGTCCAGGTTGGGATCAGGCAATCATTGGCATCCAGGGAGGGAAGTACAAGAAGCTTGAAAGAGGAGACTAAGTGTCACAAACTTCCCAGCCAGCTGTTCAGCCCAGCCTGAGGTGACCTTTCCTAAGCACACAAACATGCAGATAATATTTACCCAGAGGAAGAAACGCCAGCCTCAAAGACAACACAGGCCTTCCGAGCAGGCAGGCAGCCCAGGAAGCATCTGCCCAGAAAGCTGCCATCCATCAGCGAGTGTCAGTCCAGCCCGTCAGCTGCTGAGATGTTTCGGAGTCGGCTCTGCCTCTGACCAGGATGAGCCGTTTTGCCCCAGGGCACCTCAGCAGTGGGACACAATAGGATAAGGATCATGCCATGTTCCTGGAGCTGCTGACAGAAACATGAACTCCACTCCAGCGACTCCTCAGAGGAGTTTTAGAGGTGTATGTGGAGGAGGAACTCTGGCTTCAGCCAGGGAAAGGGTTAAGGAATTGAGGCGCTTGCTGCTCTGGGACCCAGAGCATGTTCTTCTTTTCAGCCCTTGGGCAATTGACTCGCTCCTTGAACCACAGCTGTTTTTTTCTGTGTAGTTGCCACCTCAGGTTGGTATCTTCCCATGGAACCGAAGCTGCAAAGGGTCTATGATGCTTGCAGGTGGGACAGAGGTCTTGTGCTCCATCACAACCTCTGGGAGAAAGAGGAACAGAGTAGCTGGGAGATGGGGGTTTGGGAAAAGCATTTGCAGCCCAGCAGGGCCTGTCACATATTTGAAGGGGACCCATGCATTACCTGCCTTGGGCCACCAAGTTAGCTGATCCCCGAGCTTGCAATCTTGGATCGCTGAGCTTTGATCACTGAGCGTGCCTCTCTGCAAGGGGTCTGTGGGGACCTTTCCTGCATAGGACTTCTTGATGGAAAGAAGTGCTGAGTGTAACTGAAACCTTTCAAGGGCTGTTGGGGGAGGAGGATGCAGCTTTCTGCTATTTTGGAGAGAAGGGAGGAAGAGGAAATGCTGCTGAGAAAGACTGAAACTAGAAAAATGACGACGGCAACAAAAAAAATCTCCTGTTTAGGGAACCAAAAGCATTTGTTTCCTGATGTGACCAGGATAGCTCAAACTGAGAGATGCAACTTTGAGCTAAGAAATGTCAATGTCTTCCACCCCACAACAATGATAGGTTTTGTTTTTTTCAGTGTGAAATGACCAAACATCCTACCAAACCCCAACGTATCTCATTTCCTGACCTGCCTAAGGGCTAGAAGGTTTTTTTGGCCAAATGCCTAAGTTCTTGGCCTAAATCCGCTCATCCCATCCCTCCCAGGACCCCTTAAACATGCTGCGGTGTAAGGAATTACTACCAGGAATAGTTGCCTTGTGGCCACTTCCTGGAACGCTGGACTGGACCATGGCAAGTTAAGGAGGAGGCTGCTGATGGCACCAGATGTCTGGAACAGCAGATCTGGCAGAGACATGAGGACGTGTGGTGGCACTGGGGAATGAGAAAGGGGAAGTTTAATCTTCCCTGTGGCCACAGTTGTTACCTCCCTTCCTGCTCACCGCTCCAGACACCACAAGCCCAAACAGTCCCCTAGGAGCTCTGGTCCTCTCTGCCTCTTTCCACAGCGAGACAGTCCTGACCTAGTTCTTGCTTCAGGTCCTTATTTGCAGACAGCAAAGTTTTCCTTTTGGAGAAGAACAAAAAGTCAGCCCTTGCCCCAGGGAGGCTGCGGTCAAAGCAAGAAGATGCCACGCTATTTGGTTTCTTCTTTGTTTTCATATTGGCTTTTATAGTCAGAGATGGGCCTGTCAGCCGTGGAGTTTGGAGGCAGGTCCAGCTTCCAATGTCTCTTGACTTGGCTGAAGTTTGAAGCCAGGGTGCTCATTCAGTGCTGCTTTATTTTGGTGTCAGATTTATATATAAAAGATATATATAGATATAGCTGTACAGGACATAAGAATTTTAGCTCATGGGAGGGATGCTTTAGAAATCAAGCAGTTATTTGTGTGAGATTCCAGTGAGGGCCGTGGATATAAACCGGCACCATTTGGGCGATGCAGAAGGATGGTTGATGCCCACATGCAGGAAAAGGGTTCAGTTCAGGAAGGGTTCAGCCCAGACTCATCCACATCCTAACGGAGATTTTCCTGCTCAGAGAGCTGATCTCTGCTGCAGGGCTGAAGCCCCGTCTGCATCTTGGCACCAGCTCAAGAGATGCCACAGCTCGCTCCGGTGCTGAGAGCAGGTCCAGAATTTCCACTGCTGACTCTGTTTCAGCCCCAGTGGAGGAGGTGTGGAGGTGAGGAACGTGTTGCTTCTGCCTCAGTTCACCTTCCATGTTCCTACCGTGACAGAGTGCTGATTTTCCAGCCCTTCAATGACAGCGCTGCCCTGGAAGCAGGTGAGGAGGAAAATGCTCATCTATAATAGACAGTGGAAAAGCTCCCATGGATGGGGAAGGAGCATTTCAGCTCAGAGAGCCTTAGGTAGCTCTAATTGCCCCAAGCACTTCATCAATCCAGTTTTCTGCTTGATGCACATTGTAGCCTAGGGAGAGGTTGCCAAGCCATGACTCCGCTTTTCACATCCTCTGCTTTTCCTCTCCCTTCTCTATTATATCTGGCTGCTGGAAGGAATTTTCTTTCTTTTTTTTTTTTTTTTTTTCCTGGAGCTTCCACCAAATAACAAGGAGATTTTCAAAACATCTGGAAGAGTTCATGAAGCTGGAGCGGAGTCTATTGCTGAGCGTGGAATCTGGGAATTTGGGTCATGGAAACAAAGGCACCCTGCCGGATGGATGCTCCAGAGCAGCGCTTGTGCAGTCAAGTTCAAATCCTTGCTCCGCTCGTGAAGGGAGCTGGAAGTATCCAGGTAGGTCGGACCAGTGCTGAGCAATGCCCCATTGCCATCATGGATGTAGATGGATCCACATCCCTTTGGATTCGCATCCTGTGGATGTGAATTTGGGCCGCGAAAGACAGGGTGGGCATTTGGGTCTCCCTCCTTTCAAACCTGCTCCTAAGTTGCTGGCCGGGAGGTTTAGGAAGAAGCCAGAATTTCTGGAAGGCCAATGTGGCACCGTGGGGAATTCTGCCAGCCTGACATCCATCAGAGCTGCAATGCTGAAGCAACTTCTGTGCAAAGCAACATGTGGCTAATTAACTAGGAGGGTAATTAATGCCAGTCCCAGAAGATGATGAAAATAGATCTCTGCAAAACAACTTCATTTCAGTGACGTTAGGAATTGGGACGATAAAGATGATACTGTCAATGTAATAGGACTGGTAGGGTGGTTTGAATTGGCCTGTGGCTATGGTTCAAATGAAGGTGGAGTGGAATCTGCTGCCTAGACAGGCTGATAAAGGCTGGAGATGCAAAACCAGCGAGGTCCACCTGACACGGGTTCAGATCTGGCTGGTTCCAGGCCTAGAAATGTGGCTGTGAGTGGAAAACTGCTGCCCTGCACTTGCCTTTCCTGAGGGCTGCACCGAGATCGGCTCCTGAGTCTCCCCAGTTCTACCTGTTTGGTGGAAAAAAACAAAACCCTTTTGAAAACACTTGTAAAGGGCTGTTGTAAAATAAGGCAGATCACTCAGCTGAGTGTAGGCCAAAGATGCTTTTTTTTTAGCACAACCACATAAAGAGCCCTATGTCTAGGAATGAAACGGAAGGCAGTATTTATAGGATGGGAGGCTCCCCCCTGGTCTTGGCAAGCAAAGAATGTGAAAGCCATGTAAGAACCATGGTTTTCAGCCCTATTTTAGTGGGAAAATCTCTGAAATCCTTCCCCAGTGCTTGTACAGGGAGTGTAATTCAGAGGATTTCCCAGTCTCATAGACAGGAGTAGGGTTAAGATCCAATGGGAGATATCAAAGGGATGCAATTTGGGGCTGGAACGGAGGTAAAGTACACTTTAAGGCTTTACCTCTTCAGGTAAAGGATGGCCTCAGACTTGCTGATCCAGGTGAGAAAACAAGCTGGGAAAAGAAGTAAACATGTCACTGAAGTATTTTCCTTGCAAAGGGGTTGATCTTTCCGAGCTCCAAGAAAGGACACGGGGAAGCTGCCGCGAGACTTAAGCACACCAGCTTTTACTGCACAAATATTTGAACAACATTTACCAGGCCCTGCAGCACATATTATTTTGCCTTAAAAAGAAAAGATAATAAAAATAATTTTTGCAGGATGCTTCCTGACCTGATTCCCTTAGGTAACCTTCCTCCTTGCCTTGCTGAGTCCTGACGTGCATCAGGAGCCGTCACCGCTGACTCCAGGCTGTGCCCACTCCTGTGGACAGACCAAATTCCTGCAAGGGACTCCTGAGATGCTCAGGCAGGGCTGCCAGGTCCAAGTGTATCACCCATGGGATACCCATGTCAAGGCAATGGAGATTCTCTACTTGTCTCATTGAACTCCCCTACCACTGGCCCCGGATGCGGATGCTCAGACGTGAGCTCATGGCTGAGGACTTGGAGCTGACCAGGCTGGTCAAGGAGAGGACTGGGCTCTGGCATTCACCCAAGGTGTCTATTTGAAATCCATAATCCCAGATTTGCTCTTTACAAAACCATTCACCTTCATGTGTGGACACTGTCAACAGTTTCAAACTGGTTTCTCTCATATCTATAAATCCATCAGTGCAGGAGAAGCTGCTGGGTGCTCCAGGCAGTTCATCTTCAGGAGGGCGTGTGACCCACTGGCAGCGGTCAAGCCCTGCACACGTCCATTGCGGCCAGCGAAGTTCTCCAACCACATAGGCAGAGTTGTTTTATTGGCGGCAAATTGTATTCCTTTTTTAAACTCCATGTTAGAAACAAATTGAAGTGGCCGGTGATGGTTTGGCCAGGTGTCATCCCCCTCTGGGCGCCAGCTCGGAGCACGCCTCTGTGTGCGTGCGTGTGCACGGGTGATGAGAAGTGATTAAAGAGGCTTTATTAGTCCCATGGCTGAGCTATAATAGGAAAAACCTGTGTCCTTCCCGCCAGCTACCGGCATGGGGCGGGAATATCTTCCTCTGGACCTCGCCTGCTCCTGCTCAGGAACAAGGCTGTGATCACCTTGGGTTTTCTCACCTCCTTTACCCCAGCGAATGCCTTGAGATGTAACATTGCACATGGGCAATTGTTAGCTGGTCTATCCCAAGCTGTTCATGATACTCTGTGTTCTCCCAGCAGCTGAAATCTCCACTCAGGCCAAAGCTCTGGGTGGGGGAGGCTCTTTCCCTGCTGTCCCCTTCCAAGAGTTGGTGGCTTCACCTACCTCCTGCAACGGAGCTGGCAGCCTCCAGCTGAGCGCATAGGGCAGTGCTGAGGCTGCAATTCCCAGAGAGGGATTTCTCTGGAGGGACCCAAACCAAAGGTCTCTGCCGTCAACCCTGGAGCTGAGATGAAGAAAAGAGCTGCAGAAAGCACTAGCTGCCAGCTTGGCCCTCCAGGCTCGTCAGGGTGAAAGACGTCACCTTTCTCCAGATGTCACCTGGCACCAGACCTGGGCACCCCCTTCCGGGAAAACAGCTCCAAATTCCCAAACAGGGCACAGAGGGATTGCTGCTCAGGGACCGGCAGCCGCCGTCGTGGTGTCCGGCTTCCCCGTCCCGTGGGCTGCAGCAGGCGTGTGACTGTCCCCAGCCCGGCACCATGTAAAGGGATTAGGAGTTTCTGTGACCCGGGGGCTGCTGCAAGATGAGTCCGCGCCCGGAAACACGAGGTTCGCCGGGATCAGCGTGTCAGGAAAACAAAACAACCCAAAGTTATTGTTTCTGTCTCTGCAAGAAAGGGTTATGCAAAGCGCCTCAGGTCAGGGGATGCAAACTGCAGCCAGGCCTGCAGCCTACCCTACAAACATCAATTCCCTAGGAAGCGCCAGCGATGGGAAAGGGGCTACTTTTTATATTTGGGATGAGGGCTTACGCAGCATGACTTCAGCCTGATTGCTCATCCCAACAGCACCGTGCCAGCCGAGCCACTGCCGGATTTTCCGCGGCCAAGCCCAGCGAGCCAAGCAGATACTGTGGTAAGGAGCAAAAACGAAGCAGGATGTTTTCCTTTCTCCCCCTGTACCTCTGTGCCAGGCAGCCCTTTGGCCAGCTCCACTCCCACCGGAGCGGGCAGGATTTGAGCGCAGCACTGGGAGCAGGATGCAGTTTTCCTTAGGCTTGCATCCACTAATTTCTACGGAGTTTGCCAAGCCGCCTGTGAGTGGGACAGCCAGCACATCCCCTGCCTCCGACAGGCACTCCATGCACACACACATGCATGCACACTTGCATCATTGCTGCTTTTGAAGTGGAAGCCAAAGTTTGTTTTGATGTCTGCCTTGTGCCAAGTCCCTTGCTCCGGTGTTTACAGGAGCCTCGCTGGTCAGCAGGATCTCACCTCGCGTTTTATACGACTGGGGTTATCTCTGCTGAGCTTGCCCACGCTGGCAGGAACTGAGCCTCTTGAGGGACTAAAATCAACGTCATCAGAGAAACCCAGTGGCTGCTCTTTTGGAAAGAGTCCAGCTCTCTGTTCTGGGGCTGAGATAACCAGGATCAGCGTTAAGCAGCGGGTCTGAGACAGATTTTCCAAGGATGAACATTCTTTATATCCCAGATTTGCCCCAGCTCAAATTCTTCACCAGGGGGCACGGAGCAAAGAGGGTGTTGCAGAGTTTGGAAAACCTGGGTTGGAAGATGAAAGGCAAGTGGCTCGTGCGGGGCGCTTGCTGCTCCGGCTTTCCAGTCGTGGCTTGCACGGGTCCCTCGCAGACATCTGCCAGATGGGCCGGCAGGAATGCGATGGGATGAGTTGTGCAGATGGGAGGTGCCGCTCAGGTTGCAGCCCCTGGGGCAGGGAGGCCGTGTTTTGTTTATAAACACAGGCGGGGTGATTAAGATAAGAAGGAGCTGGTAATTAAATTAAATTAAGCCTCTGGAAGTCATTGGAGGAGCCTGAAAGCCATACCAGTCGCTTTAACTCATTGCTTTGCAGAAAAGGGGCCCTCTGTGATGGAGAGTGACAAGGAGGGGGACCAAGGCCCTGCGGTCCTTGCATCGGTGCATCCCCAGAGGGGGACCTAGGGGCTGAAGGAGAAGGAAAGCACCAGGGTGGGAGGGCAGTGCTGCATGTAGAGGTTCCTATCCTCTGCCACAACCCATTATTTTGGGAACAGCAGCCTTTGAGCCCAGATGGGAAATTGAGGCATGGGGAGACAAAGGGCCCGTGTTGCCAGCGGGATTTCAGTGCCAATGACGCACAGAGGAGTCCAGCAGCGGTTTCAGAAGTCAGTTAGGTTGTGGCTCCTGCTGTGGACACTTAGAAAGTCCTGGGAGAGACGAGGAGCTGGTGGGGAAGCAGAGGAGCAGCGAGCGCTGAGCACTGAAGGAGCAGAGCAGCCCCAGGCCAGATGGGACACATTTGTTACCCAGTTTGTTAGAAGCAGGACAAAATATTTGGGGAAAGAAAGAGAGAAGGAAGCATGGCAGCTCGTGGGGATTTCAGAGGTGCTTGTGTCTCTGGTTCCGAGGGCCAAGAAGGAGAACAAATCCAAGCAACCGACAAGTCCTGTCCGCCTGGGAAGCCCAGCCTGGCCGGCCCCGCAGACACGACTGCTCCTTTTCTTCAGGGCTAAGGGTTTGCCAAGAGATTTGAGAGATCCGGAGCTTGTTTGTTTTTCTTTCCTGCTTGCAGTGGCCCTGATAAACCTCAAAGTCTTAAGCACTTTTCCTGCTGCACGGAGGAGGTAAATGGGTCTTTGGAGCATTTGTATCTCTTTGGGCATGGGCTGAGCCTACCTGGATAGTTGCTGCATTCATGGCAGGCAGGAATGGGGAGGAGATGCAGCTAAAATATGGGACCTTTCGTGGACTCTGGAGATTTCCCATCCAGGCTCCCGTCTGGAGCAGGGCTACCTCAACAGGCACTCAGGTAGCCAGGGCTTCACTACAGCAGGTCATGGCAACCTCTGAGGACGGGGACCTCATCACCTCTGCCTTCCCAGTGACCAAGTTTTCCTGATGTCTAATCCAAACCTCTCAGGAGACAGTCTATGAGATTGTCCTTTGTATCTTCTACCACTACCATGAAGCATTTTCATTCACTTGCTCACTGATTTATTTTGGATCCCCTGCTGCCTCACAGTTTCCTATTAAGTTTTGCTCTATTTATAAGACTGAGGAGAACCGGAGGGTGAGCTGGGCTGAGCAGTTCCACAGTTAGAGCTGATGGGGAGGAAGCAACCATGAAAACCATCGCTCAGAGCAGCCCACTTAGGTCCGTCAAGCCGATGTCTCTGATCACAATCCAAGACCATGGGAAACTTCTGGCTCGCACCAGCTGAAGAGCCTGGCTGAGCAGCAGGACCGGCACAGGGAGGTGACATCTCTCTGGGATGCTGACAACAGAGCAGGAGAGAGACCACACAGGTGAAGGGGCTGGCCCAGATGGAAGAATGTGGAGGAGCTACTTTGGGATGGGGCTCCCAGCGCACCTCCTTCGGCATGGGGAGGTGCATCCCACACAGGGGCAAGCCTGTTTCCAACATGGATCCACAGCGGCAAAAGGCAGCTGCCTTCTTTGCACGGACATCCCCCTTGGTTGATGGCCCCCTGAGTTTCCAGGACTTTGCTGGGCTCTTTCTTCCAGGTCCGGGGCTGGCAGGAGCCGGGGCGGGAGGGAAGGGCGGGCGGCCGCTGCGAGCCGGGCTCGCGGCCAACATTCCTGCCGCTGCTGAGCAAACAGGCAGAGCTCAGGCCAGCGGCTCGCGGCACCAAGGCACACGTGTGCCAGGGCTTAAGTCTCCAGCGCTGGAGGGCTGAATTTAGCTGCTGGCAGCAGGAGGCCCCGGTGATGAGCGGCGTGCCGGGCTGTGGGGGTGGCTGTGAGCCCTGGGGACATCCCTGTCCCCCTCATGGTGCTGGTGGCACCACTCTCTGGAGCACACGGAGATGCAACCTCTGTCGTTTGGCTTGGCCAGTGAAGGGGAAGGTCTCGGGAGAAGCTGCAGCTCCCTGGTGCTGAAGCAGCCAGAAGGTCGCAGGCGAAGCTGCAGGTCCCGCATGCCGAGGTGGCCACTGGCCCGGCACAGCGGGGCTAGGGACCCCAATGGAATGGGCTAATTCCCAGAGCGCTGGCGGTAGGGGGACAGGGAGGATTTTGTGCAGCCTTTCCTCCTGCTTCTCCCCCCTGGTTAGTCTCCTGTCTCCTTTTCCTCCTCTTCAAAGCACCAAGTGCCCTTAATCTGGAGGGGTATCAGTGCCAGGCAGCGCGGCCGCAGAGCGCGGGCTCTCCCCTCACCCGCACGCACATACTAATGGTTTTTTGCTGCTCTGTCACGGCTGTTAAGGGTACAAAGACCCTGAGCAATGTGATCTTCTTGGGCCCTTGTCCATAGAGGCCCCGGTGGCTTTTGAAGGCAGGAATGCGGCTGAGCATGACGCAGGTTGTCCCGACCATGGCCTGGCTCTCCCCATAGCGTGTCCGTAAGATGAGTTGGGAGCATGTGGAGAATTAGATGGGCTCATGGGGCCACCAACCCCTGCACCCACTGGTTCTTCCCCAACTCTAGGGGACCATGGGGGGCCTTGAGTGCTGGGACAGGGAGGCTGAACCCCGGGGGCTGCGTGTTGGAGATGAAAGGGACCAGCTGGATCCAGATGCTGTCATCCCCTAAAGCAGCCCCGCTTTGCCTGCAGCTGGGGTGCTCGGAGCCCCGCGAGGCCCCAGCGCGGCCGAGCCGCGTGCGCGGCGCGGTGCCCCGCCGGGAAGGAGGCCAGCTGTTGTTTTAAGCGCCGCCGGCTGGAGACACTCCAGCCTCGATTTCAAAGCTGCCGCCCGCTCCCTCCTCGGATCCAAGGTGGCTCTGCGGGATTCGGGCCGCTTTGTAATTTGAGGCAGCAGGATGAGCTGGGACGCTGCCGCGGGCTCCTGCACTACAAGGGAAGGGGATGCTGTTGCACGCACAGTCCTGCATCCGTCCCGCAGCCGGGACAGGCATCGTGGCCAAGACCCCAGCCCCAGGGCACCCCTAGGTGCAGGTTGGCAACCACTAGGACCCATGTGCAGGGCGGTGGGGCCAGCAAGCAGCTTGGCGAGGGCGCACGCACCCGGCACGCTCCAGCCCAGCCCTCCCCGCGCTTGGGTTTCTCTCACACTTGTTCCCTGCAATGGGCTGAAACTCTACCCCGGGGCGGGCAAAGCTCTCTGGAATTTGCCATGGCAGATGGTGGGGAAAAGAGAAAAGGGCAGAGCCTGCAGGCCTGGAGCACAATCCTACGAAGGGACGGCAGGCTGGCAGCCCAAGCGAGCGGCTGCAGCACTGCTGGTGTCAGCGGCGTTCGCCTCCCTTCCCCGTGCACACGTTTGCACGCAAAGAAAAATCCCTTTCCAGATGCATTTCTCTGTCTTCCTGCTTCTTTGTGTCTTTCCCCTTGAAAACAAAGATGTTTCCCCCAGATGCACTGGTCCCCGTCCAAAAGAGTCCTTCGTCCTGTCTCTTGGAGTTATTCTTTCTTTGTAGGCATTCACTCTCCTCCCAGACTCAGCGTGCAATGGGGAGGACGGTGGCTAACAGCGCCGAAACCCTTGTGGCTGGGACCCACAGGGGTCTGCCCCAAGAGAAGATGTTAAAAGCTAAATCTCAGCCAAGGGAGGACTCAGGCAGTGAGTCAGACTGCAGAGAGGCTCAGGGGGGCTTCAGGAATTTGGGGTGATATTAGCATTATACATAAAGGGTAAAAGGCAGAAAGGGCCAGCCTCAAGCAAAACACTTCCCATGCTTAATGTGGCTTCGACCCCCTGGTCTGCAAAGCAATAACAGCACATGCTGCTGGTCCCACAGTGTTGCCATGTTCCCGTGTCTGGCTCCTGTTTCTCCTGCTGTTTCCTCTGCTTGTCCAGACTGTGTTTCTGCCCTCGAGGTGCTCCTTGGGGGACCAGGTCACAGCAGGAGTGCCCCTTCTCCAGCCCACCTCCAGCCATGCTCACCTCTACCTGGAGCACCTTTGGGCTCCTGCTCTTTCCTTGTCCCTAATCCCAGGCCCTGAGGAGCACTGGGGAGCTCCTAGGCAAACCTGTTGCTTGCAGCTAACTATGGATGGGGACAGAAAAGAAATCAGCTCTCCCCACAGCCCTGCCCTCACTTAGCTTTGCAAGAGGAAGTTTTCTTCCAAGTTCCAAGGCCTGCAGAACATTTTTGATGGGAGGGAGATATGGAAAGCAAACCTGACCTTTTCAACTGGAGAACTGATGTTTCCGCACAAGCCTGTGTCACAAAATATGTTGGGTTTTGTTTTCCCCTGAACGCAACATTAAAAACAAACCTCCAAACCTCAGAGTTTGCTACAAAACCCAGTTGTCTCTTTAGGCCATCTCACGATACATTTTTATGCGGTCCTGTCTCCTCGTGCTGCTCCCACCTCTCCGTGGGCTTTGGGAGCGCACTGAGATCAGCCTGGGAAGTTATTTTGTTCCCACCAAACACCTTGGCTGGCTGCGGAGTCCTTTTATTGCCGGGATGTCATTCACACTGTGCTTGTTTAACACACATACCAGCTGCCTCTTTTCATGCTACTGCTCTGAGAATGGAGATTCACAAGGCCTGAGCTCATCCCGAGTTCACAGGAAGATGGGCTTAGGCGGGGACGTGGGATGTGAATCCCAATGAACACTGCATAGATTTGCATCTGCATCTGAATTTACATCCCCTCTCTCTCATCCCAAGTCACCCCATACCAGTGCATGGGGGAAACAGCCTGTATTCATCTCGGGTGGCGTTTTTTTGGTTTGGGTTTTGGGGTATGTGTTGTTGGCTGCTGGGTCTTGCATTCGTTTTTACGGCCATATAATGATTTTTTCCACTGCTGCATGGTCACTGAGCAAGCCCCAAGCCTGCAGCATCTCGAGTGCCACCATCCTTGGGCAGCCAGCACATGGCACATGCATCGAGCAAGCCCTTCCTCTGTCACTGTGACTGTTTTCCCGCTTTAGGACATAACAGCAGAACCTTTTAACGACATTTCCTTTGAAAAATAATCCATCTAGCTCTGTTTTTGGAAAGTGCTCCACGCTCAGCACAGGAAGAAGTTAATTACTGTCCGGGGGGTGAGGGCGTGTGTTCTCAAATGTTTTAAATGTTTAATTTTCTTGAAAGAAAAACCATCTCTGATCTCTGTTGGATCCTCTCCCTGTTTATACAGAGGGTTTCTATTAGCAGGGCCAACAGTACATCCCTGATCGCCACGTCCATATCCTTTCCTTGTTCCCTCAAAACAGGAACCCCTCCCAAGGGTTGTGTATCCTACCTCTCCATGCACCTCTCCCCAGGGAGCTTGCACGTCCCCCACAACAGGAACAGCCCCCTGGAGCAGTGGTGGGTGTTTCTCCTTCTGGACCCACATCTAAGGATGAAACTTGTTCTTCCCGCTCACCCCTTTTCTGTTTGTGTCCCCTGTAAATCCGGAGAGGGGACAGAGGACAGGTTGAGATGCGGCCCAGGGCACATGGAGGGGGTGCAGAATTGCTAGCAGGGGCTGCTTGTATTGGCCAACTCTTAAGCTGATTATCTACCAACATCTCCAGGTTGGGTGGAAGAGGTTCCGTGTAGGCTACACACCCACTCCCTCATCCTTTTCCTCATGTACTTTGGTTTTCACACACTCCTCTCAGCCAGGCCACTCATCGCCAACATGACTGGGATGACATCTGCTCCTCAGCATTGGTGGGTGCAAGGAGAATGAGTGAGGAGAGGGATTCACCCCCTTCACAGTCCTTTCAGCAAGGAGAAAATTTCACCAAGGCGTGGTCCAGGAGGGCTCCTACTCTTAGGGTGCTTCCTGGGGTGCAGATCATGCTTAGTTTGAAGGCACTGGAAGGTGGATCATTTCAGAGGGACAGGCACAATTGCCTGCCCACGCAATGCCTGGCAGGACACGCTGGCCCCACAAAGGCCACCATAGACCTTTCACTTCCTTCTGTTACTGCTGCTTATCTCAGCCCTGTTGGGGCCTCTATCAGGGCGTTGTTGGGGCTGCTCATTTAAAGCTGATGAGAAGACGATAATGAGGATCATCAGCAGGGCCGAAAGTTCATTTGAATTTTTAATTTATTTTGATAAGGAAGAGGTGGCGAAGAGGAAGTGCCCTGGAGCAGCCGGTGGGTTGAGCTGCGAGCCGGCCGACGCCGCAGCTTCCTGCAGCTCGACGCGATGGTGCCAGGAGCACAACAGCAATGGGCTCCACGGCTCTGGTCTGGCCACAAAGAGGGAGGAAGGCTCCCCGGTTGCCCAAGCATGGAGTATTGTATGTTCCACCAGCAGTGGTTGGGAGAGACGGATGCTTGGCCCTTTGGGGAGCCTTAGTTGGGTTGGATAACAGAAATGGAAGAGTCTCCAGTCACACCAAATTTCTCTATGGCCACTATGCATGTGAGTGTGAAGGAACAAGCTCAAAGACAGACCATCAGTGCAACATATTTTGGGCCAAACTCACCCTTTCTGGGCTCAGGTCGAGCCAAGCTTGGCCTTGCTGCCAGCAAACCAGTGCCAAGCTCTTGAGCCGCTCTTGGGGAAGAGATTGTGTCCAACAAGTGTGCACAGACACAGTTGTCCCTGTGCCACAAGGAGGGCAGCTTTGTAGCAGAAGCATAGATGGAAAATGGGAGAGGGAAAAGAGGGAGAGGAGGGTTGGAGGGACATGCTGGAGCACCAGGGCTCCATGCAACGTCATCCGGGACCTGGTAGAGGCGGCTGCTCACGGAGCAGATAGAGGCACCAGGGCCAGGTCAGGGCCCCTCACAGCTCTGTTTTGGCAGCGGGGGCGGCGCGGATGCTCTGCGACAGGCTCTTGGATGGACGGCGTTGCTGGAGATGCACCAGCATGACTTTATTTTGGAAATATGTCCCAGTGGAGCACTCCATGCCCCTGTGCCGGCCGGACCCGTCGGGCTTGGGAGAACTCACACTGTCTCTTATGGCTCTGCTGGGAAAAGAGCTGGTCATGAAGCTGGCCAAGTATGTGTTCATTTTCGCTCCCTTCGTCCCTTCAGCAAGCTGGAGCCAAAGGCCAATTTCTTTCTTTCTTTCTTTCTTTTTTTTTTCCTCTTTCTTTTTCTTTCTTTTTCTTTTCTTTCTTTCTTCCACTTTTCTCAGACATGCTTTTATAGGTCAGAAGCACATCAGAAAAGGTGCTAACATGGCCTATACCCTTTTATTTCTCAAGCAAAAGCCCGCTCTGGTGCATGCTCAGCCGCTGGCCCATGGTGCAGACATGAGGTCCCCAATGGCCCCTGCCCCGCGCCAGCGGGTGCCAAGCAGGAAAGGGCGTCCCCGGGCCCGGAGGGGAAGGGCCGGAGACAGGAAGGGCAGAGCAGGGCACGCCGGGGGCTGGCGCGGTGGGGACGGCGGGCACCTGGGAAGGGCTCCCAGAGGAGGAGGTGGCGCGAAGGCGGCAGGCGCGGAGGGGATGGAGCGGTGCTGAATGCGGCCCAAAACAAACAGCCCTCTGCTGCCTTCCCTCCTGCCCGTTGGAGAAAACAGCCGGCCTGTTTTCCAGGCAAACGGGGAAACGGCGGCGCCTTTTTCCTCTGGCCCCGTTCCAGCAGCGAGGAGCGCGCCGGTGTTAACCCGCGCGGTGCAGGCGCCACGGGGCAGGTTTCCCCTGCAAGCCTGGCTGCTGCTCCAGGGGTTTCTGCTCTTCCACACCAGGATGGCACGGAGGCTGGGATGCTGTGGTCCCTCCGTCACCTAACATTTATTTGTGCCCACACATCCAGAGCTGCCCCTTCCCTATGGGGCACAGCCGCCCCATTAAACCCCTGTGCATTTGCACCCCGGAGCGGAGTGCGTGGTGGGATGCCTCCCTCCTGGAGGAGCAGCCTAGCATAAATATTTAATAGCTCCGATAAATATTTAACTTCTCCAGCATGAGTGAGGATGGAAAAAAGAGACCCTGGTGGGCAACCCTTGCAAAACCCCTCGGCAAGATGTTGCAGAGCGCTCTGCTCAGCCCGCACGCGACTTCTCAGCAGGGCCTGAGTTTTATTAGAGGGGTGAGCAGAGCCCAACATAAGGAGGCTGTGATCTGCAGTCAGCTGCAATAAAAATAGAGTGCCCTTTGCATGAGTCAAGAAAACACCCGCTCCCAATTAAAAGGGAACATCCTCCATGTGAAGTTTGTACTAACACCTCAGCTGGCTCATGTGCAGCATGAGACAGAGCACCCTGGGCATCTCCAACCTTCTCCTGATTGCTCTCAATGGCCGCTGGCATTCCTTAATGCTGATGGTAACTTTAAGAGAGGTGTTTCTGCCCTCCCCAGCCGGGGATGATACACGGCAAGTTGCAGAACATCCCCTCTCTGCTGCTGGAGCAGGTATGCCTGGAGTCAGGACATGCCGGCACATCCACACTGGGAATGCATGTGGGTGACCTTCTAATTCTGCCCCACAAACCTCAAAATGTGATTTGCTTTTTCTGCATGCGATGCTATTTGCCGAACATCCTCCATGTGCAAGATGTCAGAAAAGCCCTTGTCAGACGTGTCCTGCCACAGTCTCCAGAGAGCGAGGGAAGAGCCCGGAGCTCCATCCCAGCCTGTTTTGCTCTGAGGAGCCAATTCTGCAAGGCCAGACCTAAAAACATCACCATCTGGTTGGATGTGCCTGTTCTAATAATAGCGCGGCTAAATATTTGCACGCGGGCTTGTTTTAGCACGCGGGCTCCCTGAGGAATATGGGACACAGCTCCGGGGCTTTTAATAGCAGGAGGAAGGCAAGGTGTCAGAAAGCAGCGGGTCAGCGGAACGGGGCGACGGAGTTGCGTGAGGATGAGGAAGAGCTGCCCGTGAAGGCTCAGTGTGGGGCTTAGGTGCAGGAGGAAGGCTGGTGGGGCAGCAAGGTGAGAACACGCAGCCTCATCCTTCCTCCGAGACATGTCACCCCATGCAGCTTCTCCGAAATGTGGTTTCCTGATGCTGCAACTTGATAATTACTTCTCTCCGCTACATTGCACAGTATTAAGGCAACATCAGAAATAGCTTTTGCTCAAGAGCTGCCACAGAAGCGAGACAATTTGGAGAATTAATGCATCTATTTACCTCTTATAAAGATGCTCCTGAAAGCTCCTGCAGAAACAGTTTCCCCACAGTTGGTTGCAAATGCAAAGGCTGCACACACATCTCCATCTCACCCACCTTACATCCAGTGCCCCCCACTAAAGCTCCCCATTTGCACCAGTCTAGCAGCATGGTCCTTCATCAGGCCACTGGCCACAGCCCGGCAGGGCTGTCCCATGGTTTCCAGGGGCTCCTGCTCTCTGCCTGACTTTTCCCCAGGGAATCCTACAGGGGGGTTGGGAATATTGTTGTATAGAGATACACAGCAGTAGCAACTAGGCTGCAAGGGGGTCATTTGGACCATGGAAAAGAGATGCCATCTCAGTCGAGGATAAAAACTGTGCTTCTCCTACAGGTCTGTTTGTTGCAATGGAGAGGAGCAGAGGGATTTAGTCTTTAATCCGGTCTGTGAGCTCATCAGAAACCTAGCTTTCTCCTTAGCTTTCTATCTTAAGTAACCCCTTGTCCAGGAAAGCACCGGGACCATTCCTAGCTGCTCAGAGCCAGCTGCGGTGCCCTGGCAAGGCTGAGAACTTCACTTACCCCCTCTTTTGTCCTCCTTTCTTTGCTTGCAAACCCCAAACCACCTCATCCCAAGCTCAGGCTGTGTAGACAAGAGAAACTAAGGGATTGGCAGGTGCCAGGAGTCCTGGGCAGATCCAGGACCTGACCTGGGTTCCCAAAGTCCGTGTCCAGTGCCACCTTCCTTCTCCTAGCTCCAGGTGACTCACAGAGACTCAGCTATTCTGGGCCAACACGTGGCATCTCCAGAGGATGAGCAGGGACCCATCCCCGGGCTGTGACAAAGGACAGAGATTTCCCTGCCACACTTGGGAAGACACAATCCACATATGCTCCTATGGAGTCTTCCTCCCTCTCCTCATCCTCGAGCCATGCAGCGGCCCAGCACCCATGGGCGCCTGCCACTCTCCTTCCTCCTCCTCCTCCTCCTCCTCGCCCGGAAGCGAGCGCGCAGAGGGACAGAGGAGGTTTCCCTGGCATGGTGCAGAAATGCTCGAGTGTGTCCAAAGACAAAGCCTGGCCCCTCCGCAACCCACCAGCTGCTGCTGCCACAAAAGCGGGGAAAGGAGGGGGCAGGGGGCCGGGGGGGCACTTTGTGACCCGCGAGGAGAAACCTTGAGAAAGGAGCAGAATAAATATCCCCTCCTTCCGCCCCTCTTAACAAGAGGGGACAGAATTAAGCACTTTTGTTAAGCGAGGGGCTGTCCCCCTCACCAGTTAACACGGCTCCTGCGCCCTGTCCTGGTGTCGGACTTTAACTCACTCGCTGTCGTGTCTTTCTCTCCGCGGGCAGAAAATTCAATTAGTCTCGAGCAAATGCCTCCCTAAAGGACACAGAAAACGAAAATAAAGGGGAGAAATCTGCTTTCATCGTGTACAGAAGGACTTTGGAGGGGGGGAAATACAGATTAGGGAGATGAAGAGGCAGGTTTGAGGCTTTGAAAAGGGAGTCTTTCTTCTTCCTTTCTCTCTCCTTTTCTTTTCTTTGCTTCTTTTTCTTTCCCTTTCTTACTTTGCCTTTCTCTCTCTCTTTCTTTTTCTTTCCCTCTTTCTCCCTCCCTCTCTCCTTCTACTCCTTTCTCCTGCTGGCTCTTGCACCACTGCTGAATCCACCCAAATCTCCATGTAAGGGCAACAAGACATTACAGTGTTTGCCTCGCTGCGAGTAAGAACTCAAACTGGCCCCCAGTTTTTGCCTGTCCAAACAGCTCCTCTGAATGGGTACAAATGTACCCAGTTCCTGGGCCTGGGGTAGACCTGCTCTCCCCAGGGGTAGGAAAAGTTTGGGAGCTTAGTGGGCTCCAAAAAGCAAAAGGATCCTGGAAATGCATCAGGGCCAGGGTGCTCCTCTTGCATGCCCATAGATGCAGGCGTTCCTGCAGGGAATGCAGCTGGAAGCCAGGCAATGTCCTGTGGCCCAGCAGGGAGGAGGATACTGCGGACTGGCCCATGCTGTGACTGAGCAGCCTCATAAAAGCCTCGCGTGCCACGAGCCCATCAGGACTTGCTGTTCCAGGAGCGAAACTGCAGCGGGACAAGCACTTCTGTGCATGGCGGGGCAGCCCCAGGCACCTGCAGGCACCCACTCCATGAGGGAATGACCGGCACCCGCTTCCAGCTCAGCTCCAGGCTCCCAACCCCGTCCCGCCATGGGGTCCGTCCCCTCCCGTGCCAGCCTGTGTGCCCGGCGCGGGGCCACGTGGCAGCAGCCGCCGCTCCCGAGCCAGGGCTGGCACTGCTGCCTGCCGGAGATAAGAGCTAATCTCGCCCTAACGGGCGCAGATACCAGGCGCAGATCAGAGGCCGCGTGCGGAAATCAGGGCTGCACAAACAGCCGCGGGAGGCGGCGGGGACGGGGACACATCCCTCCTACGGAAGCGACCGGCTGCTTTTGTGCAACGTGCCAAGGTCTCGCTCCAGCAAAGGTGGCCACTGCAAGCCCGGGCATTGCCAGTGCAGCAAAGCTGATTTTTAGAGTTCTGCAAGGAGGGAACCCCCTTGTGAGCTCCCCCCAAGTACCAGCTTTCGGGAAGGGAGGTATGGTGCCAAAAAGTTGTCCTGATCACTGCAATGTCTCGCGGCGGTCCTGCGTGGAGGTTTGAAGTGTTGCTGGAGGGAAGGAGGGCGAGCAAAGCCACAGGTGACGCAGGAGCCTCTTCCCGCGCTGGCCGCGCTGTGCAGACCGCAGCGCGGGACGCACTGGAGCCGGTTCAGGCTGCTTCGGGAGATCCGTACATAGTTGTGGCCTTCCCGAGTTTGCCAGCCGGCACGAGCGCCCGCCAAGTCTCCAGAGTGCCAAGTCTCCTGAGTGCCAAGAGGAAAGAGCATGGAATCAGAAAGCAAGAGGGAGGAAGAAGAGGGGGGGAAAAAATAGAAACAGGCTACAAAACCAGGGACAGAAAATCAGCTTGGAGACAGAGGTTTGGGGAGTGCGTGAGTGTCTTGACTGGCAGCAGCACAGTAGCTCCAGCCCTCATGTCCATCCAAGGCTCTGCCAAGAGCCTTGTCTTCCCTCACTTTAAATACGGCCTCTCCTGCAGTTCTCCTCTGTGCCCCCGCTCCCAGGAAAGTGCCCAGACCTGCTCCCCGCGTGGTCGGATGAGACGATGTAGAGAAGAGCAGCGGGAGGCAGGAGGGAAGGAGCTGGTCTGCAGATGAATAGAAAAGCTGCTGGTCAGGCCCCGCTGAGCGAACAAAGGCTTTGCGGCGTGTAGCGGCTTGTCTGCACCGGGAAATTAATTGGAATAGCTTTTCCAAATTAGCTGAATCTGATGATGATAAAAATAATAAAAACAAATAGTAGATTAAGTTAAATTAGGGAAAAAAAAAAAGCAGCTTTATTCTGGCCGGGGCGTGCCGCATTCCAGCATACTTTCTTCCACAATAGCTGCTTTGCTCTGCTCCGGCGTGCAGGCAAGCCCCAACATCGGCCCGGCGGCCTCGCCGTGCGCCACGGCAGGGAGATGCTGCCCGCCAGGAGCCCCGACAGCCCTGCCAGTTCAGCCAGCGCTTTTCCCGCTGAAATTCCTCCAGGAATATGGGTTGGACCATATTGGATTGGGTTGGACCATGGCTTTAATTTCTCTTCCTCTTCAATGCTGCCTTTCCCAAGTTTAGCCTGCTTGTCCTGGCTAAACTCGGGATCATGCCCTTCCCAGATTTCACTGGGGTTCTTCAGTGGTCCTGGGGTCCACTGAGCACCTCATCCTTCCTGACCCTGAGAGCTGGGTCCCCTTTCGGGCAAGCAGCTTATCTGCCTTCAGAAGAGCTCCCAAATAGCATTGCACACACACACATGAATAATCCCAGAATTATTTTGGATGGGAAAAGATGAGAATTTGGCATGCACGTCCAAACAGTGACCTTTGTGGCCACTGTGAATTCACAAAATCTGGTTACTGGATCCCATTTCACTGCTGTCTCTTCTGCAGCCTCTATGTCCACCGAGGGAAGCACGGGTGACTAACGGACTGCAAGGAGCCCCCATCGCCTTGTATCAGAGGAGGATCTCAGCCTTTTTATTCAAAGAAAGACATAACTTTAATTATCTTGACATGTTTATCACTGTGAGCCTGGGCCTGTTATCTCCGTGGGTTCAATCTCAAATGTGCCGAGCCAGGAGGACACGATTGCTTTTTATTAAACTCATGCATGAGGTATTCCTGCAGCTGCCCTGGGTGTCAGGGGATAACGAATGTGCAGAGCGCCTTTGCTCGCGCTCTGGACCGCACCGAGCTGTTGAGCTCTATGGGCCATTTCCTACACAATGGGGCTGCTACGGCTAATTTATGGACCAGCGTGTGTTTGTCCTGTCAAACCTTCTTGCCGGGAAGGTTTAAAGCCATTCGTATTGGTTCCCCTCCTCCTTTGCTGCATGGCCTGAAATGCAAGAGCTGCCGTGTTGGGCTCTGGTCCCTCCCATTGCACCGCTCAGGACCCGGCTGTCCCCTGGCTCTGCCCTGCCCGGAGGTCAGAGATGATGTTGCGGCTCTTCCCGACACAGGAGCACATGCAGCGATGGGTTTTCCATCATTTCGCCCTTGCTTGAGCCAGGCTGCCCTGTCTGTAGCCTTGGGTCTCCTTGCACAGGGCCTGGCTTGGGCCCTGCTGAGCTGGCCAGCTTCGTCCCCGTGGCGCTCATACTTCTCCGCCTAGATCACGCTGTCTATTCCCAGCAGGCAGGAGCCTCCCGGCACAGCCAGGCTTTCCCCAGCCTGGGAACTTTCCATCCAGCATCATGAGGATACAGGCTCCATGGGTTTGTGTCCGGACACCTCGTGGCTGAGCCCAGCCTCCTCCTCCATCCCCTACCCCTACAGAGAAGGCCATCGGAGAGCAGGGACGACGGCTTTCCCTGTGTTTCCCCGCTCCATGTGGGCATCCCACCTCCCTCCATCACCCTCCCAGCCCTCGGGATCCCTGGGGATGGTCGAGGGGGGCTGAGACAGGCAGGCAACCTGATGGGGACAACTGCATTGTGCAGAGCCAGGGGTGGATGAGCTCATGGTCATGGTGCAAATGCAAAAGCATTAAACCACATCGAGATGCATCATAATCAGGCTGGCGAGTCCAATGCAGCTTAGCTGGCAATGAGGCAGAACAGCGTGGCTAGCAATTTTTCCTTATTTCTACAACAATAAAGGGAAACTAATCTCACAGATCAGGGTGCACATTTAATTTTTCCCTTCACTCCCTTTGCCATTCCTGACATGAGCACAATTGCACGGAGGCAGCCTGGGATGGTGCCCCTTCCTCTGGCTGCCCCTGCATGGCAGAACCTGCATCCTCATGTAAAAGCCCCAATTCCCATGCTAGAAGAGGAGCCTCTCTTGGTGGCATCCTGCCTCATGCAACCTAGAACCTCATGCGTCAAGGTTCATGCAGGAACCTTCAGTTCATGCAACCTAGGCTATGTTTTGTTGGGAGTACTGCAAGCCTCACTAGCACATGAGGGTGCAAGGTGCTGGACAGGAGGATGCCTTTGCAAAGCAAGATGCCTTTCCTGTTGGAGTAGGATTGCTTTCATCACTGTACTCCGGCAGTTCTCATCCGCTCTGTCCGCTCTTTAATTAACTCCAGTGCTTGCATGGGTTTTCTTTTGGGGAAAAAAAGACGGGAAGCAAAGCAAAAGAATGCAAGTGCTGAAGGCCGCCTCCTGCACGGGGGTAGCTCTGCGGCCGTGCTCGCCTCCTCCGGCGCCTCCTGTATGGCCCGGCGCTGGCCGCGCTCCTCGGCACGCAGCTCCGGGCTTGCTCCCTGCTCCCCGGCACGCTCTGCGCCGGGAAAGGCCAGAGCTGCCGCCAGCATTTGCAGTTCAGCAGCGGATGCTCGCACCTTGCTGCCGGCTCTGAGATGATGGCTGTCCCAGCACCCAGTGTCCTCCCTAGGTAGCGCTTGCAGGGGATGGGGAAGCGCTTTGTCTCCTGGCTCTCCCCCTCCTAGGCAGGAAGGGCTCCGGGTAAATAAATAAACAGCAGCTGCTGGAGAACAGGGTCCCAATGGTCTTTTCCCATTCTCCGGATGGCTCTGTGATTGCGTCCAGGTGTCAGGAGCTGAGGCCAAAGGCTGAGTGTTGAGGCACACAGGGACAAATTTGGCACTGCTCTAGTTTTAAACACATTGGCTCCAGCAGCATGACTCTGGGATGACCCTTAATGTATCTGCTGAAAGAGAAATGAAGCCCTACAGGATGACACCATGGTCCTGCTACCCATATTTGGTCTCCAGCAGTGGCACTAGGGGAGCTGCCACTGGACGTGTTGGTGTGAAGTGGACGTGCTACTCACAAGTCTGCTCTCCATCCATGCCACCCCAAGCAGGAGGGGGACACCTTCAGTTTAGTCCCCTCTGAAGCTAATCCTAGCCCCCAAGTTGGAGGAAAAGTTGCTTTGACACCCAGGGAACCAGATTCAATTTCATTTCATTCTTTTTCAAAATGCTGGACTAGACCGTCTGAGTGCAGCCAACATCAGAGAGCCTTTCTGGTCTCTCCTTGGCTTTACTGGAGGAGCCCCTGAGAAAGCCTTGGGCACGCTGGCCAGGAGGGCAGCACCCAGGCAGTCGCAGGACGCTTGATCCCACCAGAGAGTGAAATGTCTTGTCATATCTCTCATCACACATGGCACTTGCCTTCTGCCAAGACCTGGACGCGCTCCGTGGTGGAAGGACAAAGCTGTGGTTGTGCTTGCCGGGGCGGGAGCACAAGTCCAAGTTGAACGGCATTTGGATCTCTGCCCGGTTTTGGCTCAGGAGACACTTGTCCCACACCTGCCTGGGCTGTTGCCTCCTTTCCAGGTACACAAATTCCCCTCTCTTCCTCCCTCTGCAGCACAGATTCCCTCGCCAGAGCCTCACAGAGGGTCCCCAGAGCCCCGTGTCCACCCCAGCACCCTGAGGACACCCACTATCCCCCGGGCCGTGCTGGGGAGCGCTCGTCTTGGTCACCGTTGCCCTGACAGGAGCGATGAATGACCGAGCGGCCGGCGCTAACAGGGCTCCATGTCACACCTGCCACGCCGTGGTTGGGCCGTCCCCTGGACAAGCTGTCCCCCTCCCTCCGAGGGGGGCTCCTTTCAGCCGCCCCTGAAAGGCGCCTGTTTGCGGCGTGATGGATGGCTCCTGATTTCAATATCAATGCGGGCATCCTGCCGGCGCCCAGCCTGGTTAGGGGAGGTTTGTTAACAGCCTGGCCCTCCTCCTCCTCCTCCTCCCTTGGCTCATGGGCCACCTCTCTTGCTCCTGCTGCTGTTTCTTGGGGTGCTGCTTGTCCTTGCAGCGGGTAGGAGCTCAGGGGATAGGTGTGAGGATGAGGAGGAGAGGGGGCCTCGCGGTGGGAAAGGTTGACACGGCAAGGTCTGACCAGGGAAGGACTCTTAGGCCGGGGCCTGCACCAAGGAGCATTCAGGCCCAGGACCTTGCCGTTGCCATGGTTCCTCCTCTCCCTCTGCTGATCTGTAAAGGAAAAAAAGATGGTGCTTTCTTTTCTCCCGGCCTTTTATCTTGCCCTCTAAGGCTGCTGCTTTCAGGCCCGTGTCCTGCCCCCACTCCGTGCACTGGGGCGCCTTTGTAGTTCCCACCGTTTGCAGTTTGTGGCCCTTGGACTGGGACCGTTGCCAAGGGTGTTGTCCCCTGCCCCTTGTCCCCAAGCTGGCGATGGAGCCGAGGAGGAGGCATCGAGCTGCACTGGGTTTCTGTCCACAGAGGGGGCAGCCTGACAGCCTTGCTGGGAGAAAATACCTGCCCAACAGGGCTGGCGTCACTGCCCCGTGTTCTGCATCTCCCATGAGGGAAAGAGCGAGGATTACAGCCCCGCTCTGCTAAACCACAGGGGTCTTTTATTGTTGCCCTCTGTTTTGGAGCTTCTCTGCTCAGTTCCCAGCACATCGGCCAAAAACGTGTCATTTTCCAAGCGAGCTGAAGCAAGGCAGGCAGCCTGTCAAGGCTTTGGATATGCTCCCATAACTGCCAAAATGCAGTTCACTGAGAGCATCTTCGGGGTTTCTTTGGCAATAAAAACCCCCTCATATCTCACCCAGACAACCAGAAGGGCAGAAGCTCTACAGATGCCTACCTCCCACATTGAGAAGGTGCAAGTGAAATGACCCCAGAGAAGTACATCCTTCCATAGCAGGGGCATCTGGCTCTCATGTGCAGCCAGATGAGAGCTCACACTAAAAGACTCCAAATCCCACTGGATAAGGTGAAGAATATAGACTTTAACTACTCAGGTGCCTCTTGCCGACCCATATGGCAGTCCCTGGCTGCTCTGACTGCATCCTACAATTGTTTCTCTAGAAAGAGTGAGCCAGAGTTAGCATTTTGTCCCCTCTCCCATCCTTTTCCCTGGATTTAGTTAAGTTTCATGTCACGGGCAAGAGAAAAAGGAAAACAGAGGGAGAGGGGAAGAAGCACAAACTGTAAAAACAGTGAAGGAATCCTCCAGCTCCCCAGGGAGCTCAGGAATGGGAATGAGGGTCTACATTTTCCAAAGGGAAGCATCAAGGGAAAAATAAACCCTGCAGATGAGCTGGAGAGGTGAGTTCCTCCAGACGAGGTCAAGACAGTCTGGAAGTGCAGAGCTGCCAGATGGCTCTTCCTCTTCTGCAGTCCCCAGCTTTGTCCCTTCAGGGCCTTACCTTATGTCTCCCATGTTCTCAGCCAAGTATCTTGGTTTTCTGTGATGCATTTGTTGCTGGACGCTGCTCCCAGGTGCCCAGGTGCACCACTGAAACAGTAGGTCCAGAATAGCAAAGGAGCTACTGTGCTTCAGTGCTCAGTGGGATCCAAGTGATCATTTTTGGCTCTACAAACGCCCTGACCAGGACCATCCTTGCATTTGTTAACTGCTCTCTGCTGTCACACACAACATAACCTGTCATCAATTAGACTGCATTGCTTTGAAACCCCCACAGTGACACCTAGAAACATTAACCTGTGTGGTAAAGGCACAGCTCACCTTGTCACCGTGTTGGGGTCTCCGTATCATGGTCAACACGGATTGAGTGAGAGTGGCTCTCTGAGCTCACCTCTCACCCCTCTAAGAGCAGCCATGCCCGGGGAATTCTTCTGGGTGTTGGCAAATGAGATGTTGGCAAAGAGTCAGCCCGTACCTCTGGAAAGCTCTGTGAGGACTGGGAGGATACAATTTTCCACTCATCCCTGGTGCTCGCAGAGACATCAACTAGCCAAAGGGGTCCCTCACTGGTACCAGCTCCTTCTCTGATAATCTCAAACTGTTTGGGACAAGCTGTGTCACCCAGCCTAAAAGCACCTAGCCTAAAAGCACCAAGGGGCGTGAGAATAAGATTGTATGTCCCCAGTAAAGCCTTGCCAAGGCTTGGCCTTGGGCAGTAGGACAGACCAGG
>NW_020454316.1:4019321-4130947 GCF_003342845.1 Nothoprocta perdicaria | reverse complement strand
AAAAAAAAAAAAAAAAAAAAAAAAAAAGATAATCTTCCTGGTTCTCTTTCTGACTTTCCACATGGTCTTGAACAAATCACAAGCTGTTTGTCTCCTTGGTTTCTGTGGGCGGAGGAGATAAGAAAAGAAATATTCAGCCTTTAATCTTCTCCATGCTCCCGACTTTCATGTCCATGACAAACACTGAACCGAGAAGCTATAAATCCAGCCCCTTTTCCTTATTCCTCATTCCTCCTCTGACTGAATGATGCCTTTACTCCTAAGCTTCTCATTTTGTTTCCAGATCTCAAGTGAGGGCAGGCACCTGGGACACAGGCAGGTCATAGCACTTCTCTTCCAGAAGGCCACATCTCTTTTAGGTTTTTCAAGCTGCTCCTTGGATGAAAGCCCTTCTGTGACTGCATTGCGTGAAACGCATGAGGCAGAAGGATTAGCCTGGGGACACTCTCTGTCCTGGATATGCAGACAGCTACCCCTCTGATCGCAACATCCAACACACCTCCCCAAGTGATGTATTGCTCCTGATGAAGTGCTCTTACAGGCAGTGAATTGAGGAAGAAGTCCAGCTAGAGAGAAACTTCTGCCATGTGTAGTCTCTGGAAGCACAAATCCCCACTTAGCTGGCCCCATGTGATATAATGACAGGTCCTAGGAGTGATTAATACGTAGGACCCTAAAGTCCACGCTTCAGCCCTAGGTGAGATCCCTCACGCTACACCAGGAACAGGAGGGGAGTGACTCCTCAGCCCAGTGCTTCTCCTTGGGGCAGAAGAGGGGTGTTTTGTTGGCTTTTGCCTAGATTTACATTCAGTGCTGAGGCTGAACGAACATCTGGGGAAGTGCCAAGCTCTTATTTATGAGGCAGGCTTGGAGACCCCTCTTCGGTGGCGCCGCGGGGGCTGTTGGCAGCGAGGAGAGCAGCTGCACAGCAAGATGTTGCATCACGGGGGCGTATATAGGTGTGGCCCCTATGGCGGGCTGTTCGTGCCTTGGGGCTACTCTTTACTGCGGTGTCTGACAGATGCTGGCAGGTAAGGGCTGGCCGGCAGGATCCGCGCTGTCTGAAACACAAACGCGCACCAGAAAAAGGTGCCGCGGGGCAGGGATAGGTCAGCTTGCTGGAGTCTTCTTGACAGCTGGATTTCCTGTGCCTGCGCCAGGTCCCTGCCTCGGGTCTCTCCACAGCTCACAGGCTCCATGCAACTGCTGGAGCTTGCTGCTCCTCTGGACATGAGGGGTTGGATTCGGTAGGAGTAAATCTGGGATATGCCGAGGGGTCTGCAAACCACCCCTAGCACAGGTGGTCTCCCAGGTGGATTCACTCGGGTGCTCCCTCATCAGCAGGAATCTCTCCAGCTGCACATGGGCAGGGGTTTGGATTCAGCCCTGCTCTGCAGACTGGGTATAATAGTCCCTGGGACTGCAGGGAGTCCAGCAGATTTTCAGGAGGAAGGTAGAAGCCATTGCAGGGCCAGCTCTTTGTAGCAGGTCACTGCAGGTCCCAGGTATAGACTGTCACATGAAGCCCACCCTTCACAGTCTGAAGGGGTGCATCCTTTCTGCATCAGCTCCACTGCCTCCCAGACAAGCTGCTATCCACAAAACCAGAAGAAACTGGGATCGTAAGTGTTGTATCCCTGTGGGATTTCTAGGAAAAGATATCTAGATCCAATCTACAATTCCCTCCTGGGAAGAGTTAGCAGGGCTGATCTCTCCTTTCTTTCTCTGGAAGTTCCCTGTATGTATGGGCTTTTCCTTCGAGCCCACATTTTATGGCAAAGCAGCTGGTTTCTGTAGCTTCTGCCCTCCCTGTACATCCCTTACGGGAAGTCTGAGCATGGCTTGTACCACAGATGATGCCAGCTTGCGCTACATGCCCTTCAAGCACTTTTGGCATCTTCTGGAAGTGAGTAAAATCCAAGTAAGCACAGGATCACAACTTAGAGAGATGTCCGTAATATTTTCCTGGGTGGCTTTGTGGAGTGCAGAGCATCAGCATTGTGGTTAATTAAGCTGTGGTCTCCATGGCAGCTGGGCTGCAATAGGAAGAATTATGTATTTACTTTCAATTATAGGGGCAGCCTTCATTCCGAGATTAAATGGGAAGCAGCCCCTCTCTCCATGCACACAGCGTCTGTGGGGTGGTTTCTACAGTGGAAGAGGGAAGAAAAGGCTGCTTGTTTCTCTAGATGCCCTTTACTATTCAAGCTCTTTCTATTTTTTTTTAAATTCAGCTGCATCTTATATCAGCCATCTAACAAGCCCCATTCTATTATGAGCTGAAAGCTTTCCCTGAGGAGAGAGCTGCTTGGATCTGCCTTGTGTTTTCCAGTCCATCTCCCAAGTGAGACATACGGACAAGTTAAAACAGGCGCACTTCAGCACGGCCAAGAAGAGGGTGTCAGAGGATTCGCCAGGCATAGAAGCGCTGCCTCTTCTTTCTCTTCACCTTTCACAGTAGATACAGGAATCATCACTGCTCCTGACCCAGAAGGGTTGTCCACACTTGTAGTCACCAATCCCAAAGTGGAGGAGACAGTCCCACCAAAGGCTGGACATCTGCCCTGGTGGTGTGGAGTTGGCTGTGATGAGGAAATGCTTGGGAGGGTGAGGCAGCCTTTGGACACTCTTGCAGGGGGGATAATTTTCCAAACCCATGCTCCGAGAGCATCCCTGGTGGCCCAGAATGGTCCCATGTGGTCCCCAAGTGATTTACCCCATCCTCAGAGCTGATGCCGTGTAAGATGCTGATGCAAGGGGAAAACCCACCGTCTTCAGGCTAGGGAGGAAAGCAAGGAGCAGTCAGACCCAGGAAAGACCAAACCTGGGGCATGTGGTACCAGCCAAGCGTGACATCCTGAGCAGAGCTACAGAGCTGGTGAAACCTCAAGAGAAACTCAGACTTAAAACCCAGTGAAGCTATAACAGAGATTTTTGGGTTATGAAAGTCTGGAGAAACTAGCTCAGAGTTTGAACCCGAATCCTGGCAGCAGCATCCCTGAAGGCACCCAGACAAGGGACTTTGCAGAAGACGGAGTTTTGGGGGAGAGGTTGTTCTAGGCATAGAGGCAAAAGGAGAAGAGATGATGCAGAAACAGAAAGACCAAGAAAAGGGAATTTTGAGGGCCAAGGAGGATGTTGAAAGATCTTATGGAGAAGATCTTCATCTTTATGGCAAATCCAGACCAGCCACTCAGACCATATTTCTGGGCGTGCTCTGCTCACATGACTTGCTGTGAAATCTCACATCCCTCTCTGATTTTGAGCAGCTCTTTTAGTAGCTTGACCCTGGAGCTGAGCTGATTTGGGGTGAGCAGGGTATTCACTGAAAAAAAAAAAAAATGTGCCCTTTCAAAGGGAACCAGCAAGCTGAAATTCGGGTCAAATATAAGCACGTGGCTTCAGCCAGGAGTAGTGAAGGAAATCATTTGGAAGATGTCGAAACGTCTTGTTTCAAAACAAGCCACTTCTTACATCTTTATTTCAAAACTCCTTTTCCTATTTGAAAAGGGCCCCAAGTCAAATGGGAGAAAGGGGCTTAAAAAGGTAAAAGACCCTAAAACTGGAACAAAACCCCGTGGTTTTGGTTGGAGGAATTTGCAGGTTGAGTTGAACTGACGGGTGGGACGTTGCCGTGGCTGGTGGGGCCGGGACAAGGGACGGCAGGGAGAGAAAACATCCCTTTGTCCGGGCTCGAGGAGGGCCATGTGTCGTGTTAATGCTGCCGTGAGGCCACCAGCAGCCGCGGCCGGGCTGCAGATTAGCGCAGCTATCAGGACGCATTTAGATACGGGCGGTTTCCTCCGCCGTTGCTGGCGCGGGGGCACGGGCTGTGGGAAAGCGCTTCCCGACCAGCCGGGGCCCTTCCCTCGCCCATTCCCAGGGCCCGGCCCGGCTGCTAATCGGATTCCCATCGCCCGGCGCGAGATGCGGCCGTGTGACCTCGCTGGAGGTGCAGGGCGGCCGGCGAGCCGTGTGGGAACCAGGCCACGGGAGGCTCCCGCCGAAAGGGGCGGATTTGTCAGGGTTCAGTAGCCAGGGCCTGGCCTCCGGGCCGTGCATCCCACCTGTGAGATCCCTCTGGAGAGGCCGAGCCCACCGGAGTCGGGTGGGATTAACCCTTGGAGGGGCTGGCCCAGTTGCGGGAAGGGATGTGGAAGGGGGTGGAAAGCACATGGGGGATCTGGGTGTCGGTCCATCAGCAGCTCTTGACCTAATATCCCCTGGACTCTGTAAGGCCGAGTGGGATGCAGGTAACTGTGACCCTGGCAGCCTTGTCCCAAGCCACGTGCTGCGCAGGAGCAAGCGCCATCGCCATGGGGTCACCCCGCTGTCCCTGTACAAAACTTCAGCACAATGATGTTAAGGTGCTCGTTTTTGAGGAACGGTTTTGCAGCCAGGGCACTCTGGTTCTGCTGCCTCTGCATTCACGGCAAGGCAGCCAGGGCTGCTCAGGGAAACCCTGGGAAAGGCTGTGGGGGCTGGGGCGGCTCGTGGGAATCGGCGGCCAGGGAGTGTCCCCCCTGCGGGGACCCTTCCAAAGTGAGTGCCAATCCCGCCACCTCCGCCTCGGCCCCCCGCGGCGCTGCCGCGCTCTGCCCGTGCTGCAGAGCCCGTCTGGACCCTGCGCGCCAGCCCGCGGCTCTCGCCGCCCCCCGGCAGCCGCCCCGCTGCGAAGGGGCCGGCGCGGCCCGCGTTCCCAACGCGGGGAGGAAGCTGGGCGAACTTCGCACTGCCGTGTCATGCGAGCCTCCCCGCACACCTCCGCGGCACCCCGCGCCCGCCGCCTCCTCCTTCCTCAGATGTTGCCATAAAGGCATCAGCGGCAGTAAAGAGGTTAACGCGCGCGGGAGGAGGGGGCGGGCGAGAGGGAAGCGTTCCCATGAACCGGCTCCAAGGCTTTTACAGCCTCCCGAGCAAAGTGGAGCATCTGGCCATCGGGGTTCGTTTGCCCCGGAGCAGATGGTGCTGTCCCCTGTCCATGCGGCCGGGCAGGGTGGTGATGGGCTCGAGCTGAGGCTGAGCCCACAGAGCCTTTTGTCACTGGGAGGTTTCTCAGGACTCTCATGGTGGGGGGAGAGAGGGCAGAGAAGAGGTGACTGGGAGGGATCTGCAGCCCTCAGGCTTAATAGGCTCTTGATGCTGATTATAAAAGCCTTGGGGTCTCG
The DNA here is from genome assembly GCF_003342845.1 of Nothoprocta perdicaria. Taxonomy (NCBI): domain Eukaryota; kingdom Metazoa; phylum Chordata; class Aves; order Tinamiformes; family Tinamidae; genus Nothoprocta; species Nothoprocta perdicaria. The sequence goes on along the minus strand of NW_020454316.1, from coordinate 4,125,779 downwards.
GTGCTGATCTGTTCCCCCAGATCTCCCATCTCTGGGGACATGGACACTCTTGTCAGTGGCTCAAGGGCCATGAGCTGTCACCCCAGCACCTTCTTCTTGCTTCTTTCCTGTGCTGATATCTCAACCACAGAAGGGCATAGGGACCTCCTAGCCCTCTTGTCCTTGCATGTGAGGACATCACTATGGAGAGGAGAGGTGGGTGTGGATTTGGTCAGTCTCCCTGGACAAATAAACTTGCTAGAAGGAGGGATGGCAGGTTCAGAGCTACGTGTCCAGTGTGCTCTCCAGAGAGCCTGTTTCAGCTGCCATCTCCTGCCAAAGATACTCTGGTGGTGTATGCATTGCTGATGGAAAAGACTCGGAGAGGTTGTAAATATAGTACCTTCTGTCTCCTCCTTAGGGCTGTGTTGCTGTGCTCAGGAGGCCTGAGCATGTCCTGAAGGCTGTTTTGGGGCTGCCATCCATGTACCATAGGGATACATGGCCAGAAACATCTGCCACATTCGCTGTGCTTGTGAGTAAGGTGAATGGTCAAAAACACTCTTGCCAAAGAAGCTGTAGAGATTAGTGACGTAATGGTATAGCACCGTAACCGGATCTGAATTTAGCAGGCTCCTGGATTTCATAAGAGGAATCTTCCTGTACACAGGAGGTTTCCATGCCTGGGGCACACAGCAAGGCTGGAGCAGACGCTCTCAGAGCAGGAGATGCTCTGACGCTCTCAGAATCATAACATAACATGAATCATGCCTTTAGGTTCTTTCCTCTCAGTGGTACCACAAAGTGACTCTGCACCAGACCAGAGCTGCTGTTTGCCAACTTGCATCCATCCTTGGTGCCTGGAACACTTTGCAATCAGCTGCCTTGTGTGTCTTCCAGTCTCTACAAGCCCTAATTCTCCATAGCTCCTTGGCAGTGGCACATCAAACAACCCTTCCTCCCCTCCATTAGCAGGCAGTTCAGCTTCCCTTGGAAAAACAAGGTACAAAGATATATCCCCCCACCATCAACTGCAAACTCTTCCCAATTAGCTTCTAGATGCAGACAACTCTTGGCCCCTTGTCAGGAGCATTCCCAGCATCTAAAGGGAACAAACAAGCTCCCATCTGCATATCTCCCTCATTAACATGCACTCTCACGTCCCTCCATTGGCTCCTTTCCTCTGGGCTGCTCATCGATTCCCCCATACATTCCTCTCGGGCTGTACCTCCGAGAGGGCTGCAAGCATACCAGCTCTTTGCTCTTGCCCCTTTCTCCATCCAGCCTAATTAAAATCTGGCAGGTTTGTCCTGCATGGCAGAGCCTTGGAGAGCAACATCCAAAGGATGCTGAGACAAAAGGGGCCAGGGCTGGTTTGCAAGGGGGGTTCGGGCTCATTAGCAGAGACATGGTAGCACTTTCAGCTCTGCTGGGCTGGAGGCTCAGAGGGATTCAAGGCTGATGCGGGGAGAGAGCAAAGGTGCCTCTCTCTTCCCTGTCTCCCCCCAGGTCTGGGCCCCCAGGCCACACAGCCCCATATCCATCCATGCTAGAGAGTAACCTCATTGCTTATTCCCCTCTGAAGAGAGATTTGAGCTTCCTGATTTACCCCTATCTGCGTTTGCAATCTTTAACAAAATAGCTCTGGGCCGTCTCCTCGGCAGCTGTGACATAATTGCTGTTACCAGAGATTTAAGCAAATCCTCACTTTTGCTCTTCACACACTAAAGCACTTTCTCACCACCTCTCCCTGTGAGAGTTGGCAGCACTCTGAAGCGGGAGCCTTGAAAATAACTTCCCTCTTTCCAAATTTCTGCTCAGAGGTTAAAGGTCTGGGGTCCTTTACTTGGATCCATTTTGCCTTCCCTTAGCGGACATGATACCATGACGCCAACTTCTTTTCTCTTCTTGACACCTTCTTTTAAGCATTCCTAAAACAACAACCCGTCTTCAATGACACAGGATGTTATGTGATGATTTTTAAAGATACCATGTTGCTCCAGGGTCGTGAGACCTCCTCTCCTCAGAAGCAGGATTGGCTGTTCCAGCTCCTCCAGGCTTTCTCCTGGGCCCAGCCCCACTGGTGAAGGTGTACTTCCTGGAGACCTGCGAGAGTTGTCCTTCCTCGGGGCGAAAGAAATGGGAGAAGAGAGCTGAGGAAACGGCTGAACTCGCCAGTGCCTATAGAGACCTTCAGATATCCCTTTGTTGTCCCAGTCATCCCACAGAAAAAAAAGGCATTCATTCCATGCCTTTGCTAAGAATACAGAGAATTTGTGACATCTGTGGCTCTGCCAGCATTCTCCTCCACCCTGCAGGTCCCCAAGCTTCCAGGAGGACAGCTGTAAGATATTCTAGGACAGCCTGTATCCTCCAGTCTCTCCGGCTTTTCCTACCTTGGCTCCATGATGTCCCAAAGGGAAGACAATGCTAGCGCAGATCTTCCTCTGGAAGTCTGTTTACCAGAGGATGGGAACAATTTTCCAGATGTGCTGGAGGGAAGTGGCTTCATCCAGGGACCTGCCCACCGTGTGCTTTGTATCCCCACTAAGGCATCTTTTATTTTAGTACGGAGGATGTATGTGTTCGGCAGCTGGCCCCACTCGCATAAGCCTGGGCCTGCTCCCAAACACCTCTGTCAGGCCCACACGTGACAAAGCGCACGCTCACACGCATCCCCAGTGGCTCGGCAGCTGCGAGCAGGAGGCCCTGCGGAACACGGAGGAGAGCCGTGCGCTGGGCCAGACTTCCCAGCTGCTGCATGGGCTTCTCCTACATCCAAGAGCATCTCTAACGCATTCAGAAACATGATTGCAGGTCATGTCCCCTCCTCAGTTCTCCTGTAAGGCAGCCACCCCAGCATCGGTCACCCACTTGCCTACCCCATCGTCCTCAGAAGTGTTTGCTTTCCCGCAAAGCTCAACATACTTAACCACATCCTCCACCTTGCAGCCTGGACGTGTGCTTGCTCTTCAAAGAAGGTGTAGCAAGTAGGCAGCTTGGTTTAGCGAGCAGAAAATAATAAAAGGAAACGTGGGAAGCTCAAGTGCAATAGGAAGCAGATAGATGAGTGCTAAAGGCAACAGGGGAAAGTCAATGGCAAACAGCTGTAGTGCAGATGCTGAGCAGAAATGAAAGCTGCATCTCCAAGGCCAAACTGTGACTAACGAGCAGATGCAGCCTGGGATGAGTAAAAAGGTTTATCACTAAGGGAGAAGGTCATTTGTCACATTAGGCAAAACCAATGTGTCACAAATGGGAAACTGCAAATACTCTGTGACACTCTACTCTGGCAGAAAGAAACCACAGACAAATCAGAGGAGAGCAGCCCGGGCAGTAAAGCATTTGGAGGAAGCAAACTGGGCAGGAGGAGAAAGGTCTTGATCCAACTCGATCCCATGTTTAGGTTTAAGTAAGTAAACAGTCCCATTCATGTTCAAGTACTTTAATGTTTTATTGAACCAGGATTTAAAAATGTGATGAAATGTCTGTGTGAATTCAAAGCAGAGACTCAGCAGAGAAGAGGGGGAGGAACCGATCAGTCAGCACAAGAAGGCTGGAGATAAGGAATCCGTCAATGACTGGTTTATATCAGCAGAGCTTCACTGGGATTACACAGCTACTCAGCAGAGAGGAGCCAGGAGTGCCTTTACATGGACTAAACACATCTAGTATCTGTACTAAATCAGGCATTTTAATGGGATTGGGAAGGGAAGGGTGCTGACTGCTCTGAGAAGAAGAGACATTAGGATCTCTTTAGACTAGTCGCTGGTCTAGATGTCACCCTGTCTGCGGGAAGAACAAGGGGATTTGGCAGTCAGGCTCTGCTGATGCTGCCAACTCCTGGCAATCCTGGACAAGCATCCAGAAGCACAAGCTTGTGCTGCAGACCCAATGCAAGCAGGGCTATCCCTTCCTAAGTAAGCACCTGGGAGCATTTAGCAACCCGGTCTTGTGAATCTCTAGATGCCACAGGAAAGCCTGAGACAGGCAAGTGAGAGCCTCTGAGATGTTATGAGTTGGGTTTTTCCAATGCAGGACTGAAGAGCGTGTGGAATGAGATGGAGGCAGACTCCTCCCTGTCTATTTCCTCACTCTTCAGAAGTTTTAAGACTGCTGTTGCTGCTCCCACAGTGCTCTGACAGAACAAAGACAAGATGATTTCACTTGTGTGGCTTCTTTCTTGTACACCCAAGCTGGGCAAAGCCCAGATTTGTATGTGATACACTAGATTTCATCGTTCATTTTGTCCATACTGTGTGCGTCTGTGCGTGTCACCCTCTCCATTTCCTTCGGTCTGCCTCGGGGCTGCTTGCCAAGTGCACAGGGCTTCCTCCCATACCTGCTTTTTGTTGGTTGTCTGAGTACAGAAGAGGCAGTCCCGGGAAGCAGATGTCGATACAGCCTCCTCTTCAGAGAACGGTCCCCCTGGGCCGCTTGAAGAGCCGTCCATTCGATAGGTCAGAAGTGCCGGTGCCTTTCTGCTTTGTCCTAAGGATCCAGTCCCAAGCTGTGCTGTGAGGTTCCCACAGCTGCTCCACAATGGAGACACAACAGGCTCCTCTGGGGACAAAACCTAATCTGAGAGATACCGAAGCTGAGAAAGCTCTTCCTAAAAAAGACACAGTCAAAAGCTCTCGGATGCCCTGTGTCCACTGATATGCGATACGCTCCTCTGTGGTACGGTTACCTTCAGGCAGCATTGTCTGCCCCGGCTCCCCTGAATGTGACACTTGTTCCCAAATACCAGCAGGGAACAATGCGGTGGGGAAAATGTCAGGGGAGACACGAGGAAAAAGCCATTCTGTTCCCCCACGGCCTGCAAGTAAATATCAAATGCCAGTGCGAAAGGGGAGGGAGGGCAATGACGGGGGAGAGCACAAAAAGGAAAAAGCCTGCAATTGAGAAATGCCTTAATGAAACTAGGTCATGGCTATAGAGTGACAGGCAGAAAAGAGGCAGTGGAGGAGGAGGGTTGGAGACACACCTCTCCCCGGGCAGCTTGTCACTGCCTGTGGCCTCCCTGAGACAGCTCTTGCCTGTGAGATGAGGAGAAATTGCTGGTGTGGTTTGCATGGGTTGCCCAAAGAGGAAGAGAAAGCCTGCAGTCATTTCTCTGCATCTCTCTAGCTGCTCTGTGTGGTATTTTGTCTGGGGTATGGTGTTTTGAAACTATGAAATCTCTTATGGGTTCTGTGGGCCTTTTGGTTAGTGACGTGAGCTTTGGCCAACCTCTCTCCTTAATCACGCAGAAGACAACAGAGCTGCAAGGGAAGGGACATTTCCACCTCCAGCACCTTCACAAGGCCCAGTGGTGTGGGAAAAGGCTTGCTCCAGGGGAACAGAAGGGCAGACAAGATGCAAAATGTCCCTGGGAAGCACCTTTACCAGGGCTGGTGCAGGGGAACCCCAACAAGATCAGAGCAGGGGGTTGAGGACAGCAGGCAGTGGCAGGGTTGGCCTCACTCTGCAGTGTTTGAGCACTCCTCTTGTCATTGTCACCACAGCTGAGATCAGTTGCCTGGAGGCAAAGAGATTTTGCAGGGTATCCTAGATGCCCAAAATCTTTCCAAATTCCCCCATGCTTCCAACTTCTTTTGCAGCACGCATAGAGCCAACAGATTCTTTCTCATAGACTGCCTTGAGGTTGATTGGAAATAATCTAATTTTCTTTCCTTGTCTTTTCTTCCTCCTTCCACTGAAGTCAAATCTTCTTCTGCCCCCTCCTTCCTGTAGGCCACACAGTGTTTTTTCCTCTCTCAATATGTCTCATTGTCCCTCCAAGGGAATCTGTGTCCAGCTGAATGTGCTGCTTGGCCAGTGAGCTGGTCACCATCTTTCTTGTGTCCTCTCACAGATGGGGAGACAGTCCTTTCAGTGTTCCCATGATCCCTGGAGCTCAGACAGTGTAGGCAGGAGTTGTCTATGTGGAGCTTTATCAAAGGCTTTCTGGAAATCCAAATAAACACTGTTGTGAACGCACTAGCTATCAGCTGTCCTCTTCAAATAGACAGAGAACTTGCCTCTCCTCTTCTCTTTCCAAGGGTGGAAAGAAAGATCAACTAGTTCCACATATTTGTGTCAGCTTGGTTTCTCTCACTCACCAATATCCAACACCACTGGGATGCCCTGGCAAGTCTGTGTCAGCTCAGTCACAACAATGAGGCAAGAAAATAGGATTTCTACTAGCCCAAGCTTAAGGGCTGACACAGAATTCGTTACTGGTAGAGGTGGTTTTCCCACTGATTTTGTCAGTTTTTGTACAGCCTTCTAAAAAAAATCGCTGCAAAAAGCATTAGACTGATATGGAAGGAAGCAGAGCAGCATAAGAAGAAGTCAGATGAGCTGCAGAAACAAATCTGACCAAGCACGAGCATTGTAAGGCATAGCCTCCTCTTGAAAGAGATTCCTCTTTCTAAACATGACTGAAGAGGCATAACTATATTTCAAAGAAGCTCTTCTAAAGAAGTGAAATCTGAGTTTGACATAGATAGTTCAGGACCAGCACACACACAGGGAGATGACACATGTTCTCACTTCAGTTGGCTTGTTGAGACATGGAAGATAGAGGAGGATCCTATTGAGATCCTAAACAGTTATGAGACACTGGAGGACAAGGCTGGAGACCAAATACATGCCATGTTGTCTCACTGTCTGTTGGCAGTGGAACATGATGGATTGGAAGGGTGAACCATAAGGGAATGTTCTTCAATTTGTGCAGTGACCCACTGAACAAGCCATAGCAGAGCCAAGTGCTGAAACAGCATTTTTGAGAGACTCATGTGTTGCAAGAATTGATGAAAGACTTCCTGAAAAAAGTAGGCAACTCAGGAGCAACCCCATCTGCTGCCAGGCGGCCACACAGAAGGGTGACCCTGTATTACAAGATAACAAGATTTATTCTGGTCCTTTTGATAGGATTTTGATTAAGACTTCCATGCTTGCTAGAGTATTAAGGCTGGTGGGACAGCTTGGAGGACTGAAGGACAACATTTTTGGGGGTGTTTTGCAGTCAGCATTTTGCCCAGAGATTTATGGATGCTTGTTTGTCTTTGAGTAAGAGCAGTATGAACATTCAACTGCTTATGACCAGACTATAAGACAGAATCCATCAAAACTGACAAAATTAGATGAACTCAAAATAAACCTCAAGACCCCTGGCATATCAGTAACCCAAACAAACCAGGCTGACAGCATTCACTTGGACCTCAGGTCAGCTGGCTTCTCGCCCAGTAGTGTGCCTTGCATCCAGAAAATAATGATCTCACCACACAGAGGAGCCTGAGATCAAACCACAACCAAGAAGGCAGCCTCTCCGTCCTGTGCTTGTCCTGACAGTGACTCATGGCTGGTTCAAACACTCATTTAGAAAAATGGCTGTCTTGAATGGACACAGACACACAGGCCTCATGCCTTTGGGGTGAGATCCTCAGGTAGGGCACATCACCATGATGCCACCAGTGCAGCTATGGTGCGTCACACCAGTGCTTGCCTTAGCTCTTTTCAGGTTTGTTTCTGCCACACTGGACAACTCTATGTCAGCAGAGAAAGCTCAGCAGCCTGACATAGGCTCTTAAAGACCTGAAGGTACCCAAACCCTGCACTGGTGCCTACTGTGGCACACAGACACAGCTCTTTCAGAGCAGTGTAGACATCCAAGGATGGGGAGAAGAGGTCCTCGTAACTCACAAGGTCTCCGACCCGCTACCTCCATTCACTGCACTATCCAACCTTTCAAGAGGCTCACAAACCAAAGGCAACAGTGGATGAGCCAGGACTGTTGGAGGCTCTACTGGAGAGTTGGTGTCATTTGAAAACATAACTTTCAAAACAAAGCCCAGCTTCAAGTGCTGTGAAGCAGGTTTTTGACTAAGGAGTCTCCAGCGGACTAAATTCACTGTTACTGGATGTTTTGAACCTTATATTGGGCTCGCCATCCTTTGTCACCTGTACATCTAAGGCAAGAGGAGGAGCAGGAGCACGTGTGCTCACTGCTCTGTCTGCTTGCTATGTCCAGGAAATCTTCCTGCACTATTTTTTGCAGCACTGACCTCACTGCTCCTATCAGCCTGCCCTTTTCCAGCTTCCTCTCCCTGATATCTGGCTTTTGCCCTGTATTTCCTAATGCATTGAGCAATCACCTTAAGCCTTGCTTCACATTTCTAGAATTCTTGTTTATCTCCCCAGCGCGACGCTGGGCTCTGATGGGGCCTTGCCTTCCTGTCCTGCCTGGCCAGTTCCTCTGTTTCCCTATAACATAAATTACCAGGCTTTTTTTACCAAGGGCAAACAACTCAGTACCAGAAGAGTTGTTTTATTCTGTCCTGTCTGCTCAGATCTGCATGGTCCTGGGTGCCTTCTCCATCATTCACCACCTGCAAAGAGTTTTTCTTCTGTCCTAGATGTGGACAGTGTCTAAAATTCCTGCTGCAAAAAAGCAATTCTCTGCTCCAGAGAACTTGGAGTATCCTGAAGCCTCTGACTGGTCTCATTCTGGCCACTATTGTTTGCAGGGAAGCATAAACTTCAATCCCGAAGGACACGGAGGGAAATGAAAATTTGCTTGCCGCCCCCACCTCTTTGCGTTCCCCTTGTGACCTCTCTCCCTTCCATGATCCCACACTGTTCCCTCACAAAGAAAATTCTTCCTGGATTATATTTTAATATCTGCAAAGCCTCAAGTTTGAAAGAAAAACAAATGCAAAACCGGCTCATGAATCTCCTCAATGTGAAAAAAAAAGTGAAACAGCATCTCTTGCTCTTGAGAGATTGTATAGGAACCACATGAATGGATTAGGGTGGCCGGAGTTGACACACACACATACTGTTAGACTGGGGGGGATTGAGACATCAGAAACTCAATCTGCAAGAGAAGAGACAATCGTGCAGCACAAGCAGAGAGCTAGACAGCAGCCACCTTGGGAAGGCTTAGTCCCTCTTTCTCCTCACATTTCTGGTTTGTATCCCAGACTTCTCTGTGCATCTATAATATATTCCCCTGGTAAGGATGGTCAGGCAACAGTGAACAGCACGTGGATGTGAACAGCATGGGCAGCCTGGGTACCAGGATTGGGGCTTGGTGGCACCACTTCAGCCTATGGAATCCCATTCCAGGAAAGTCTGGCTGGAATTTAACTGGTAAGCAAGATGCTGGGAAAGGAAGGTCTTGATGGTGCCTGAACTATCCTGTTTTGCATTTGAGCCCACTCGGGGCTCTATGGAGATGACAGCCTGTCTGTGCCAGCCCTTTGAGAGATAAACACCAACCCTGACGGACCCTGGCTCCTGGCACGGGCACCAACGGCCCCTGGGAGGTACTGGAGCGTTTTGTTGTTTTGCAATGGATGGAGTTGTTACAAACGGGAAGCAAGGTGAAAGATAATGATATAATATGGTTTCCTTTTCCCTCTTGGCTGCCAGTTTGAATCCAGCCCAGGTCAGTAGTGGATGGACAGGACCTTTTGGATGCCTGTCCAGAAGTGTGTGCAAAACGAGCTGCCTGGCTGCATTCCCACTTCCGATGGGGCAGGTGCCTACGTCACCTCCATGGGCCTTAGCTCTCTCTGGTTCTTGTTCCAGATGAGCAGCTTATTCCAAAATAAAAGTCATATTATTCTGAGTGCAAAAAACAGGATGACTAATCTGGAGTAAAGTGCTTTTTCCTCCAAAACGGATAACCCTCTCCCAGGATCCAGTCTCAGAATGGGGATTGTAGTTAATTCCCTAGTTAGACAACACTTGAAATATACCCAGAGGAAATGCCTGTGTCATCTGTGGTTGTGGTCCTCCAAGGTCAGGCAGATAAAGGGGATGTTGATGGGGCAAAGGAGAGCGATCATTCCGCCAGCCATAAGAGGAGCGAGTGTTTTACTGAGGACTCTCTTCTCTGCGAGTGCAAAGTCCATTGCCTGTCACCCTTCCTGATACAAATCTTTCCAGACCACGGGGAAAGGAACAAGGAATTTCTTCGTTTTATGGGGTTTGGCAGGATATCAGACAACAGAGGCTGCCCATGAGTTCCAGGGTGCCTGGTACAGCCTTCTGATCCCTCAAGAATCTGGTATCCCATGGTACCCAATGCAGTGGCCAGGTAGAGTTATTTTCTTCCGGATAGGACAGCTGCCTCTCAATATTTTGCATGCTTCCCCTTTTGTACAAATATATTGTGGCCTGAAGAAAGGCTCTTGGTTGACTGGGTGTTGAGAGCATCATTGCACATCTCCTGGCTGGGGAGTTCCTGGAAGGACTCCATGGTGAGAAGGTTTGTAAGGGACTCAGGCAGGAACATTTTCCCAACATTTCCCAATATGTGCTGTTTCTGGCCAGCAGTTTCTAATGTCCATTGGGCTTCCTAGTCACCCTCGTAATAACCTGTGTGAGATGAATTTGAAGGGGACCGCCCAAAACCCAGAAGAGTGACCAGTGCTGGGTGTCTTGGTGTGAGGTTTCAGCCTGCGGTGGGGAGTTAGAAATTCATGCTGGGTAGGGCATTAGCCCGAGACTAAATATCATCTAGGGGTTTTGTCTGATGACTGACCAATCTGGGAAGGAATGTTTTGAACTCTCTTAATGCTGCATGGATTTGTTCCGACTTGTATATGTTTAGGGCTTTAAAATGTTCTCTTCCCAAAGGGATCATCTGTTCTTGGTTAGCTACCACGAGGGCATTCCATGGCTCTGGTGGATTTGAATGGATAGAAGGACTTGTCATAAAAGACTCTTAACTCCCCAAAGGCTTTAGCGAAATAAATTTTTAATGAAGTTTAAGAAGTGGATCTGAATGCTGCAGAACAACATGATCCTAGAGCAGCTGGGCTGAAATCTTTTCATGTTAGGAAACCGTTTCTCTGTGTGCCAGTATTGCAAGAGTAAATATTGACTTACAAGTATTCTATTTGCATTTATGAAGAATTCTTTCTCTCTTCTTTTTTTTTTTTTTTTTAAGTATCAGTCCTTTTCACCTGGAGCCTTTCTACCAGCTAAATCGCTGTTGTAAATTCCAATGTTTGTTGACATCCTTGTCCTTAGGGTGTGGGCGTGCTTTTAGGAGCCCTCATGAAAGCAGCAAAAGAAGATCACTTTTGTTATGCCGGGATGGAGAATTGCAGGTTTTATGGGGAGCTTGGAGTGTTTGGATTGCCTGTTTTTCTCGAATGCTAACAGGGGATCTCTACAGAGCCAGTTCCTCCTTCTTTTCTGTCTACAAAGGTTGCATATCAGCTTCTAGAAGAGCAATATTTAGTAGCTTCCAGTAAAACTTAGGTCTGTTAGAGCTACTCTTACCGAGCTTCAGTGACTGGTATTTGGATGGATTGTCTGATACCTGACTGCTCTTGCTTCCTGCAGCTTTCCAGCACAATATAGAAACTGTCACTGGAGCATCCCAACCCTGCAAGTCACTTCCCTTACCGCAGCCTGCGGATTGCCTGCTGTCCCCAAAGGAGCTTGTGATGGTCCCTTGTGCTGGCAGGCAGGGCTGCAGCTGGGATGTGGCCCTGCAGAACACTTCCTACTTACAGGAGGCCAGAAAGCTGACAGCCTGGAAGGGATGCAAAGTCCAAGCACGTCCCTCATCACAGGGATAACCAGAAGAAAAGTACTCAGCCTGTACTTTGAGATCTGTACTTTGAACTGCACAACGGTCCCTTCACACGGATCTTCAGCGAGTCCCAGAACCACGGGGCAGTGCTCATGGGGCTGGGAGTTGGTTCTGGAGGCTGCAGAGCAGTTTATCTTGCGGAGTGTAAAACTTCCTGCGGTGACTCTAAGTGCTGGCAACACCCGTGTGTGAAGGAGGGCCGGCTCCAGGCTCGCACGGGGTTGGTATTTCACATCCTGCGCACGCGAGCCCGGCCGGCAGCTCCTTTCCTGATTGCTCTGCCCAGGGGCACTTACACTGAGGGGTGAGAGAGCAATTCCCAATGGAGAAATTCCTGGCTGCAGGACTCCCTCCCTGTTTGCAATCACAGAGGGATGAAGTGCATCCAAGTATTACATGTCACCCTGGAAGATGCTGCACTTCAGTGTCAGAGTAAGTGGCTCCTATATGAAGGTATATAAAGTGGATTTATGTGCCTGTGTAACAGCAGAGTATGGATGAGGGCTTCCCAGGGGATGCTTTGGATATCCAGGACTGCCCAGCCAGGCTGCATGATGCCTGGGACTGTGTGAGGGACAAACCAAGGAATTTTTGGCTCTGCTCTGATCCTCTTCTCACCTTGACCTTTCAAGGAGTGGGAAAAGGAAGAGAAACACACGTGTGTGTTTGCAGCACAGGGAGCCGAGCGCCGGGGCGATGCTGTGGTCCAGGCCCGTCCTCCGAGAACAAAGCCGCTCTACAAGAATACCTGAAAGAGGAAGACTACAGTCCAGCTTCCAGTTCCCCAAGGTAGCACACAATGGGCAGCCACGCTGAGATGTTTCCTGCCCTCCTATTGTTCCCCTTCCCAGGCCCCAACAAAGCTCCACACAAGCTGTCTGCTAAAAGACAGACTAATTATGACAAAGAGCTAACCAGGTCCCTGTTGTGTTCGTTAGCCTTGGGGCCATTGCCAGCGCAGCTGGGCGAAGGTGTCTCTAGCAAGCGCACGTTGCTGGCAGCCTTGCTCAGTCTCATCCCATCGCTCAGCTGGTCTCACGAGCCATCCCAGTCCCCCCACTCCTCTTCCTGGTGCCTGGACACCTTGGATGCTGCCATATCCTGGTGCACTGGAGAGGATGCTCCCTGCTCGCTCGCCAGCGAGTGCATAGGACATCTCCCTGCCAGGTTAGGGGACCAGTCCTGTCCGCAGTCCTCACGTGCCTTTATTCTCTCTCATTTCCTGGTCCCAACTCTTCTCTCCTAATTAAATGGCAAAAACACGTGGGAGCCAAGCCAGGCACGAATCATTTTAGCGCAGCAATTAGCCCGAAGTGAGCGAGGGACAATTAGCGCTGCGCTCTGGAATTCGCCCATTGTGCCTCTCATTGTATGTTTTTGCCTTAAAAGGGGGCCAGCGTGTTGGGAGGAGAGCGAGGGCCCCTGTTCGCAGAGCAGGGCTGACATTTGCACTATGTTAGTCATGCTACATGTCAACATTTTTGTGAGCTTTCCAAAAACAGAAATTCTAATGGGATGTTTTAATCCCGTCCTCACCCCCGCACACTTCCCCCTCCTTCCCCTTTCAACTCCCACCTCCCTCCCTCCTCCTCCTCCCAGCCTCTAACACCACTCTCTCATCTTAGGCTCCCGGAAACCAGGCGAAGTCAGAGCAGCAAAATTCCTACTTAAACTAACATCCCATGAAAAATGAACTGTTACTTTTAATCCCTTTCACAGGGGGAGTGCGTTCCCGGGGGTGCCGTGGGGCAGGGGCTGGTGGAGACCACCAAGGCAAGCTGGGGGATCTTGCCTCGCTCATCCACCTTTGACAACCACACCGGGGATTGCAGCTGGAGACCCCAAGGGCACGGAAGCAGCAGGAATGGGGGATCCGGTGAGAAGCCGAGCCCCCCGGGGGCAGCTGGTGTTTGGAAAGGGCCTTGGCCAGAGCCCCGCGGGGCTGGGGTGACTCGTGCATCTGCTCGGCGCCGGCCGCAGGGTCCATGCATGGGCAACACGGGAGCTACCGCTGCTCCAAAGCGGGAGGATGGCTCCGAGCGAGCCGTGCAGGGAGAGCAGGATGCAGGGATAGTGGAGCCGTGGATGCGGACCGCAGCGGGACAGAGGTGGCATCCCCAGGGTCCTGCTGTCACCTTGTTGTCCCTGCGGCTGCTGTGAGGGTCCAGGTCACGAGCTGGTATTGCATGGGACAAGAGGGGGAAAATAGCATCCCATTGGGCCCAGCTGCTGTTTTCACAGGCATCTGAAAGCGGGGACATGCAGGGGTGATTAAGGTAGGGAATAGAGTGAAGGAGCCTTGGGAGCAGCAGCCACCTGGGCTCGTCGCTGTTGCAATGGTGGAAGCAACAACCTTCCCGTGGCTGCTGTTTTTTGTGCTTTGCTGTTACTGGAGACAGGGCCCCGGGTTAGATGGACCTTGGCCCAACCCAGGGAAGCCAGTCTGAGGTTTGACTCCTGCCTCTCCCCGGAGTAACCTCCAAACCCTTCCCCTGTGGTCAGCTCCAGGCTCAGCTCCAGAAAGGCAATGGGGAGAGAGACAGCTCAGCACAGGAGCATGAAGAAATCAGGGGCCATAAAAAATCAGAGGCCAGAAATGAGAGGCCAGGAGCTGCAGAGCTGCCCTCATCCCATCTCCAGCTGGAAGAAGCCTTTGAGACAGACTGGCCATGATCTGCAAGCGATGTGGTAAACCATAACCTCGGCGGGACCTCTGGCTCTCCTTGACCAGGCGGATGTGGCCGGGCACCGTTCCTGACCTGCTGGGAAACCGCAGCAAAGTGGCAGCACCCTGGCTGCAGCAGACACGGTGCCAACCCAGAATCACATTTCCTGTTAATATTAAACAGCACATGGTGGTGATACCCCCTTCCAGAGGGTCTCTAAAACTCACTTGTTTGCTGTCTTTGCTCCCCTGGATCGCACGGGAGACCTGCAGCTGGAGATGGGACCTGCACCCAGCCTGGGGGGATGAGGAAAAGGTCCCCAGCTCCCCTAGGAGATGCTGGTGGGAGAAGAGAAGGGCACGGATCTGGGGACAGCAGGGCTCCTGGGATCAGTGGGTTTGCTAGCTCATACACCTTTCCCTCCTTTGTTCACTCTTGCTATGTATTTTCAACATGAAAAAATCCCTCCACAGAGGAAGAGCCAGAAACCTCCCCCTGCACAACTGCTGCTGGCAAAATCCTCCTCGTGAGAGCTGTCTCAGCCTCAAAAGCCAGGGAGAGGCATTAAATCAGCACAGGGCATCCCAACACCCTCTTCCCTCGCTTGCTTTCCGCATCCGCATGGCGCTCGGGAGGCAGCAGGATCCAAAGCATCTCCCGCGGGAGAGGAATGCAGCAGCCTGGAGTGCCGGGACGGGGGGACCAGTCCCCTCCCGCCACCGCCAAAGCCCGGAATTCTTAGACCTGAAGGAGTCACCACTAAATTCCATTCAACTGACAGCAAAGAAATCAAATCCTTTTAAAGAGAGCCCACTTTCCCCGCAAGAATGCTCCCGCGGCCTTTTGTTGCAGGGCTTTGCTTTCTCCCAGCGCCTCCGAGGAAGCCGCTCCAATACATTAACCAGTTTAACTTGCTCGTGACCCCCTCTGCCCGGCGCACAAAGAGGCTCTGCTCCCGCTTTTTTCCCCGGCTCCCTTTCAGGAGCTAAATCCCCCGCTGTTCTCCTGCGCGCTGGCTCTCCTGCTCAACCTTTCTCAGGCCTCTGCTTCAGCCCCGGGAAATAATAACGCTTTGCATTTCTATAGCCCCCCGGCCTGGTGCGGTCCCGCCGCGCAGGCTGTGCACGTCCCCGGCGCGGGGACACTTGGGGTGGTGGGGACGAGTTGTCAGGTTGGGGGTCACATCGGGCTGGGGAGTTGGGCACAAGGTCCCGCTCCAGAGCAGGAAGGGTCAGGACAGGGATGGTGGCCAAAGGGGACCCCAGCTCCTTGTTTCTCCATTGCTGCCATCAGTGGCCACACTGCGGGTCTTGCAGGAGCTCCAAGGCTGGGGTCCCTGCTCCCACACGGGATTGGGGCAGCATGGAAACACTTCTCCCACTGCAGCCACTGGGATGGTGCTGCCAGGCCCCCTTGCTGCAAGGGCAGGAGGGTTTTCCCTTCCCAGAGTGGCTAAAAAAGATGCAGCAGAAGGAAACGCGAGCCCATGTGCTGGCCCTGAATAGAGGATTCCCGTTCCCTCGCTCTGGCACAATGCGAAGTTAACCAAACGGCAGGACGGGAGCACAGCAATGTGCCATAGGGCTGCCGCTTTCCGAGGGGTAATTGATGCAAAGTCGCTTTTGTGCTCTTGGAAAAGCCAGGGTAGAAAAAGAAAAGGGAGGGGGTGGTGGATCAGGATCGCCCCTCCGTCCTCTGACATCTCCGTCCCGCAGCCTGCATGCCCGGGTGTCGGGCCGAATCCAGTTAAATACACACGACAGCACAGTCCTCCCTAAGTGTGCCTTTGACAGAGCTTTTAACCCCTGTCTGGCGAAGCAGAGAAGCTGCTCCCGGCGCACAGGGCAGCTTTGTGGGTCCCCTCGGAGCGCCGGGACGCGCTCCTCTCGGGCACTGCTGTGCTCTGGGAGTCCTGAGCGCTCAGAGCGCGCGCTGCGGTCCAGCAGCGAGCGAGGACCCGTGCACAGGGCTCTAAGGCAATTTAAACCATCCTCATGCTGCTCCGCAGCTGTAAGGGGGGTGATGCCCCTGCCTTGTGCCGGGCTCTCTTGTGGAAATCAGCACAGGTTCGTTTTCAGCAGGAACGAGCGGTTTGTGCTCCTTGGAGGGCTGCCCTAAGCCTAGTTTGGGGGAGATGATGTGGGTGTTGGGTCCTGCTTCACCGTCACCTCTCCCCCAGGATGGGTGGCAGATGCCGGGCAGAGCCAGGAGCAGAGGTGCCAGCAGAGGAAGCCGTGGGGACGCGTGTGGCCCATGGCCTCGTCCCGCGGGAGGGAGCCGCGATCCAACGGGAAAACACCATGGAAAGAAAGACTTCCCGCCGGCACCCCCGCACTGACCCCGGCCCGCAGCGCCCTCCTAATCGCCTTAGCCGCGGCTCCGGCCAGACTGCAGGGCCCTTGTGCGGCGGCCGGCGCCACGAGCCCCGGGGTCCCGGCGCGCGGCCCCGCGCCCGCCCGCGCACACAGTCCGTATTGTTGGTGGCCGCGGCGGCAGCGGCGCCCGTGGGCACTGGGGACAGCTGGGCCCGCGCGGGGACCCGAACATCTGTCCGCAACCCTGGTCCCCGGCCACTTCGGAGGCTCCGGGAGCGGGAGAGCAGCTGGTTGGGGGGAAAAAAAAAAAGTGTATTTCCTCCCCTTTTGGCTCCGTGAGAAAGGCACTCTGTGTCTATTCAGGCTCTTGCCGAAAGGGCTTTTCAGCTGCCTCTCGAGAGCTGCGGTTTCTCTGCAATCAGGTCGGAGACAAAAGGCTTCCAAAAAAAAAGAAAATCAAGAATTGGATCCCGGGATCTGCAGCAATACTGGGAAGTCGGGGCTGTGGGATTGGGTTCCTGTATTTGTATGGTCTCGTTGCTGTTTTTCTTGCCCTGTGGGAGGCTCCTTTGGCATGGCAAGCCCCTGTGCCCTAGCTGGCAGTGCCATGCGGGGCACAACCCACATCCATGGATGGCCTCAGGGTTTCTATCCCCAAGCCATGGGGTAACCAGAGCATGGTAGATCCCACCACGGGGACGACGCAGACACCAGAGCATGCCCAAGGATTTCCAGCACTATTTGTGCAGTGATGGGGATGCACAGAGCACGTGACAGGAGGAAAAATGCAAATTGGACCCGGTCCCTGCCCCAAAGCGCTGCAGTCTCCCATTGTGGCCCTGCGCTGCGGCCAAGGCGAAAGGAGCCAGACTGCAGCACACACAACACGCGAGGCCTGCGAGAGGAAACCCAGAGCTCGCCGCCTGCACGGGGCATGAGGGGGAATCGAGGCCCCGAGGGTTGCGGCCAGTAAAATAGCAGGATAGCAGCTCACCCAGGAGCAGATTTCAATGCAGTCTTGCCATGCCAGCCTCCAGCCCCTCGCTGAAAACACGTCTCATTTAGCAAGGTGTAATTATAAGGGTCAGTAATCACTAGTGGCCACACTTGGCATGGACATTGTACTTATTTTCAGGAACAGATCCCAGAGAGTCTCATAAATTGGGGCAGGCAAGGAAGCAGCAGGCGCCTCTCCACCTCGGACCGCGTTTGGCAAGAGGCAGATTTTCTGCTGTGAGAAAATCTCAGCGCGGTTCTCGGCGAAGCCGACCTGGCTACGCGACACCCCGCGCAGACTCTGCCCTGCCCGTAGACCTGGCCCAAAGGGAAGTGATGGGAGGTGAGCAGGAAGGCGGCCGGGGAACCTGGCAGGGCAGGGGTGGCTCGTGGTGCTCGTGGGCACGCAGTGTTGGCTGGGCTGGAGCCACGTGGGCAACGCTGGTGTCAGGAACAGGGATAGCTGATCAGCACGGGGCCACTGGGCCCTGGAAAACATGCCATGCTCAAGTGAGGGGATGGCTGAAGGTTGAAGCAGAGAAGCTGCTCAGTCTCACCACAAAGCAGAGCTGAGATGTGCGTTGGGGAAATGAGAGTTTGGAGAGAACCAAGCAGGCGAAATGCGGGCGCTGAGGGGGAGGCGGATGTGCCGCAGGCCGGGGCCCTTGGGAAGCCAGCAGCCCATCTGCCTCCCTGTAGGTTTCATCAGGACCTCTTGGTCCCTCTGCCGACTCCAGGCTCCCAGGGGTGTCCTGGGGCTGGGAAGGTGCCACTCACACGGACTCTGCGCACAAGGGGACGGGCATGCTCCCTGCACGTGCCGACACGGAGGTGACAGTGGCATGCGGTTTGCTGGGTGCCCATGCCCGTCACTCCTGCTGGAGCAGCCAGCAGAGCTTCTAGCCCGATGGGGGTGACCAGACCCCGCGCTACGCCAGCCCTGCTGCCCCCAGCCTGCCCACCACCCTGGGGCACCAGCCCCGGGCCAGATCGGCCTTCACGGGAGGGAAGGAGCAGGCTGCCCCTCGCACCCGTCCTGCGCTCCCGGCACGGGCAGGGGACACACGGGCGACTGACGGGGACAGGTAGGGGATAGAAGGGGACTAACGGGGATACGCGGGCCCAGGCGGAGCTGGCGGGGGCCGGGCCGCGGCGCTGCCCACGCCCCGCGCACACGCGTGGGGGCGGCCCCGGGCACGGCCCGCCCCGGGCGCGGCGGAGCTTTTAAAGGCGGCGGCGGCGGCGCGGCGGGGGACGGCGCTAGCGGCGGCGGAGGCGGCAGCCGGCGAGGAGGAGGAGGAGGAGGGGGAGGAGGAAGAAGAGGAAGAAGAAGGGAGAGGAGAAAAATAAAAATAATTAAAAAAAAAAAAAAGCAGGCATCGTTATCATCAGCAGCGGCGGAGGATGCTGAAGAGCTGCGGCAGGAAGCTGCTCCTGTCCCTCGTGGGCTCCATGTTCACCTGCCTCCTGGTGCTCATGGTGGAGCCGCCCGGGCGGCCGGGGCTGGCGCTGGGCGCGGGCGGAGGGGCGCAGCGGGCGCTGCAGAGCCTGGGGGCGGCCGCCCCCGGCCCCGGCCGGGCCCCCGCGGGGCTCCGCAGCTTCGCCGACTACTTCGGGCGGCTGAGCCGGGCGCGGAGGGAGCTGCCCGGCCCCGCCGCCAGCGCCCCGCGCCCGCCCGCCGAGGACATCTCGGCCCGCGACGTCTTCATCGCCGTGAAGACCACCAAGAAGTTCCACAAGGCGCGGCTCGAGCTGCTGCTCGACACCTGGATCTCCCGCAACCGCGACATGGTGAGCGCGGCGGCACGGGGGAGAAGCGGGGGGCGTGCGGGGCTGGGGCGCCCGGGGGCGCCGAGCCGCGGCAGGGCCCTCGGGCGGCTGCGCGGGACGGGGCGGGGGTCGGCCAGGGTCTGGTTCGGTCCCTGTGCGGTCCGGGGACTCGGGGTGCCCGGGCACCGCAAGCGTTGCCACCGCTTTGTGCTCGCCGGTGTCGCCGGGCGGGAGCGTTTTGGGAAGGGTTTCAGGAGGGGGAAACGCGGTTTGCCCACCCATGGGGTGTGCTGGGCATGGGGACCCGGGGTGGCAGGAGGCTGCCGGCCCCGGGAGCCTGAGCGCGGCAGTCATGGAATAACTGCAGCTCTGGGATTGCTCCATCCAAGCGACTTCTGTGGAAACCCCAAGTGTTTTCTATGGGGAAACTGAGGCCTGGCCCTGCAGTGTGGGGAAGAGCTGGAGCTGGGAGCACCTGGGTAGGGTCTCGTCCCCCAGTGTCCCCAGGGGGTGCCTGGCTGTGGGTGCTGGGTGAGGTGGTGTGGGTGCCTGCAGCCTGGAGGGCACCTCTGCTCCCTCCCGGAGCGTTGGGAGGGCCATGGGACGCGCTGTGGCTCCTGGTCAGGTGCAGGGAGCGGGGAATAGCTGCAGAGTTCCACAGCTTCCATGGATCTGCTCCTGGATGTGCCCTAGGCTCCAGCTCGCCTGTGCTGGGGCTGCTGCAGCTCTTGATTCACGCCTGCTCTGAAGTCTTTCGCTCACCTCTTGCACAGTCCTTCAAAGAACTAAGGCAAAATGAGCAAGAGGGGGAAAGAAAATCCATTTCCTTAGGAAACGTGTCTTGCCATCTGCCTCCTGGAACACTTTTCATCACTAGACAGCTTCCCAAGCAACTTAAGGTCCAGACCTTCCCATCCTTCTGTCTTCACGTGTTTCCTTGAGGGCCCTGGCTGGCTCTGGCGTCGCGTTTCTCACTTGCAAGCTGTTTTCTAGGCAGTCTGAAGTGGCCGGGGGAGGGAGCGGAACCCAAGTGTCCATGTCCCGGTTGCCTCGGATCCCTTGGAGCCTCCAGGCGGGCTCTGCTCCTGGGAGCCAGCCCTCAGCATGGATGTTTTTTGCCTGGGATCTGTCCCTCTGCTCAGGGCTCTGGGGCCTGGCAGCAGCTCTGTCATTTCCCCTGCGTGCAGTTATTTAATGGAAACCTCTTTTATGCTCCGCTGTCACTGGAGGAGGTGGAGAGTGGTGGGGGGGGAGAATCCTCTTTAAGCACCTACCGATGATCCTGGGAATGGCTGGTCTTTTTTTTCCTCCCCCTCCTTGGGAGCTCCCCCTTTCTTCTGCCTTTTTTTGTTTTGTTTTGTTTTGCCTCGTTTGTCCGTTTGGATTCCCAGAGCCCGGAGCCTCGGCTCTCACGCTGTCCCCCTGGGCAAGCTAACAAAGCCCCTTTTCTCCCCGCGCAGAGAAAAGGCTCCGCAGCCTCTTGTGTGGCACTTTCCATGGGAACGGCGGAGCCGGAGCCGGCGCTGTCCAGGTCAGGTTGCCTAGAGATGAGGGCCGGGAAGCCAGGGGGGCCGCCCGCCCGCCCGCGAGGTGCCCGCCTGACAAGCCAAGGCGCCGAGTGACGCCTCTCGTGCGGCACTTGAGGGACAAGGAGCTCGAGAGCGCGACGGAGGCGCTTGGAGCTCCCGCCGAGCGGAGCCAGGGAGGACAAGGAGGCAGCCGACTTGCTCGTGCCGCCAAGGAGCGGTGGGAATTGGTTCCCACCTTCCCATGCAGACCGTGTTTTGGGGAAGCGCCGAGGGACCCCAGGAGTGCGGGTCACCCCCCGAGCCCTGTGGCTCCTGCGTCACCTCCTTGCCCGCGTCTCCGGCTGCATTTTCTTTCTCGGTCTCGCACGGGATGTTTGCACCCGGGAGCCACCCCAGCCGAGACATCTCGGTCTGAGTCAGGCCTCTCGCTCCTCATCCTGCTGCTCTCCCGCTGTTTTGCTAACCAACAACGGGGGAATTTCCCGCTGAAGGTCCAAGTGCCCCCTTTGCCCCACACAGCATCTCAGTCCTCCCCTGGCAGCGCATCCCAACCTTCCTCTGAGTTGCTCACAAGCCATGCAGAAGCCCTGGAAAGAAGGAGTTAATGGGGCAGGTAACCTGGGGGATAGGGGGAATGGCCATTGTGTTCTTCCTTGGATAGTCTTTGTTCTCCAGACAATAGTCCCTGTTTCCTGTGGTCTCTGCAGTCCAAGATCCTTCAATAGCCTTAGGCAATGGGCACCCCCTTCCTGCCTTTTTTCTGCAGAGTGAGGGCAAATCCTGGTTTCTTGCTAAATCTGCCCTTGCTTCCCTGCATTACACAATCCAGGAGCAGAGTTATGGAGTTTTCCCTGCTCACTTTGGGAGAACATCCAGCTGCTGCCGTCGTCCTGTCTGTACCCTGGGATGTTGGAGTGCAGCTTAGGGAAACTTTGGCCTCGAAGAAAAAGGGAGGTGGGTGCAGGGGAATGTCTGTGGCACAGAAATCATAGGAGCGAGCGGGTCCAGGACACCGCTTTCCTGCTGAGCTTGGTGCTCTGCAGCAGCCCCGTTGCACAACACGCATCCCGGGACGCAGGGCACCGTGTCGAGGGTGCAGGAGCAGATGCCTGGGAGGAAGGGCCGCGTGTGACGCTGCCAGCGCGGGATGCGCTCGCTTCCTCCAGCGCGCCCAGGTAATTGCAGGCTTTGAAGGAAGAATAACTAGAGAAAAATCAAATAATAATAATAAAAAAACCCTTGCTCCTGGCTGGGGAGGAAAGCGTTTGCCTTCCGGACAGCGCGTTCCTCTGCGGTGGCGGCTCCTGGAATGTTTCTAGCACCTTGGCCAGGGTCCCTGCGCTCGGGGGCCAGGGCGGCAGCGTGCGCCGACACGCCGCACGTGGCGCGGCAGGCGGGAGCGCGGCGCCCGGCCGGGGCCTGCCGGGCCCTGGGGGCTGCGGCTCTGCCACGGGGCTGCTGGGGGATGTTGGCAGACACGGGTGCTGTCTGAGCACTGGGCAACTCGTTGCATTGCACAGTGCTGTTGTCCTTTGGAGGATGGGATGAAAGGCTGTGGGGTCGCATCCGGGACAGGGAAGAGAGCGGGACTCTAATTGCGCAACGCGCTCGCTGTGTGCGAGGGGGTGATTAAAAATTGTGGTGCTGGAAATCAGTGGGGGATCCTTGCTTTTACTGGAAGGATGAGCAGGGAGGGCCCCGGGGCCTTGCACGGGCGATGCCCCCATCCCCGGCTGCCAGCCGGGAAAGCTGCCGCGCCGGAGCGGGGCCGGCGCCGGGCGCTCGCCTGCACCCATGGAGCAGCACGGGGACTTTCCCTGCGGCCCCGCGTGGGGCTCGTTTGCAGTAAGCAGCGTCTGTGACTCGAGATCTTCTCTGCCTCCTTCCTGCTGCCCTCAGCTCCCTTTGCAAGAGGGAGGTGGCGCGTCCCTGTTGTCCTGGGGGCTAAGGTGTTGCGGTCCCTTTACAGGTAGTCCTGAGCATCCCGGATCCTCCTGTGCATCCCTGAGGCTGTGATGGGCATCAGGGCACAGCAGGGGTGTTGGGTCTGCTCCTGGTACAGGGAGGCGTGAGGTTTGGGGCAGGGAAAGGCAGGATTTGTGCGACAGAGAGGGTGTCACGAGGCCCTCCAAGAAGCGCCCTGTGGAGGTTCCTCTTTTGAGCGGGTTTGCTGCAGAGGAAGCTGCAGGCGGAGGCAGTCACGCTGCCCTGCGTCACCCTGAAAGCGCCCGGTCCCCCTTGAAAATGCAGTGTGACGAGGAGGGGGCAAGGAGAGGAAGGCAGCACGGGGCCCTGGGTGCTCTCGGGCGCTTTGCACTGCAAAAGCAGTGGTGGGGAAGTGAGTCACAGCGAAAAGGAGAAATGAAGGGGAGGATGGAAAACAAAAAAATAAAATTGTAAGAAGCGGGGCCTGAGGAAGAGGCGGAGGGGCTGGCAGCGCGGCCCCGGGCTCCGCGCGGCTCCGTGGCAGCTATTGTTCAGGGGCCTGGGCATCCTGTGTTTCTTCCAGCTGCACTTTTTAGAACAATGAGGCTTCCTGCGCGTCCCCAGGCAGCGGCTCCGGGCGGGCAGCGGCCTCGGAGCCACCACGGAGCCTCCTTTCCTTGGCCCCGGCCGCTGGAGCCTCCTTTCTTTGGCGCCAGCCGCCAGGATGTCGGGGTGCCGCGCTCCTGGCCCGAGGGGGGGCAGGGAGAGGTGCTGGGGGTGCCTGCAGGACCCTGGTGCCTTTCCCAGGAGCGAGGACAGGGACTGGCCCTGTTGCTCGTGGCTCCGGAGGGGTCTCGAGGTGTCGTATTCGGTGTGTTGGGCTGGAGTGGCGCATCCCGCTTGTCCCGCTGCAAAGCGGGAGCTGCTGCAGGTCCGAATGTGGCTCCGTGCTGCGTCTCCCAGAGCATCTCCTGCCGTGTTAGCAAGGAGCGGCCACGGGATCGGTCAGGCCCTTGGAGACGGCTGATCCTTGGCTCCCCGCACCACATTTCCTTGTCCCTCTCCTTCCCGGCCCGTTTCCTCCCCCCGGGCTCAGCTGGCGCCTCTGCTCCGGCCCCGCTGAGCTCTGCAGCCTGCGCAGGGCCAGGGGGACTGTGCAGGAAGGGCAGATCTCATCTAGGAGAAATGCAGACAAATTAATTAGAGAAGCTATAATTGTTCGGGCTTTAATTGAATTTCTTGGCTGGGTTGTGGCCGTGGCGGGGCCGGGTGCGAGCGGGGCCCTGGGGCCAGGCGGGCTGCTCCAGGACACTGCAAGGTGCCAGCCCGCCTTCCCGTCGGGAGCGGGTGTTCCGGCAGCGCCGGGAAGCTGCAGGGGGGAGCCCAGGGGAAGAAGCATCTTCAGGATGAAGCCTCCCGACACGGGCCCTCGTACACAATTGTCCCCGGGCTCTATTTATAGCAGCGGAGCTGCCGCGTTACTGCGGGGTTATTTTTGGAGCTGCTGCAGGCTCTTGCTGGACGGCGTTTCGAGCCCTTCGAGGAGACGCTCTCTGTGCTGCCTGCCCGGCCTGATGGCTGCCTCTTCCCGCGTCCGCATGGGGACGGAGCCGGGCATGGGGACGGAGCCGGGCACGGAGCATCGCCGCATGGGCGGCATCTTCTGAACCGGCGCTCGCAGCCGGCTCCTCCTGGGCATCCTGGCACTTAGGCGTGTGCCGTTGGGCCCTGCCTTTTGCGCCTCCTCCCTCCTTGTGTCCCCTTTTGGGCCAGGAGGGCACTCAGCCTCCTCCCCGGGCCTCCACCCGCCTCGCTGCTGCTCCCGGCAGCCTCCGTGCGCAGGGACCTGAGCAAACACAGCAGCGGGGTCAGGCGAGTCCCGCTTAACCAGCCCAGCTGTATGCTAATGCCCGGCTAATGCCGCGCTTAACTCTGCCCGCCTGAGTAAAGTCAGCCCCGCGCGCCCCGCTATTGTCACCGGCTCCGCAAACAAGCCACGAAACCCCGCGCGCCGCCGGGGCCGCCCCAGCCAGGGGTGGCAGCGAGTTTCCAGCTCACTTGTAATCCATCATCCCCAGAGCCCTGTCCCCGTTTCCCTCCCCGCCGGCTCCTGCCTCCCCCCCGGCCCTTTTGTCTTTCATCCTTTGCCCTTTTGTGCACGTCTGGTTTTTCGTAGCGCTTGGCAGCTGGTTGTGGTTTCTCTCCTCCGGCTTTGTTTGCTGCTCGCTGATGGATGGAGGTGCCTTTCCCACCCCTCCTTTGCACGTGTTTCTTGTCCCCCCTACCTCCAGCAGCAGAACCCACCCCGTCCTGAGTGACATATGCCAGGAATTAGCTGTGCAAATAGAGGAGTGGGGCCAGGTGGCCGTTCAGGAGCTCCCAGGGCAGGTGGCTGCTGCTGGAGGACCTTGTGTTGTGCTGGTTCTCAGCATCTTCCCCGGCTTCCATGCACCTGGTGGGCCCTGCTGCCTCATCCCTGGGAAAGCAGGGGATGGAGGTGCTTGTGTCCTCTCCTCTCCCCTTGCTTCCATCTCCCTCCTTCTCGTTGATATTATCTGCGTGAGCATCTCTGAATGCACCGTCCAAGAGGCAGGACTTTTGGTCCCCTGATCCCATCTCTCCAGTGGGTTTGGGGATAGGGCTCGGCCGCTCGCTGTGCCGTATCCCTTAGGCAGCCCCTTCACTAGAGGGGCTGTATTGGGTTTTAGTGAAGAGGAGCAAGGTGCCGTGTGGGGCTGATCCCAGGAGCGCTACGTGATGCCACCTCGGTTCTCAAGGGCGCCTCATCTTCTCTTTCAGACATTCATCTTCACGGACGGTGAGGATGAAGAGCTGAAGAAACAAGCAAGTGAGTCCGTGCCCCTTTGCGCCCCCAGCCCATCCTCCCTCTCGCACACCGCTCGTGGGCAGGGAGCCCCTGTGCCCCTTGGGCTCAATGGGCAACGGGGGATGTGCAGGACTCCCCCGGGCAGCGCTCGGCAGCTCTCCCGCACCCTCGGCCAGCTCGCCCTATTCTCCTGATGCAAATGACTCCCTTTGAGCCCGGCCATCAAGTCCCTTTGAGCCCAAATAGCAAATAGCAGGTGGCCCGTGGTGGGAAAATGCAGGATTCGTGCCAGGGAACATATCCCAGCGGGAGAAGTCAGCTTGCAGATTGCCCATCACATAGCTGAGAAAAAAAGAATACTTAGCATGTGTATAAATATGGATAGATTGATTGATTGTTAGATAAATAGGTATGTATAGCCAAAACTTAGGTCTTCCGCTTCATCCGTGCTGCTCACCTTAGCTCAGGGGGACACTAAAGCTCTGCCCAGAGACCTGTCCCCACCTCGACCCAAACAGGGATCGGCCCCTATGGTGGGGTTTAACCCCTGCTCTGCCTGCAGGAAACGTCATCAACACCAACTGCTCGGCTGCCCACAGCCGCCAGGCCCTGTCCTGCAAGATGGCCGTGGAGTACGACAAGTTCATCGAGTCCGGCAAGAAGTAAGAGGCGCCCGGGGCTTTGTCCTTAGGAGACGGGGATCCAGTGTTGAGACAGGGAGGTGGACGCCCTGGTCCGATGTAACGCGGTGCCCGCTGTGACCCCAGGTGGTTCTGCCACGTGGACGATGACAACTACGTGAACGTCCGCACGCTGGTCAAGCTGCTCTCCAGCTACCCGCACACGCAGGACATCTACATTGGGAAGCCCAGCCTGGACCGGCCCATACAGGCGACCGAGAGGATCAGCGAGAACAAGATGGTGAGAGGAGCTGCCTTGGCGCGCGCCGGGCTCCCTGGCCCGTGCGTGGAGGTGGGCACCGTGCTCACCACCGTTGCTCTCATTCCCTCCCAGCATCCGGTGCATTTCTGGTTTGCCACGGGAGGAGCCGGGTTTTGTATCAGCCGGGGGCTGGCGCTGAAGATGAGCCCGTGGGCCAGGTAAGAGTGTTGGGCTTGCTGCCCTGTAGAGACTCTTGAAGGTGCCACGTCGTTGGGGCTGGACACTGAAATGTGCCCTGCTGTCTTGCTCGCTTGTCCTAGGGGGATCCTGGGGTTTCTGCAGGGATCTGGAAATAGGCTGGGAAGGGAGTTGGGTTCCTCTTGCCCTGGTTGCCTCTTAACCAGAGTCGGGCTGATCTGTGGGGCAGCTGAGCACTGGAGTGAGTTGTCCAGAGAGGCTGCAGAGGCTCCATCCTTGGAGATGTTCAGAAGCCATCTGGATAGGGTCCTGGGCAATGTGCTTTAGGTGGACGTCCTCCAGCGGTGAGATTGGACTAGGTAATCTCCAGAAGTCCCTTCCAATCTCAATCTGTGATTCTGACCCACCAGTATCGCACACCAGACCCCATGAGGTGCCACCTCCCCGCCGGGCTCTGCCCCCCTGTTCTGCAGCTCCTTGTCTCCCACAGTGGTGGTCACTTCATGAGCACCGCAGAGAAGATCCGCCTGCCCGATGACTGCACCATTGGCTACATCATTGAGTCCGTGCTGGGCGTGAAGCTCATCCGGAGCAACCTCTTCCACTCGCACCTGGAGAACCTGCACCAGGTGCCAAAGACAGAGATCCACAAGCAGGTAAACTTTTACATCGAGTCGCCTGAAAACTAGGCAGTGGAGGGATCAAATCCTTGTGAAGGGGGCAGAGATGCCCATCCTGGAGGAGTCCAGCAGAGTTTTCCAGGGTGGGGAATTTCCCAAGCCTCCGAGACCCCCATTTAACCCCCAGAGCAGCCCCTTGCCCCTGCGGTCGCGTGACCTCCTGTGCTGCTCCCCGCAGGTGACACTAAGCTACGGCATGTTTGAGAACAAGCGCAACTCCATCCACATGAAGGGCGCGTTCTCCGTGGAGGAGGATCCCTCCAGGTGGGTGCCAGGGCTCGGCGCGGCCGGCACCGAGCGGGGCTGGGGCTGCAGCGTCACCCCAGTGCTCAGCCCAGCTAAGCTCAGCTCTGCTCTCCGCAGGTTCCGCTCCGTGCACTGCCTGCTCTACCCGGACACGCCGTGGTGCCCCGCCAACGTCGTTTACTAGGGGGGCGCGCGCGCGCGTCCCCCCCGTCTCTAACCTCGTCCCGAGCTTCCCCGGTATCCGAAGGGCTCGTGGGACGGCCGTGTGCGTGGGGTCCCCGGCGCGGGGGCCCGAGCTGTGCCCGTGCACAGCGTGTACTGAAGGCTGCTGTGCGGCCCCGGCCCCGCGGCCCGCCCGGGGCAGCTCCTGAGCACTTACACACTCGGCGCAGGGGCCGGGCTCAGCTTCCCACGCAGGGTGTGGGGAGCGCGGCCCAACCTCCGCTCGCTTCTCTGCCTTTTTGTTGTTTGCTTTTTGAGTGGTGATTCTTGGATCTTTTTATTGTGTCTTTCAACCCTCGGCTCTGACCGTTCCCGTGCGCTCCCAGCCTCTGTCCCTGCTCCTCCTGGGATCCAGCTCCTGGGATCCAGCTCCTCTTGCAGATGGAGGCTCCTGGGCCCTCTCTGCATCCAGCTCCCTTCCCAGGGAGCGGAGAGGGAGGCGCGGGAGCTTCCCCAGCTCTGGCGGCACACGTGAGGTCTGGGGCTGGGAGCCACCGCTGCACCCAAGGGAGCCCGCGTGGCACACGGGGAGCCCGGGAATCCCGTTAGCTCCGTTTGCTGGAGCTCCTGACGTCTCGCTGGAGTATTTCCAGCAGCATAAATCTATGCACTATTTATAGAGACTAATTTAAAGATTTTTCTATAAATTGGGGGGGTGGGAGGGGGAAGGAGGCTGGTGGGAGAGAAGCCTTTGTGCCACGGCGGCACCGTGCCCAAGTGTCTCCCTTCGGTGCAGTGTCCCGGCTCTGTCCCCGCCGCCCCTCCAGCAAAACCACCTGGGGGGACATTGCCCTGTGCAGCGTTTCCCCAGCCCATGGCAAAACTTGATCCGGGCACTGAGGTTTTGCGGGAAGGGCGAGGGAAGCAGAGGTGCTGCTCATCCCTAGGGACCATCCATAGGCAGAGCTGGACGGTTCCAACCCGAAGCCGAGTGAAAATAGCCCATAATGGGTGCATTGTACATATCTTATTGTGCCAGTATTTTTTTTACTGTGCCTTTTTTAAAAAGAAGAAAAAAAAAGAGGAAAGAAAAAAAAAACATGTTGAGAATTATGTAGATTTTAAAATGCTTTTTATATGTTTTCTGTGGATCGGAAAAGAAAAAAGAAAACAACCTTCTGATAATCTGTTTAAGAAGAAAATGTCTTGCAATGTCTTGTAACTATCACTTACCTTAATTTATATGTTCCAGTATCTGGAATGTCACTCTGGACTCTCTAGTCTTTATTTTGCTTGTAATGGGGCTGAGATTAAGAGCAATGACTGTGGGGCTGGGGAAGGGACACGGGCCAGGGGGTTCTTAGGGGTGCGACCCCGGTGGGAGCAGCAGCGGGGGGACCCTGCGCACCAGGCAGGAAGGTGCTGGCCAAGGGCCCCAACTTGCCCCATTTTCCCCCCTCCTGTGTTTTCTTTATTCCAGGGGCTGCCTGGGTTCTTTTTCCCACGCTGCACACGCTGGTCCCACCTTTCCCTCCTGCAGTGCCAGCATCACCTTCGCATCCCCCTCCCCGTGCTGGCACTTAGCACCGGCAAAAGGGTTTTTTTGGTTTTTTTTTCTTCCCTTTTTCCCCTCTTTTTCCCAGGCTCTGGCGGCAGGGCTGGGCGCGAGCCGCTTGTTCACAGGCAGGTGCGAACAGACGGCGGCAAGCGCCGGCGTGGGAAGCCGGGGGTCCCGCGGCCCTGGGGGGCAGCCAGTGCCACCCCCGTGTCACCACCCCCGTGTCACCACCCCCCCTGCACTGCTCGGCTTGTGCCGCATCCCTGGGCGCTGCAGCCACCCCGTCATTCCCGCTGCAGCCGGGTTGGGTTTTTGCATTTCCCGGGCGCTTCCTTCGTGCCTTCCCTCGGGTTTCTCGCGGGTCAGGGTCGCCTGGGCTAAAAATACCCCCCAGCGGGGGGTGAAAGCGCCCGGCCCCGTGTGCGCACGCGGCCCAGCACCAAAAATAACCCCAGCCGCAGCGCCCCCGCCACGCGCTGCCCCTTCCTCCTGCCCTGGGTTCCTGTCTGTCGCCATCGGTGGCACCTCCAGGGCCCCCCCTTCCTTTTCACATCCCCCTGCCTTTCAGGCTGTTCCTCATCCCAGGTTCCCCTTCAGATGTAGCGGGGGGAAAAACCACCCAAACCTCCAACTTTCCCTTCTTCTTAGCAGCTTTTAAGCCGGGCACCCGGCTGCTTCTGGCTCCCTTGGCTCCTGCAGCCCTGGGGCAAGCGGAGGCCGGTGAGTGGGGGTGAATCCAGCCCCTCTGGAGCAGCTGGAAACACTTCCCATCGCGCTGCCGAACAGGAACCGCGACCCCCCCCCCCCGCCCCCGCCATGCTGTAGCCCCCGTCCATCATCCCGCCTCCCTCCCACTCTTTTCCCAGCCATGGGCGCGTCTCCCCCTCCCCAAATGCTCCCGCTGCAAAGCCAACACGCGGCGCCTGCATCCGGCAGGGCCCCTTCCCGGAGCGCTGATTTACGGAGATCCCAGCGCCGCTTGGAGCGTGAAGCACCCGGACCGGCTCCCGTGTCGGCACCGCAATGCCTTGGGTGCAAAGGGAGGGGATTGGGCTCCCCTGGGCAGGATGAGCCCTGCCTGCCCTGGACCCGCCTGTGGGCACTCGCCTGAGTGTCACTGAGCGGGAGATGTTCACGAAAAGGGCTTCTCTTGTTGCCTACCAGCCCAATCCTAAAGAGCTTGGCTCGTCCTTAGCGCCCTTCAACCATGGGGCTGAAGAGCAGCTGCAGATCCCTGCACAGTGACCTGGCTGAGCCCTTGCAAAGGGCCAGCCCTTGCATAGCACGACACCCTTGCAGAGACAGCCCTTGCACGGGGACAATCCTTGCAAAGGGATGGCCCTTGCACAGTATGAAGCCCTTGCACAGGGACAGCCCTTGCACAGCACGAAGCCCTTGCAGAGGGACCCGGCCCTTGCGCAGCACGCGGTTCTAGCTCAGCACCCTGCAGCAGCCTGAGCTTCTGTCCAGCACGCCAGGCCAAGCCTGACAACCCAGGTACCCATCAACCATCTCGGAATGGGCCACCAGCATCCCCGTGTGGTCAAGACACA
Source organism: Nothoprocta perdicaria (assembly GCF_003342845.1). Taxonomy (NCBI): domain Eukaryota; kingdom Metazoa; phylum Chordata; class Aves; order Tinamiformes; family Tinamidae; genus Nothoprocta; species Nothoprocta perdicaria. The sequence goes on along the minus strand of NW_020454316.1, from coordinate 4,094,893 downwards.
CCCGTGCCGCCCTGTTCAGGATTTGCTTTACATGATCTGGTCCTATAGGGCTGCTGCCATGAACGTACAGTACGATGGGACGCCTCAGGCTCTGAAGCCCTCAGCCTTGCAGCAGGGCAAGGGCCCTTGGCAAGGGCAAAGGGACCAAGGCCTCGGTCACCAGCTGCTACTTCAGCCTCCTCCTGGTTCTGGGAACCTCAGAAAGATGGTGAATCAGGTCCCTCCTGCCCAAGGAGGGAGGTGAATCCACACACAGCTGATGGCAGCACCTGGGCAAATGCAGACCAGTTTGTCAAGAGCAGCTTGGTGCACCCTGCCAGCAGAAACATCACCCTTTTCCCACCAGTTCCCACCCCGACAGGTTCTAAGAGACAGAGGCATTTAATCAGTAACCGGAGCCCCGCTCCATACACCCCCATACTGTTTTTATCACCCTACCTCCCCACTAACCACCCCCCCCACCGTAGAGCTCCGGGTGCTCCAGCTCAGCGCACCCATCACTCCAGGGCATCCAGCCCTCCCTTATCACAGAGGCCCCACATCTAAGGGCCCACTACTAAAGGCTGCTCGGGAGGAGAGGTTTCAGCACCAACACACTCAATGCTCCCCACTCTTTTCTCCCCTCACAACATGCCTTAGGACTAAGCCCTGCTCTGCGTGTGGTTTGACAAGAGGCAGGAGCTCAAGCGCTGGGAAAGGTCACGGGGCAGGAGGCTTCTTCCCAGTCCCTCCTCTGGTGGGAGTCAATAAACCTGGTAAAATATTGACCTCCTGCTGAACGCTGTCTTGGTCTTCATGCCATCATGTTGCACTTGACTGCTCTAAGCCCTTTGCACCAGGTTTAAGCATCTCAAGGGGTGAAAGTGGAAGACATGGCTTCCTCTTTTAAGGCAAAACAATATACTATATATGTATTACATACATATATATGAATGTATTATATACATACGTATATAAGTTATTTTATATATATATATATATATATATATATACACAATTTTGTGTGTGTGTGTGTGTGTGTGTGTGTGTGTGTGTATGTGTGTAGGGAGGTAAATCTGTCAGTTATTAATGAGGGGAAGAAAAGAAGGCCCTGCTTAGAGCCATGCTTAGCTTCTGCAAGGGCAAAAAGCCCTCTGTGTCCCTGCTCTGCTCCCATGGTGGCCAAGAGCACCTAAGCCCCACACGTGCTACCCAGGTGGCTGTCACGGGTGACAAGGTGCCCTGGGCGCTCTTGGCTGGGGCTGCAGGGACACAGGCCGGTTCTGCCACTTAGCGGTGGCGTTTGAGAGTGTCACCATAGCCACAGCACCACCAGCTCGGGCGCTTTGTGCTGCAAACCCCCCAGCTGCAGTCCCCATGTGCTAACGGGAGCTTTGCCCTGCTCCTTCCCATGTCACGAGACTTTCCTCTCCCTCCAAAACTCCCTGCGTGAGGAAAAGCGCCCGATCCTGCTCCAGGGTGACCCAGGCACTGGAACCAGAGCCCGTACGGGGCAGCCCGGGGTTTGTTGGACATCTCCATGGTTGGAGTTGTCCAAATGCTGTGGCCAAGGAACCGGTTGGGGGGGTCCCCGACACAGAACAGCCCCCGGTGGCCCATTCGGGAGGGCCAGGGTCACTGGCCCTCAACCACGGAGCTCCAGCAGCCACAAGACAAATAAGAGCCACCGGGCCAAACATAAGAAAAAGGGACAAAATAAGAAGCCCTAAATAGGAATAGTGGTTTTAAGTTGTTTATTTTTTTTAAAACATGAAATCCAAGCTGAATAGAAACCACAGAAATTACATTTAGGATTTTTTTTTGTTTGTTTAGTATTTGCAAAACAAAAAGTTACAGTAAAAAATAGCTACATTACAATCAATAGAACTACAGAATTAAAAGGAAAGATACAAAAAAAAAATTGGGCTCAATCCTCTTTAACCCTCACAATTTAAAAACATTTTGGGTAAGTGCAGGAACACTTGAAAGAAACTAGCAGGTCCAAAGTTTAAAAAACAAAATTATATATATTTATATATTATATATGCATATAAAGTGGTATGATATACAACCATTATGGTTAAGAAGAAAAACAGAAAAGTTACAAAAAGGCCAGGTACATGTTCCTCGTTAGGGCTCTGTGCACAGTGTCCAAGAACAAAAAAAAAAAAACTTCCCTCTGGATGATGTGACTAAAATTCCTGGGGCCTCCTGTGAACGTGGGACCTGAGGCACGCGACGTACGGGCTGGACAGCGGCGAGGACAACGACACCCGGGGCCGTCAGCGGCGCCCTGCTCTGCGCGCGCGGGCCAAGTCGGCTTTGCGAGTCGAGGAGGAAGAGGAAGGAGGCTGGAATTGCATAGTGAGGAGCAATGTGGTAGCAAACACGCAGAGCACCTAGGAGCTTCATGCTACAGGTATCCTCGTGAGGAGAGGAGCCGGCTGCCCTGTCTGGCTGTGCGTCCGGTGCACTGGAGAGGCCGGGCGAGCCCCCCAGTGATTGTCCCCTCGTCCCCCCAGCCCGGCCACCTGCGGTCCCCGTCCTGGCGAGCAGGGAGCCCTCGGGGCCACCTGTGCCTGCAAGGACAAGGAGCGCCGCGGCGGCCACCCCAAGAGCGGCTGGAAATAGAGTCGTCTGCCATGCCAAAAGCCACCTGGTTAACGCTGCACATTGAGGTGAGGTCCCCTCTTGTTGGGCATGGGATCTGCTTCCAAGTTTCCGGCTGGCAGGGTTTGTCTTGCCAAGCCAGAGCTGTTTACTGAGCTAAGAGGCTTGTTTAGTTGAGGAAGGCTCTTGGTTTCTCCTTGGTCCCTTCCTAGGAGGTCTTTCCAACACCCCCTCAGTGGTGGCTTCATTACAAAGGAAAACACAGCAGCTCCTCTGCTCTTCAACCAGGTGTGGCAGCTGGAGGTAGCAAGCCAAGACACTCCTCTCATCTTCAAAGGGCTCGATATGCTATTTCTGTTGCTGCTACAAGGAAGGGAAGGTGGGACCAGAAATAAAGCCGGGCTTACCCACACCGCCTTCTCTGTACCCTGCTCTCCAGCTATCCACGCACGCCTGTCTGCACTGCAGTACCTGAAGTTGCCATAAACGATGGTTAAGCAGCCTGCAGAGAGACAGTTTCTTCTCAGAAAGGCTGCACTTCTCCTGTGAGCACTAAGTCATTTTAGGGAATTGCTGTGGCAGGCCTAACTTAGGATCACTTAAATCCCCATGCACTGTGTCCCCCTCGAAGCACTCAAATGAACACCCTTGCATCTTGGCTGAGATGACTGTACACGGAAAATTAACACCTATCCAATGGAGAAAAAACTTAAAAAGGACAGGAGGGGAAGGGAGCACTCCAACCTTCACGTTTGGATACATGGATGTACACTAAAAAAATCTTAGCTTGAACCCTTTTATCAGCACATAAAATGAACTCAATTTAATATTACATACAGGATACAAACACTACAGTTATATTCCCAAGACAGCACAAGAAATTCACAGCCAAGTCTTGATTTGATTTCCTTTACAAGTACAATGCAGTCTTGAACACTGGACACGAGAGTCCAACATGCTATTTACATTTCACATTGTGGAGATGTTTGTGTGCTTGGAAGAGTTCTCAGGTCCAAAAGAAAGTGTCATTCGCACATGATGATGCAGTGGAAATAAACCAAGCCACCCAGACAAGCCAATGACCACATTTGTGCTTCTGAAAAAGGAGCATGAAGGGTCTTCAGTGAAGCAGTCGCCTTTGACCGGACAGGTTGCCTTCCATTTTGCAGTCAACGAGGTTCCAGAGGCCAATCTCATCTCCCCTGAATTTAGGCCCCCTTTGTTAGCAACCAGTAACATGGATAATGTTCCGACAACGTCAACTGGGACACAGAGTGATATGGCCTTGGCATTTTGTCACATTAAAAATGAAGACACGCAATGGAAGAGAGAGAAGTCTCTGCAGCTTTGCCTCCTACAGTTGGGGCTCCCTCAACCATTAATGTCAACTGGAACAGATGAGCCTTCGCCGGATAGCACCTGCTGTTCACCCTAGGAGGAGGCACAGAGTCTGGGAGATCTTGGCTTGGGAAAGTCTGCTCCACAGACAAGATGTGACCATATGGATGAGACCGATTGCGTCGCAGCCATAGGAATAGGCAAAGGCCATCTGTTCTTCAGCAGATCCACTCAGACCAGCCTGCAGAAATGCCACGCTGCTGCTCAAGGTTCCAGTAAAAACAAAAAAAAGAAAGAAAAAACCCCAACGTCTGTCTTTGTTTCCGATCCGGGGCTCTGCACAGCATGCAGCAGGGCAGCAGAGCTCCGGGATGCTTTACAAAAGTGCAATATCTGTGTCAAGTAAGGGAAGTGCTGGCTGGACAAGGTGCACAGCTCACACCACGGTCGCGGGTTGCTGGCCTCCACGCAGCGAAATGGTTCTCCGTAACACCCTTTCCAGTTATGTTGTGAAGTCACCGAGCATCCGTGCCCGGCTGCAGGCCCCCGAATGTTGTCAGAAGTTGTTCTCAGTGTTGTGTGTGCCAAACCTTGGAAGAAGCAGGCCAAGGAGGCTGCTGCAAACAGAAGGTACAGGCTCCCCCTTATCACTGGCACCACAACTCAGATCCAACCCTGCCCAAAGTGCAGTCACACACACAGGTTGAGGATGCTGCCTGCAGACAGCACTAGATAGAAGCGTCTGTTCTCCTAAGGTTCCCCGTGCCCCCTGAGCCTTCAGTGAGTAGGATCAGGCCAGAAATTGGAGGGAAGCTCCCCTAAAACTCACTGTGTGAGCAGCAATCTGGGCACCTCCTCCCAGGGAAAGACGATGACAGAACAACTCCAGTCTCAACGGGAGCTACAGGGCTCTTGCTTCCTTCCTCAAAGCAGGGTGGAGGTTCAGGTCTCTCTGGACCGCAGCTGCATGCTTTGGGCTCTGCAAGCTAACCACACAACATGCTGCCATACATAGGTCTCTTGTTAAGCTTTAAGGGTGCAAAACTGGTGCACAAGCCCCACCACCCCTCTATGCAACCTGCAGCTCCCTTTCCCTGCCCTTGTTATTTGATAACAGCGAGGTATGTTCCAGCGTGAAGCCCATCAAATGTGTCTGAAAGGCCTTCTCAATCCTGAGCAAGAAAATCCTGCTTTTACAGATTTATGGTGAAGTGCTGAGTTTTCTCCAAAACCTTCTCTTCCTGTGAGCGTGGTACCATTTCCTTCTTTCTCTCTCCATCCTTTGAATGATAAAAGCTGCCCTACAGCTTTTGCAGCCTGTTAGTGGTTTTTAGCTTCTTCAGAGGAGTCTCAAAGCTTGCTCTTCCACAGAACTGGTGACATTTCCCAGGAAATACCATCATCCTAGTCGGGTATCTGCTAGAAGCTGTTCCTACCTTGCTGCAAGAAGGCAATGGACTCAGGTAAAGGCAGAGTGGTAGATTCTGTGCCCCGAACTATGGATGTACGCCCCATTCAGCAAACATGGGGGGGGGGGGGAAAAGACATTGAGCCTGAACATCAGTGAGATGAAGATGAACTGCATCTGCCAGAGGCTCAACTCCAATTTTGAGATGTTTTCCACTTATTTTCTCTGCCAGTTATTTAATAGCATGTTCAGCAGCTACATGATGATGTTCCTGCTCAGAGATGTAAACACAGGAACATCAGAGCTTCCTTACTGAAAGGCCAGTGCTCTACACTACTTCTAACCACCCAAGTGGCAGTCTCCTTTTGCAGTAGGAAGCTGTCAGTGCCCTTTGGAGCACCATTCTTCAGTGGAAAGTACAGCACCAGTGGAGGATGTTGCCCCTTGCAGGCACCCAGTTTACCCTTTGCAAGCTTTGTTGGGTCTCATGTCTTGAAAAATGCCCTAAATGTGCCTTAATATGGTCTGATAGTGGTTAGCAACATGCCTGGAAAAAAAAACATAAAATAAAATAAAAATAACAACAACAACAAAGTTGTTCCGACAGTCACATTGTTCTCAAGATATCATTTGGGTTTCTGATTCTGGAACAGAGAGGATGGATACTGCCCACCTGGTGAACTTGTCAGGACTGAGGCTCCAAAAATCATCCATCAGTGCCAGGTCTGCAACCTGCACCACAAATAATGATAAAAGGGAAAAAATGAGAAGTGTGAGGAAGGGGAAAGTCCAGCAGAGTTCACAGGTCACTCCTGCAGGGAAAGGTTGCATTTGCTATAAATCTACCGGTGCTTGCAGTCTCTCCCCTTTCTCTTGTAAACAGTCTGTTCCATAAGACCTGCCGTCAGAGAGCTGAAATTTGTTCAGTGCAAAAAACCCCAGAGTCTTACAAGTCTTTTCCTGGAAAAATTTGGCACCAAGTGTGTTGCTGGCTCCTGTTTCATCTGTGTGATGGCCTCGCATAGGCAGCACCCAGAATGCCACCTGCAAGTACCTGGGCTTCCCTGATGAGCAGAGAGGTCCAGTTCAGAGCAATGGACAGGGCAGTTGACTGGCGGTGGGACCCCCAGCTTCTCCTCGAGAATTCACACACTAGATCCAGGGGGAAGGAAAAAGGCAATGGATTTTTTTTCTTTTTAAAAAGAATCACCCAAGTTGTGGAGTGGTTTGCTCTAACACGGAGCCCCCGGCTCCCCAATTACAGTGGATATGCAGTGACACCAGAGGTTTCCCTCCTCCCCAACGCAGAGGATTCCCACCAAAACACGGTGCTGTGCACTGACTTGGCTTCCCCTCCTTGCACGTTAGTCTTGCACACTGAACATCTGCTTCTTCAGAGTCTGACAGGCCGAGCAGCTCTACTGATCCCTCCGCAGAACCGAAGATGTTCTACTACCACCTTTCACCACGTCGCTCTGAGGAACAGGAGGGGAAAAGGGGAGGCAGAAGATATTCATCGACATTTTCTGACAGGGCTGCTGCTCAAGCTGGTCCCAGGCAGGTGGAAGCCAGGAGGGGCTGGAAATCTCGCCATCGCTGGCCTGCACACGCTTGCTCTCTCTCACACACCAGGTACAGCAGGTGAAGGCTTGAATTCAAAGGGGGCTTCCACTCCAATGGGCAGGTACCAGGTTGGAGGGGTGGTCTGGACTGGAGAAACAGAAGGAGCTGCACTGGATTTTGGGCAGAACAGCAGGGTTGTTCTACGAGGACAGCACAGGGGCACAGCAGTTGGCACATTGTTTTGTCTGACTGCACGTGTGGGTTTTTTTTTTTGCTTTTGCTCTTTCATTTTAATGCACACTGCCAGCATCTGGACGAGGTTGGTTGGTGGCGAGGTATTTGGCTCTCATGCTGGAGGTGTACTGGAGGAAGACAAGACAGAAAAAAACAAAAACAAACAGAACAGGAAAGTCAGAATGACTAATGTCATCATGGAACCACAGATTACGACCACCTCCTGGCAGAAGCTGGTCTGTATTTACAGCATATCAAGGAAGTGCTGGCTTGGTCTGACAAGGAAAGTTTCACAGGTAATGATGTAGTTGAGTCTGAGTGACAGACACTCAGATTGCTGCAGGGATGCAGTGCAGATGGGTTAACTTTTTACTCAAACTCTCTACAGAGAAAAATCTCCAACAGTCATTCAATCTGAAAGCGTAGAAAATATTCTACACTTCCCTTGAGAGAAGAGCTGGAAATGGAAAAGATGCAGAGGTAAAAACCCATCTCACACCTTCATCCTCCTTCAGTCGTGCTGCCCTCTTTCAACCACGTCAGAAAAGGAGGTTGCAAAGAAACAGCTGTATTGTATTTTAAGCAAGTAAGGGCTTCAGAAGCCTGCATGCATCACACATGGGCTGCCTCGAAGACTGGGGAAGAAAATCTGTGTTGAAGAACTTAGGCCCAAGCAAGAACAGATCCTGAGAGGCTGGAAACAGGCTGCCAAACAAGATGATCTCGGCTATCAGTTACCGCATGGTTAATTGCTCACTGTGGCTTGGGATCAGCCCGTGCACCATCCAATAGCAGACAAATCTCCAGTGTGGGGATAAGAAGAGAAATGCACAAAGATGAGAAGGATTTTTTGTTTTGTTTTTAAATCTATCTAGCAAAATCATCTAAAACAGTTCCCAGAAGCGCCTGAAGTTGACATGTGCCATTCAGCTTTGAATGCTGAGCTAAAAAGCACGTAGATACACAGTAAAGTAATAAGAATAAAAGGCTTATCCTCTTTACACCAGTGTGTTCAATACCCTCACCATGACCACGTGATTGTTTCTGGGATTCCACTACAATGATACTAAGAACCAGGCAGTGAGGACAGACATTTTTCTTCTTCTTTTTATGCCAGCTGGAACTTGAATAATTCTGCAACATCCGCTTCTTGCTTCCCAAGAGTGCTCTTCAGCATCCTGAATTTTTGTCACCTTTAAAAGTGTATCACATAAAATAGCCAGATAAGCTGGCAAAGAGTTAATTGAAAGGCCACTTCACAGCAGACAGTAGGATTTCTCTTGCCCACCGGGAAAGAGCATTAGGAGGTATCTTTAGGCTCCAAAAGCTGTGAGGCTCCACTGTGCTCCAAAGCACAGTGATCTAAAGGGAGTTTCAGAGAATTAAGAGTATTTTAACAATTTGCCTTCTAAGGCAGAACTGGGTTTAATTTCAGCCCTACACAAGATACACACTGCTGCCTTCACACAGTGGGTCCCATCTGCACAAAAAGAAGGTATTTGTGGATTATTTGCATGCTCATCTTTAAGTCTTCTATAACTGGAAAGCTTTCTACAGAGCACAGATCTTAATATAAACCTGTGGCTCAGAAATAGCATCTATATTTAGAAAACAAAGGGTACATCTTTTCTCTCTTTGCAGATATTTTTATCAGTGAGAAAGAAAAAGGTAGAAAATACCAAGAACTAGCCAGTTCTAAGGGCTATGTTCAGTTAATTAAATATGATTGCTGTTTCAGAAAAAAATAGGGCATTATTAAACATATGAGAGTTTAACCCAGTGGGCTCAGAGTGGCTTGGAAGTCAACAAAGAACTCTCTCAGAGGATAAGTAGGCCACTACTTTCAGACAAAGCAATGCTGAATTTACCAGCGAAGCATGATGTTAAGATGAGAGGCTTAGAAGGAAAAATGCTTTTGATTGCTTGCTTCCCATTTATCTTCTATATGTGGACTGTGAGAAGAGATGAATATGAACAGAGAACTTCAGTTGCTAGAGTTTTATACTATAAAAAGTAATTGGAAGAAAAAAATATCTATGATCATGGAAACTTATTGTGCATCTTCCTGGACAAATCATACAGGTTCAGATTATAGCATGCAGCATCAACTTTTAGACGATTAAAATAAAGATTGGCCACTTGATGAACATGATTTCAAAGATGTACAAAGTACACCCTCTGGGGAGGGAGAAGCTGAAAGAAATTCACTCCTTCCCCCACCAAGAAACATCCCATAGTTGTTTTTGTCACCAAAACAAAGTAGTCTGCAACAGAAGATTTGGATAGTCAAGCAGAAGGCGTTTCATATTCCAACCTACCTGCAAATCACCATAAGGAACAAACCAAGATTCAGAGTAGTCAGAGTTAGGGCTGATGTTCTCTCCTTAACTTCAGCATTTTGGACCTTTGATCCTTTTCCCATTATAGTTTGAACAGGTTACTGCCTCTGTTAAAGTTTTGTTTTGATTTTAATTGCCGTGAATAATACGGTTGAAATCTGGAAGCAGGGAGCTACCAGTTCACTGCACCCCTCTCACAACCAGCTCAGCTCCAGGATGGGGCACTGAGCCTTTGGTCACTGCATTGGTGGTCACCATATGAACGCTTTGCTCCACAGGCTACTGACACTAAGTCCCTCATCCAAGTCCTTCAGTGCATCCTCCGCCGGGAAGCAGAGGGAAGATGCTGTGTATGCATTGCTACCTGTGAACAGGCCAGAAAGCTGCCAGTAACATAATATGAAACCAAACACTATTATCCAAACACTTAAAATAACTGAGCCTTCAGCTACTTTAAAAAGCAATTCTCAAGATTTTGAGCATAAGTGAAACAATTCAGAGCTAAGGTTATCTTAGAGTTTACTCTGGGGTAGCCTGGATACATTGCCTCACAAACCATAAGGTTGTATTTAATTTCCTTTTAAGAGGAGCTTTCATAGAAGGTTGAAGAACATGCACAGAGGATTCCTCCAGGATTCTGGCCTGCAATGCCTGGGTTCTGTATATCCTCATTTGCCCTTTAAAGAACAGGACAAAGGGCAAATTTAAACCCATATCTTCCTCACACTGTTAGCTACCATATTCTTGTAGTTACCATTTCTTCAGGTGGCTTTTGCTACCCAAAACTCTGGGTCACTTACCGCTCAGCTAGAACAGAGGGTTGCATACAAGCTTATTTGGTTCTTCTTAAATTAAAAAGGTTTCTCCTTCAGAGGGTATAATGTGCTTAACACATTTAGTCTGCATGCAAAGGAATCACTGTTGCAAAAATATCAGCGAGAGAAGTAGGTCATTTTAAAGACCATAAATTTTAAATTTTACCATAAAGCCCGGTGTACTCTGCAGATCACTGGTACTTCACATGTAACTGAGCTATGTTGGAAGATCACTTACCCTGTGAAACCATGACGCCAGGTACAAACTTTAGCTTTTTGCAGTAAAAAACAAATCCAAACAAAGAAAAACCCTCTCTCCAACAAAGATCAAAGCTGCTGGATTCAAGTTCTTAAAGACTGATCCACATCTCAAACAACTAGAGCACAGTAGAAACACAAGGCTTGGTAACACTTTGCATGGGAGGTACAAGATGGAGGGAAACAGCCTATTGCAGCCAATAGGCTCTGAATTCAAAGGGGACTTGAAGTTTTCCAAGTCAGAAGAACAGACTTTCTGTTCATTTTGTTTGTTTTTAAAGTCTTGGAAAGAATGCAATGCCTTTAACTTAGCCACGCCACCACATTAAACTCCGGGTGCGACCTTAGATAAACAAAAGGCAGCACAGACTGAGATGATGTCAGGTTTCAACCCAGGGGATATTTCATATCCAGAATGAAGCTTCTAGAATTCCCCCCCCCCCCCCCCAAGCAGTATTTTGTTTCATAGGATAGACCTATGGGCAGTGTTCTAACATCACTACAATATCACCTGTAGGAGAAAGCAAGCAGAAAACCCACCAAGAGCTCAGCCTAAGAACGGTCTTTGCAAGACTTGAGACCAAAGACCTTGGTGACCCTTCCAGGGGCACTAGCTACACCATGCTTGAAGAGCAAACACGAGTTTGCGTTCATGCACCATGGCAGGGGGCATCAAGACACCGGCTTCGGACAGCGTCTTTCCCAGCACATCACAAGGCAGGCAGACAAATGGCAAGAGGCAGCAAGAATGCAGACCAAGCAGCAACATGACAGAAAGGAATCCAGTGCAAGGCTAACAAAAGTCCCAACAGGAACTGCAGAAGCGAAGGAACGGCAGCTTTATGGACATGTCCTTCTGGGAACAAAACATAAGATAGGGGTCACTGACTGCATGAGCCAAATGCGAAGGGCCCTCTATTCCAACTGGAACCAACATATCCCAGTTCCTCTGCAGCTGCAGTTCCCTCTGAATGAGCACACTGTCCTCAATACCAGATAATGAGTTGCCTGGGAACTCTAATTAGATCCTACATTCAACCAAGCTAAAACTAACAAGGCCTAATGCAGACCACCTACGCTTTCGTTATGCATGTGGCTTTGTCATGGACCACTGCGAGGGAAGAAATACTGGCTCTCTTGGAGAACAGGAGCAACAACAGCACATTAAGGATTCAGACAGTGCAATGATACTAGGAGGGCTCTGCTCAGAGCCTGGGGAAATGGGAGGAATGATTTGACACACACAAAACAAATAAAACAGAAAAAGGTTTTGAAACAGAATGAAATAGATCTTAGTGCTTGTGTTTGTGTTTCCCTTAGGGAAGCTGTTTTAAAACTTACTCCTTTCTGACTTCAAATGCAAAGATAAAAGGAGAAGCTGCACATAGATCTAACAGGCAGTGAAACCACTCTTTAGGACAGGCCACCATCACCAGCCAGGATCTTTCAACAAATTAAAAAAATCCTACTAAGGAGCTCAAAACACATGGCAGATAAGTATCTGCGGTTTGGGGCACACGCTGTTTTGACCAATCAAGGCAAACAGAAGAGCTGCAGGGCTCCAGGGAAGCCAAAAGGTTGGAACAAGACAACCAGTCCTGAGTAAAAAGCTGCTAGATTGGTTCTCATTACGTCTAGAAAATGGCTCCTTGTGAGGGGAGAAACTCCTCTCTGCATTTGAAATGCAAGGCAAGTTCTATATTCGAGTGTTAGTGCTAAGCGTTCGAGCTGCTCTCAAGGGTGGACTCCAAGTTAAGGCAGCCCTGAGCTTGGCATAGGTCTCTTGCCATCACAGCGTGCACCAGAAGCCTTTCCAAGGTTGATAGCACTCCTTGGGTCTGCGGCAGAGCAAAACTGATTAGTTTTAATCCCTGGCAGGAGGGAATGGGGTGGGGGGTGCAGAGGGAAGGAATGTGAAGAAATAAAAGGCACTGGCCTGGGATAAACAGTGCAGGGATGAAGGGGGTGGTCTGGAGTGGAGAAAGGGTTGAGCAAGAAGGACCTTTTTTCTGTACCTGTTCCATTTGCGGGCGCTGTTACCAGTATGTCCGTGCACTGTCCGAGGGCTTAAGCTGCCAGCTCATATGGCTGCTACTGTCCATGGCAGCCAAATACAACTGTGATGACGCAAGAAAGAGAGAGAAAAAGAGAGTGCAGCCTCAACGTGCATGAAAAACACAGTGCAAGCAAGTGAAACGCTGTGGTGTGTGTCAGTGACAAGGTGGACTCTACAACCCTAAGGGAATAGCCCTGAGGCAAGAAGGAGAAAAACAGAAGGAATGAGAGAAGGAAATAAAAACAAACAAACCAACAAACAAAAAGCCAGGAAAAGTAACAGACATACAATGCAGCAGGATCATCACATCTTAGTTTTCACCATCTGTTCTCAGAAATGAAGCTGTATGGAAGAGATCAGCTCTGTCTTGACTCTATTTGGATGGCTACCCCATCTCCCCCTCCCCAAAAGGAACGTGCACATGAGCATCCATATGCTCTTCTCATCTCTCTCTTCGCTGATAATTTGCCAAGATCAGGTCTTGCAAGTTCTTCCACCTCAGAATGGTCTCAGCTCTCTACTGTGGAGACCTGGGTATAAAAATCCCAGCGAAGTCCCTCTCCCTGCTGCTGCCGATGTGACAGGACAGTAGACATCTTCCTTTTCTCAACTGCTCACCTATAACCAGTATTTCTCTCTAGAAAACTCACTTATCCTATAGCCTAATCCTTGCTTTGTCTAGGGAGAAGCTCCTGCTGTCTATGTGGGAGAGCAACGTAATCTCCTCCCCAGCTCCTACACTCACTTAAAAAAACCACTCTTCTTCATGATCTTTCTCTCAGATTGCAGTAAGGGATCAAGATTCAGATCCCCAAGGTCATTAAAGCTGGCAGTTACCCAAAAAGCAGGGAACCTGTGAGGGTGACAGAGCAGTGGAACAGGCTGCCAAGAGAGGTGGTGGAGTCTCCTTCTCTGGAGATCTTCAAAACCCGCTTGGACGCAGCCCTGTGCCACATACTCTAGGTGATCCTGCATGTGCAGGGGGGTTGGACTAGATGACCTCTAGAGGTCCATTCCAACCTTAAGCATTCTATAATTCTATGAACCTCTTGGTAACTAAAGCCCTCGCAGAAAGGGGTGTGCTTTTTTTTCTGAAGCAGAAGAACTACAGGGACAGGGGAGGCAGGACCTTGACCTAGTCTCTGAACTCAGTATGTGCCTCAGCGTTGCCAGAAGGACAGTGCCCTTCCTAAAAGAGGAAATGCCAGCAGTAAAGCAGGCATTAGTCACACTTTGTCACACTGTACTGCGTGTAGCATGTCAGCTCCTCTCCTGATGCCTGTCACTGCTGAGAGCAGATAATGCTACCAGAGCTTGCGTTCAGAACACCAGGGATCAGGAAAAACTCTCTATTTCTAAGAAGGTTGCAAGAGGTTAGCCAAACACAAAGACAAGGATCAACTTTCTGGCCCATCACTTTGCTCTAAGGTGAGATGAAGTGTTCATTCTGAAGGGAGTAAATGAAGGTGATGTTCCCCACTCTCCACCACAGTTCCTATTCCTTCCTCCGCCAATCTCTTCTTCCTCCCCTTATAATAAGCTAGAACAGAGCATCCCCCCAGAGTATATCTTCTTTGCCTATATCCAAGGACTAGCTACTTATTAAACATGCTACTACTCATTGCCTGTAATGACATCATCAAGTCAGTCAGCACTGTGATGGTATGTTCTCCAAGGTCCAAAGTGTAAATAAGGTTTACAGGATCCAGTGAAGGAGGGCAAGACTCATCTAGTTCTTACATACATGAAAGCAAGCCTGTATTTTATCCAGCATATAGAAATGGCTACCAGGCCACTTCAAATACCAAAGCCTTCCATGAAAGATTTCTTTCTTTTTTTCTTTTTTTCTTTTTTTTTTTTTTTTTTCTCTCCAGAGGAAATTAAATACAAAAATAGATTCTAAAGAAAGCAAAAGAGCTGTGAAAAAAAAAAAGATTAAAAAATAAATCTCAAAAAGAAAAAAAATACAAGTTTCATCTTATTATCTCTGCAGGGCAGATTAAGGAGAGAGGTTCAGCAATAACTCTGAATTTACTGTTTTAAGAAGTTTCTTTTTAAACTTGAGGAACCAACGTCACAGAGAGCAAGTAACTGCATGCAAGTGAATCATCTTGCCGAAGTCGCCCACCAAGATACTCATGCAATTCAGTGGTGGCAGGACTGGGCCCATGGGATTATCAAGGTCAATAAATTTAGTGCCATCATTTTTATAACCATGCCCAAAAGCGGCATAGCGGGGTTCTGTTCTCCACGGCAGGTGAGACCCGGCTTGTCCATTAAAATTGCTGCCATTTATGGGCCAGGTCCTGTTTGGCTGCACCATCAGCTCCCTTCGAAGTACACCAGAGTGGTAAACGTGTATTCCCCCAAAGTTGCTGAAGCAGAGAGGAGCAGTGAAGAGAGACTTACTGAGGGAGGTGGGGACTCACGGCCAATGAGCGGGGTATTCTCGCAGCGGGGGTTCTGGAAATTTGCATTCTGGCTCCTAGGAAAGGAAGACACACATGGTAATAGGGGGATGTGCCACACTTCTCTGGGGAAGGTCTCTGACAGTGACACAGGACAGAGCACATGCACCCTCAGATCTGTTATCTCCGCTCAGTCTCCCTCCAGGCCAGGTGGTTCCCTTTCTCAGGTAAGGGCATAAAGCTGTCATATTTTTCCCCTCATCAGATAAAGCGCTGACTTTATACTCTCACTCTGAAGGGCCCATGTTGACTGACTGAAAAAATAAATTAAATTAAAAAAAAAAGTTTGTGTGAGATCTAACTTCTGACAGAGGCAGAACTGCCAAGCTGCAGAAAGGAGATAAAATAAGGACAAAGTCTAAGAGGAAGGAAAAAAAAAATGATGCGTCAGTCCCAAAGAGATGAGCCTTGAATGTAGTCAAAGTGTGATCTGGGTAAAGTATCTCAAGAAAGCTCTGAAGGTCCCAGCTGAATTATATAGCTCCATATTCCAACAAATATCAGAGCTGACCCCAAATGCTATGAAAGGACGCAGCCCGCAGGACTTGTCACAGCTCTCAGTCTCTCAGGAGGCTTAACATGCTCTGTCAAACCTGCTCTATCTGAAGAGCCAAATCTGCTGGGAATTGGAACTATTGTGTAATTAGCAGCCTGGGCAACAGTTTACCTCTTCTTCTCTGTAGACAGATTTCTAAATCCTGCAGTGCAAAGTGGTTCGCATTTTTGAGTAAGATGCCTAATACAACCCTTCCTACGGCAGCACTTTGAAGCAATTCCACTGTCCCAGGAGATGACAATAGGAAAATATGCCTTCTGAGACTTCAAAGAGCATCCTTTATCGCTTCCGCTGCTTGGTTACGAGTGCCACCCTTGCAGCAAGTTCTCTTAGCTGCAATAAAATGAGGCAAGCTGCAATATGGCCTTCTTCTTGGGATACTCACATGTACTCTGTGACGGGAGCATTGCTGACTGTGTGTGCTGCTGCTGGAATGCTGGTTTCACTGCCATAACTACTCCCACAGCTATAGAGGCTGGGCATGTGCACTCTGTAAAGATTATCATGTGTTTGTCTATTCCCTTGAGCGGTTGATTCGTCTTCCCCATCATCATCCGAGCTTCTGCAAGAAGGAAAAACAGTTCCTCCTAGAACCCTACAATTACCACACAAGAGAGGTTTACAGGAAACCATGGTAATCCTAGGAACCTCCCAATCATCTTCCACACCTCCACATTTATACCCATTCGGGATGCCTCAGTGTGGCAGTGTCAAACACTGCCTACAGCACAGTGACTCAGACCTCCCACAGGCACCATCTGGATTTTTAGACTGCAAGATCCCCTACGGTCCCCCGCTACACTCTTCTCAGGGCTTGGCAGACAGCACAGCTCTGCAATTGCCCAGTCACAAAACCAAAGGATGGGGATATGTCCTAAAATAAACAGTTTTTTTTTTTTTTTTCCATATCTAAAGGAGGCAGGGGGAGACAGTGCCATTCATCCTACGGAAAGCATCCCTCAAAGCTGCAGCCTGTGCCCTTCCACTTCTTGCAGCAATGTCCAAAAGGCTTTAACACTGCAGTCTTTCCATCACTGCAGACCTCTCCAAACTCCTGTGATTGTTACACAGGGCCTGCTTCAGCTTGTAAGAAAATTACTGAAGTCGGTGCATTGTCTAAACATCTGCATTTGTGTCTAGAGACTTTCTTCTCTCTTTAAATCGCTTTCAGTGCAGAGCAGTGCACTTTCCCCTTGGTTCCTTCCACTCTTCCCATAGTATTCTTTTGTCCCTACTATGTAATGCACTCTATTATTTTAGCTCCCTAATTATTTGAAATATATGAGCAATGATGGACAAAGTTAGTAAAAAGCTTTATGGGAAACATTTCTTGCCTGTGATGGCAGAGAGAATTCGGAGACAACAGGGTCAGAGCTGCAACATCTCAACCACCACCTGCAGTTTCTGCACCACAAGGTGGCACTGAAGATTTATTCAGGAAATTACAGCTGGCACAGTCTCTTACAGGCAATAAAGCATTATATCCTCCAGCTCCCTGAGGGAGGCAAAGGAAGAAATGGTGCTCCTGAGAATGCAAGAGGGAATTCCTCAATTCACAGCAGCAGCCTGAGCCTGCTGGGGTTGGCAGGGAGAGCAGGAATCCACATGGAAGGGAGCTCGAGAGAAAAGGCACGGTATAAAGCTTGCTTCTTCAAGAAGGGAGACTACCACCCCCTTCTCGACAATGCCTCTGCCTGGGGAAGAGCTAAGGAAAGCAGCCATTTTCTTAAGTGCTGTTCTGATGCATTTCCAAAGGCTTCTCCGTGGGCAAAGCAGACCCAGCAGGCCCAGGCTTCCTGCAATTGTTCAGGATGTTCCATTTTACCTTCCACCTGGAACCTGGGCTTAGGCCATAAAAATTGCATTTAGGATCACAGAAGAGCGTTTGCTGCAAAGTCTATCGTTCTTCTACAGGAGCAGAGCACTCAATGAAGCTACGTGGCAGCAACACGTGGTGCAGTAGCCCATCAGCAATGCCCTGGGAAGGTTAGATCAAGGCTTAATGCTCAGCTTGGTTACCACCACTAAAACTAGTTCCAAACAACCCTGTAGTTACGTGATCACCACAAATGAGCTTTTGCAAACTAGACCATTCCCAGTTCGTGTTAGCTATGCAAGTCAAGTGCCCTAGTTGAGCAAAGCCAAGAATGGCAAGACTGAACTACTGGTCATTTCAAATCTCTCTCCCTTACTAGAATCTCAAGTGATATAAAATTATATATATTATGAAAATGCCTCATAAATGATACAAAGAATAGGTATCGCACAGAGATAGCAGAGTTGAACGATTACCATTCTCTACAACTACAATAATTCGTCTCTAACTTGACCTGTTGTCCTACATGGTACTGAATACTGCACATAATTCCAGCATATTAAGGTCCAGATGTAAAAAACAACCACAGCCAGGGTAAAAGTCAGCACTATTTTTTTTTTTTTCTGTCGGACCTGTGCTTAAAGACCCTCGATCCCTCATGCTCCTGTAAGCATATGGGAAAACAGCTCCAGATGCTCACGGGCACAAATCCAATAGTCAGTCTTCATTAGGGAAGAGCTCTATAATGCAACGGGATCTACCCCCTCTCTATACCTCTTCTGCTGCCAAGTGTGTGGGACGCTGCACACAATGGAACTGAACATGAGGGCTGTGACAAAGGAGAAGAGAACCAAGTAGATGAGGCCTTCCACTCCATCGTAGCAAAAGCCTGTCAATGCCTGGACATAATCCTGCAAAGAGAAATAACCAGAAGTTCCTGATCACCAGACAGTTAACATAGGTCTCTAATTCAAGTGTCCTTCCCCCTGGACTGTCTCTGAAGGAACTTAAGACTTCACAGTCCTTTTGTCAGAGTACGTTCCTATTTTAGGACCTCAATATTTTTTTCATAAGCTGACCCAACCCTTATTTCCCTCACAAAGCCCATCTCAGATACAAAGATGAGAATACTTCCCACCTCACACAATAAGTAGGGAGGTGGGAAAGGCAAGATAAGCCTATCTATCCACCTAAATATAATACATTTTTCATTAAGCTGCTCAGCTCCTTCACTGTCTCTCATTGCCCAAGCATAGACTGTTCATATCTCTATCTTCAAAGATAAAACTAGGACAACAGACAGGCCATGTTATATTGCAGCTTTACATGGGAAAGGCAACAAGCCCAGGGCTATGGAAACAAATTAAAACGCCCTGAAACCTTAATGCTGCAGCTTGTAGATGTGTAAAGGCATGCTATCCAGTTTCCTGCACTGATCTTTTAACACTAAAACACAAACCCAACCTGATCCAAGTTCTCATTCTCCTTTCTGCTGCAGAAATCGGTAAAGCTGCTGTAAACTGCCTTGGAACACCAGAGATTTGAATCTTCAGGACAATCAGTCTGTTGAGGGCTCTACATCCCCTTTGGTCTTTCTTAGCTTAAGCCCAGGCACCAAGTACTCACCAAATGCAGACTCCGACAGTCAACTAGAGCTGTCAGTTGCTGCAAGTTGATCTCTGTTGAATTTAAAACCTCCTGGATCCGAGTAAGATACTCCTGTAAGCACAAACCAGAGATTATTGCGAGGAAAGGACTTTGCAGAACTGGTTTGGGGCTTTGTGCAGGGGAAAGCAGAGCCCAAAAGCACAAGGAGAGCAAGATTGAGGGGAGTTACCTTGGAGGTGGGATGCTCTTTGCTCGCTGATCGCATGAGTTCCAGAACATCATCCTGCATTTCCACCAGAGCCTTGTGACTTCCTGACAGCTTCTACTCAATACAAAACACAATGTTTCAGTCCTGAGCAGCAAGGCAGGCCACACGCACCAACAGAATTCCTGGGAAACAAGGCTTTCTCTCAAACACTGAAGCATGATCTGTACAAATGGATGCCTCGAGTCTGGAGACAAACTGACATGTGAGACATGTTCAATTCCAATACAGTTAAGTTTGACTTTAGATGGATACATAGAGATAGAAAAGAGACAGAGAGGGGAAAAAAAGAGAGGCAAAAAAGACCTGGGACCAGTTTAGGGGTTCCAGGACAGAGAAGGAGGAGAAAGAAGAGATGCAAAGTATTCATATACACACCACAGACCACAGTTGGATTCTTCTACTCAACCAAGTATATAAGAAGGAGTTAAAGTTGTTTATGTGAAGGTGCAACCCTCTCATCCCACTAAAGCATCCATGGGAATTTCATATGCAATTGCACGCCAAATCATATACTGAACAACCAGAAATTCAACTGATGACAATGGTGCATCATACCACAAATTGAAGTATTTTTCCCCCGCTCTTCAAAAGAGAAGACAACATGATTCAAAAAACTCCTAAATAAGAATTGTGGAGCAGCTGGTGTCTACCAACTGGTGGGTGGTGTGGGTTCATTCTGGCCTCTGATACACATGGCAAAAGGTTTGGGATGGGCCCAGGTGCTGTTCCTCAGCTCCCACACAGAAGAATAATATGACTCACATTTATACTTCAGGATACAAAACTTTAAACATCCAATGGATTTAAGAGGCGTATGTGAGAATTACTCCCTCCCCCACAGAGAGGTCTGCATTTGGGGAGTGGAATGTTGCCACTGTTTAACCCAAAAGAACCTGCAAGAGATTCAAAGCAGGCAGCATGGAGTTTCCCACCCTGGCTTTAATTGTGGGCGTGCTGGTTCCATGTCTCTGCTCTTAGAAAAGCACCATGTAAACAGGAGATACCTTGAGAAGCGCCGTGATCCTCACCACATCACACAGAGCCCCTCTCGGAGCAGCCAAAGGTGGAAAAACCCCTGTGCACTGCATCACAGTGCCACCTTTTGCACAGCTCAAAGGTGGCTACCAAGCCTTCACCAACACAGAGTGCTCTCTGAAGCTACAACCTGGTCACTTCCCTGTGCCGTGGCATTAAGGGTTTAACCTATTCCCTTTGAGAAGCTGGATGAAGAAGAGGGTTACGGGAGCTAGGATGCTTATACTCACCTGCTGGAAAGGGTTGGGGTATCCAGCACTGCAGGTAATGTAATAACGGAGAATATCTACAAAAAAAAAAAAAAAAAAAAAAAAAAAAAAAAAAAAAAAAAAAAAAAAAAGAAAGAAGTCATGCCAGGTATGTTGTTCCAGCTTTGCACCTTCTTAGACCTGCCACAAGGGAGGTGTTAAGTTCTGAAAGCAATACACAAAATGAGAATGCAATATACTTGGAATCATTTCCCTCTCTCCATGTAGGATTACAGAACATGATTCACTTTAGAGAAAAAAAAAAAGTTGCCTTTGTGGGATAATTTTTTTTTTTTAAATAATGAAACAAATGGTACAGTTAGGCAAATCATCATCAAAAAGAAAACATCTTTAGAAGCCAACACTATTCACAAGGAGTCCAACTGGAGATTTAATCTCTGCAATGTCTGAGCATTAGAATATACTCAGAGACCATCTGATGGTCTCTGTAAGCAACTAGAGGTACCCACTGCCTGGGCTACCCAATACAGAGAAATAACTATGAGCCAGTTCAGATCCTCAGCTATTGTCAAAAGACAGACTGGTTTGGGGCAGTGGTCTGCAGAAGAACAAAAGGAATTGCTCCTTACTGAAGGAAGTCATAGCTTTCAGCGAGGTTATTCCCTAAGAATGGTATCACTTTGAAAGCAAACACCACCATGGAATCTGCTGGCGGAAAGAAATGAAAAGTAGAAGAGATTCTTGATCTTCTGAAGAAAGTTAGGGTTGAATGAGTAAGTCTGATTTTTGTTTGACATCACTTGTATGTAATTAGACTTTAGCTGGAAGGTTTGAATTAGATTAATTATAAGAGCGTGTGTAGTTTATTTTGGATCTTTCATTTGACTCCAGCTCCCCCCAAAAAAGTTATTTTCTGCATTGGTCAGGGATGAAAACTCTTAATGGATATTGGGATACTAGCAACACATTATCCTGTTCAAGGGACTTCAGATCATTTGCTTATATTATCCCAAGAGCCTTAATACTTAATTAACAGTTCTATCAGTGATCACAGAACACTGAAGACTTGCATCCAGATAAGCAAGTCAGGGAAACTGCAGCCTGTCCTGGGCTTGAAAACACACTCTGCTTCTTTGTATTCAGGGAGTGTTAGATCAGCCTGATGTTCTCATGAGCCCTCGCACTCCTGCGCCTGCTGCATGCAGGACGTCAACACACACAGATTTGAAATATCCAGACTTTCCTCTGTGATTCTCAATTAGGCTGTAGGGGGAGAGAGTTCTGTGAAAGGCTCAGTTGTCCCAATACTTTCAGACTAATTCTCAAACGTTTTACAGGTCCTTTCCATATTAATTTTGCTGAGCTGACGTACTTCCATGCAGGACAAAATTTGCTCGGCTGAGGCAAAACATACACGTGCTTTGCCTTCCTCTACCATCACCAGCATGTTTTTCCATTCTTTTTAATCTTCTCCCTGGGACTTTCAGGGCAGCACGGCCCAGGTCACAAAGGTATTTTAACCAGCCCCAACTCAGAAAGCAGGAAAACGCATGACCACAAGCAAGCCGGAGTGCTAAGGAGGCAGACCCGACTGCATTCCGATTCTGCCGCACTTCCATAAATATTGCATGCGCCTCTCGGCAAGCCTACACGCTGGAGACCAAGTGCTACAATGCAGACTGCCAGCTCCTGCACGCTGCCCGTGCAACCTGACAGCTGTTATTTATAATTCATTAGCCTACTTTGGGGCAGCTTCTGCCAGCTGCTCCATCGCCCTCCCCATCAAATCCTTCTCGGGGATGACTTATGTCTCCCCTTCAGCCTCTAAACAGCAATTAGCAAAATGTGGGCAGATAGGAAGAGCTTTACAGGCCTCACTTTGAGCAGGCCACACAAACTAGTGTGCACAGTCACTAAGCCGAGGAAAGGATTGCTCCTCCAGGCCCATAAATCATGCAAAATGGCTAGGGAAACATGGGTTAAAGACCCTTGCACTCAAGGAGGAGCACAGTAACAGCACTCCCCAGCATCACACACTCACGCAAGGGGTTCTGGTGTAGTCATTTATTTATTGTAAACCAATAGGCCAGTAAAATTTTCTCATAGGCTTCCCCTCAACAGTATTACATCATCTTTATAGTGCATAATGTTGCATAATATACTACTAATACAGGGCTTCAGAACCATCTTTTTAGGATCTTGTGAGTCATTCCTGGGGGGAAGGTTATAGATAAGTCTTCCAAATACCATCATATTTTGCAACCTGTGGGCCCAGTGTCAAAGACAGCCTGGTTGCAAGGACATTAAGTTCAGCCTTACCCTGCAGGTCACTGTGACGATTTAAAACCAGTGCTGCAAGAGGCAGTGAGGCTGTTTTACAGCGAGTCTGTGCCACGGAGCCTCTAAGTGAAGCACCAGGCAGGCAAAGGCAGCAGAGCAGCAGGCACTGCAACCTTTGCAGGTTTTCACCCTGGCAAATGACTGTCCTCTACAAGACAAAAATCTCACATTTCAGCGCAGAAAACAGCTGTACTATTCCTCATTTGCACACTAACAGTCCTAGCCGCTCGCTAGAATTACTCTTCTAATGCATTTTCCTCTTAAGGAACATGCCTGAAGGCTGGATCTAGTTTCCCAAATTGGCCTGTTAGGGCTGCAGTGTGCAGGAGAGGGGCTGGTCAGGGTCACAGCAGCAGCTGCCTGCGCCTGCTGGTGCTCACGGCGGTCCTGACCCACTGTCCCCACGCGCAGGCAACCGGAGAGCAGAAGGCTAGGAGGGGAACCACCCCAATTGCTTCAATTTTGCAAAGTCTGTTTTTCCTAGAAGGAAAAGTAGAACAGCCTAGCGGAGTCAGCTTCAGCTGCTAGAATCCACTTACTGTTTCTGCAGCCAAGGAGATTTACTATTCGTTCCTAAAAAAGCTCTGCAGAATGCAAAAATGGCACTGCACGTGCCAAGAGGCGGCAAGGAGGGCTGCAGGGTAAAGAGCAAGCACAAAAAGGGTTTATAAAAAAGATTATTTTCCCAGCCCTTCTTCCCCTCTACCTGAGCACTAAATGGCTTCCAGTTCACCTTTTATCCCCCAGAGGAAACAGTCTGCCTGAGTTTGGTTCCTGGGGAAAGCTGAAGAGCATCACCTGGGATGTCCAAGGAGGGAGACTTTGAGTCAGCTGTTCTTGCCCAAGTAACAGTGACATATCTTCCACCAGGCACCTTGCTTACCGAAAGCGACAGTCGAGGGCAGGATCTGCAGGCCATTTGTGTTCCTCACAAACACACTGCTCTTGTACTGGTAAAATCAGGCCAGTCACCACAAGGTTTTGGCACCGAGCTTCTGGCCAGTGAGAGTGCTGTGCGGCCAAAGCTTCCTGCTCGTGGGCAGTTCAGCAAAACCGCACGGGGAAGCGCGGCCTCTGCAAGCCAACATTGGCTCAACTGCTCTGCAGAATCACAGAATGGCTGAGGTTGGAAGGAAGCTCTAGAGATGATCCAGTCCAACCCCCTGCTCCAGCAGGGACACCTAGAGCACGTGGCACACGGTAGCATCCAGGTGGGTTTGGAAGATCTTCAGGGAAGGAGACTCTACAACCTCTCGGGGCAGCCTCTTCCAGGGCTCACAAGAAAGAAGTTCTTCCTCACATGGAGATGGAACATCCTGTGTTTTAAGTTGTACTCATATCGCCTAGTCCTGTCACTGGCCACCACCGAGAAGAATTTGGCCCCATTCTCCTACTTTCTCTCCTCAGATATTTACACATATTGATCAGATCTCCTCTCAGTCTTCTCTTCTCTAGGCTAAACAGGCCCAGTTCACTCAGTCTTTTCTCATAAAATAGATGCTCCAGTCCCTTTGAAGCTCCTCTTGGGATGCTCGTGGAGCCCACTGCAAACAGCACAGGCCCTGGAGACTCCCTCAGGCTTGCTCACGACACAGACTTCCAGTAGGAGAATAACAAGAAAGCTCTTCCCAAACTTTAGACAGATTGGGCCTTTTTGCTTAATTTTATTCACTAAGTCATTTGATAATCGCACAATATCAGGCAAAAAGAATGAGACTTGAAGATGGCCTCCTGCTTTGAAAATAAACATCTTGGCTGCACCAAGCCCTTTTACTAGCAGCAGGAGTTGATTATACAGTCACTGTTCAGCTCCATTGGCTTTATCTCAATTAATGAATACTCAGCGAGTTAGACACATATATCAGCCTCTTCTGGAAAATGATTTAAGTCACTTTTCCAGGAAACCTGCTTTACTGCTTTCTGCCTCCTCCTTCCAACCCCACCCCTTCTTTTTAATGCAGCAAATTTTTATCTACACAAAACGGACATCTCTCCAGCTAAAAACATGGCAAGTACAATAATGCACTTAATTGGATTATTCTCAGCTCCATTAGTTCTATTTAGGTCTGTAAATAGCAATTAATACAAACACACTAAAAAGGGAATATTGATATATTTGTTGCTCAGTATCCAAAGAAAATATGCTGTCATTTTGCTGGGAATTCTACTGCAAAAAGCAAAACACAACAAAAAAAAAAAGCAAAAATCACAATGTGGATATGCAAACCTAGATCACTCGCTCCTACTCTGAATGGTAAAGTGTAGGGCTGAGAAAAACATACATACATATAGCATAATGTGTTAAAAAAAAACTACAAAATATCAACTGTTGGGAAAAGCTGAACCAGCATTGAAGTCTCTGGTTGCTTTATGTTTAAGATTAAGGACATAAAAGCTGCTATAACATGTAGGATTACAAGACAGCATCTAATCCTGTGGTCTGTACCCTAGCACAAAAGCAGACACACAGGGAAGACTAAAACCAGAGGACTGCTCTCCCCATCATATTGCCAGCTGAAGAGATTTCCAAGATAAATTCGCTGTTTCTCTATAAACCTCCCAATTCTTCATCCTTTGACTTTGATTCTCCCATTCAACCCACACAAAATCTTTCAGAAGCCACCACAGTCTTGGACAAGGAGTCTCAGAGTGCAACTGCCTGCTGGAAAGAGCCTCATCTCCTCTGGGTTGAGCCAGTTTTATTTGATACTCTCTTCTTTTGCTTTTGTTTCCCAAAATAGTAACTACCAACTCCTATCCCCCTTTCTCCTTGCCATTCATGATTTTATAGATGAAATCCTCTCTTAGTCATCTCTTTCCCAAAATGGAAAGTCCATGGTCCGATACACTCCGGTGAAACTAGTGGGAGCAATTTTAAAGTGTTTGTCTCCATTTATCTACACTGCCAGTTATGTTCAAGGGCAACACCCAAAGAGCAGAGGCAGCAAAACAAAATGTCAAGAGCCTCTGCACCAGAAGCAGAGACCTTGAAAGGGGACAGCTTCCTTCATGAGGACAGTAATGGCGTTTGCCTTGCCTCTCATCAGACCGTCGTGCTTGTTGTTGATGGCCCAGCTGGTCACAAAGCAGCTGCTGCAATTTATAGCCGAGCTTATTAAGGGACAGCAGCGCTTATTCCAAGCATTCAAGGATGCTTTCATGAAGCCATTATTGGGATTCAAGTGTCTTTGAACAATTCCACCCTGAAGTCCTCACGTCATGATTTTCCTTCCTGCTCAGGTGCACAAACACTTCCAGTGATGGGGACCAGGAGGCATTTCCACAGTTTCCTGAACATAAACTATGACATAGTAGTGAAAATCCATAGGGGAACACAGAACATATGACCACCAGCTGCCTGGAATGACGACAAGCTCAGGAATTGGTTTGATTTCCTTTTCTTACA
The DNA here is from genome assembly GCF_003342845.1 of Nothoprocta perdicaria. Taxonomy (NCBI): domain Eukaryota; kingdom Metazoa; phylum Chordata; class Aves; order Tinamiformes; family Tinamidae; genus Nothoprocta; species Nothoprocta perdicaria. The sequence continues at coordinate 4,068,587 of NW_020454316.1, read as the reverse complement.
AAAAAAAAAAAGAAAAGAAAAAAAAAAAAGTATTGTGTTCACAATACTAGTTGTGGGGGAAAAACACAGTAGCTAAGCAAGGCAGATGAAACAGGGAAGTTACATAAAGAGACGGGGTTTTCAGTTTCTCCGGGTTAACCTATTTATTAACCAAACTTGCTCCAGAGCTGACTGGGGCTACCAAGTTATTACAGCGCACAGACAGTCGTAGCATCGAGCAGGTTATTTCCTCTTGGTCTCCTTGTTTGCAGCCTCCAACAACAACGAGACTTTCTGGTAACCAAAACCACATCTTAGTCATCTTCACAATGGGAGGATTCTTATCTGGTGCAGTATTAAATACCAATAGTCTTTCCTTATTGCATTTCTTTGTTTCAAAGACTTCTCTGTATTGAGCTGCCTGGCTTTCCCCTCTCCTTCCCAAGAAATCAATAAATAAGGCATTCCAAGAATAAGCTGTAGGGTAGTAATATCAACCTGTACATGCTCTGTTATACTACATTCTGCCTCCAGACATAAGCATTTCTTATTGCTTCCAATCCCTGCACCATCAGCCATAGCTACATACCTAATTCCCTTTCAATTACACAGTAAGAGGCAGCATTTGGCTATGGGCAGGCAATGCGCTGCATCTTCTGAATGTTGGGCAAAGATTCTCAGATTGCAGCAAATCAGAACCAGAAAAACATAAACAGCTAGTGATCACAGCCATTGCTTATTTGTGATTACCTTACACAGAACTAGGGAGGGAACATCAAACATAGGAGGAAAAAAAGTTTACTTAGCAAGAAGTAAAAAAAGAAAAGAAAGAAAAGATAACAGTAAGTGCTAAAAAGGAAAGGTATTTCTGCCAGTGGGCAAAAGCCTAGTGAAATTTTACTACTGAGTCTGTTGTGAACACCAGTTTTGCTCCTTAAGGCCCCAAATGGAGGCACCCCTCATCTCGCCAACCCCTTTAGGCTAAATTAGGAGTAACAAATGCCAAATCAGCCAGGGTTTCAGTTGAATGTCACTGTGAGGAAGACACACTGTTTTAAATGGAAAAGGGTAAACAAAGGAGTTAAAATACTGCATTTATAATAGAAAAGGAAAGCCATACTTCTTTCTACTTTCTTTCTACTCGTGTTTCAGTTCATTTAACCCTTTAAAGTATTTTTATATATTCCTATTTATAGTCACTATAGGAAATTACATATATATTTGGTAACAGATGCAAGAATATACCAATTCCAAGGAATATAGACCCAAGAGAATGTTTCTGAAAAGGCAACTTAAACTGCACACTATTGCCACAACTTTGTCACGCAGATAGCAGTAACAAGATCAAGAGTGGTACATTTAAAGAAAAATAATCCAGGGATTTCTGTTGTTCCTTCTTTTTAGTTATTTCCACCTGAGGGCAAGACAGAAGACAGGCTCAGAAAGTTCTTTGACAAAACATACACGTTTGTACTTCTGACTCCAGTGGAAATGCTTCTTTGGAAAGAACTTCCATAGGAAGGTGGTCTTTTAGAGCTCCACAAACATCTGCTTTTCCCAGTGTACACAAGTTTCTGGGTTCCAAATGTACCATTGAATTCCCTCAGCCACTGCCACATTCCAGCGTTACAGATGGAGCCACAGGACTCCAGGCCTAAGCCAGTCCCAAGGTAGCACTTACCAGTACTAAGCACTCCATTATCCTCAACCACTTTGGAGACATAGGCATCAGGGTTAATACAGAAGTCACTGGAGCCCTAAGTAGGTGCAAGACAAAAGGGAAAAGGAATATCAAAGAACAGCATTATCAAAGACCAGTTGAGCCAGGTTAACATCAGAGAACACTCTACTCTAGAGGCATTTTCTGAGGTTAAGGTCTCTCATCATCGTCCCACTAGCACTGCTTTACTCACCCACAGCAGCACTGGAATACTAGCTAGGGACACATGCTACAGAGGAAGAGCTCTGAACATTTCCTTGCTACAGAGCAAGAGCTCTGAACCAAGCAGCTGAACGTGGCAGTTACTTAGAACAGGACACTACAGAACAGACGTGGTGTAACATGCACTATTAGCAATTTATTTCTGTGTCCAATAAACTTACAGCAAAGGGTGAGCTGGATTTGGCTCCGGGCTACTTACCACAGCAACAGCCAACTCCAGACCCAAGGATCCCCAGCTGATAATCAGGGCAAGCACCCCAAGCAAGCACACCCTGCAGAAAACAGATAGCAGATGTAAAGGCTCTAATTCAAGTATCCAGATGCTCTGGCAAAATATTATTATTTGAGTCCAAAGTGATGGGCAAGAAAATATCAACCACGGTATCTTCAGATAAACCATCCTACTTTATATGTCATGGCAGCAGCAATTAGAAAAGCTTATGGCCAGTTGTTGGCTCCCATCTTACCGGGCATTGCAATGGTAGCGGGAGGAAGAAGAGGGTGGGAGGAAAGTCTTCAGTCTGCTCCCAGCAGAGCAGCAGAAAGAAACCAAAGCGGGGAAGACACAGGGGTGGCTCTAGGAAGGTGGACTGGCAAAGGGCTTACTACACTACCACTATTCTTACTCTGATCTTTGCCTTTTAAGTCCAAGGTCATTCAAAGAAAAACATCTCGTATCCAACAAAGCCATACAGATCCAGAACTGCGCAAATACCTAAAGTTTCTAAAACAAAGGAGGTCATCAGGATGTAAGCGCTGAACACCTGAGTTCATTTCCAAGCTGCAGGTATCTGAACAGCACCTAAGCACCCCACATAACCTAGGGAGAGACACAGGCATCTGCAGGCAAACAGTTCAGAGCAACAGATTAAATATCTACTACAGCCACATGAGTGCATCTCTAAAAGGCAGATTTTTTTTTCTCTGCACACATTTAAAATTTCATTCCGACAGCTGGACCTCATTACTGGCAGAGAGAGTGGGAAACGTCTGCTATGAAGTCAAGACAGTCGCACAAGGCACAGACGGCAGAGCAGAGGTCTCAGTGACACTCAGCCCGCACGCACCAGTGGGAAAGGCCTTTGCACTTCCCCAGCCAACCCATTAGCTCTCCACCTTTGGCACCAGCGTGAGTGCTGGAGATATTTAGGCAAAAATGCTCCTCAAACCCTCCAGGTACAGGAATACAGACTGTCATATCACTGTAAGCATCCCTACCTTCAGAGTAGGGGGCCATCTGACAGATGCCTTTCACTTCAGACTTTGAAGCACAAGCACATTTCTTCCCCTTCCAACCCCCCATAGAAGGTAAAATAAGAACCTATTTGTAACTGAGATAAAAAAAAAAATCTACTGCAAACCTGCTGCAAGCATCTCAGTGAGAAAGAGATAGGTCTACACATCTTTCGCTACATTTGTGTCTTACTGCAGACTAGAGCTTTACAAAAATAAAGAAATGAATAAAGTCTATTAAAGAGAAAGATCTATCTCTCAGCTCACTTTTAACCTTGAGGAGTCTCTGCTTTGCAAATGGATCTTGCAGAATTCAACGTTGATCAAGCTAAGCTCTGTGTAGTTCCCTGAAATAGGACACTTAAGTTTTACTACGCTTTTCCAAATAGATGCAAAAATTATCAGTTACGGACCAGCAAGGTTCTGTGGTTTTGTGACATAAGGACATCGCAGCTTGGTGTCTTCAGCTGAGCAAGGTAATCAGCTCAATATGACACAGGTGCTGTTTAACTTTAAATGAAGATGACTGGGTCAGTAACCAACTGCTTGGCTACAAGATCTAAAACTGGCATTTGACCATCTTGCTTGGCTGGGTTACAGTTGGTTCCTTACTACATGTGCTTCCTTTGGGGAATACCCAAATCTGAACCTCTGACTAGGAGAAAATGAAATTCTAATTTAAACTCTGGGCTTACCATCTGTGCATATACTTGGACTTTTGTTTTTATAAAAATACTGCCAGTTGTCAAGTCATCTGGCAAATAAAAACTCTGAATATACATTCCAGTTATTAATGGCATATTAATAAAGACCATAAAGATCATATACCAGGATAAACTCTTGACCAAGTCAGCTGTCAAACTGTTGTTTTCATAATACAGGTGGGTCTTTGCCAAACATGCCAAGTTAAACCAAGCTACAAAATAAGGAAAGGAATAATTTTTTCTTGTAATGGGGCCTGAGCAGGGCAGCACTTGCAGTACCTTTTAAGAAATAGATGTGAGTTAATACTGCAGTATCATGGCAACAAAACTCCTCCTCATAACTGTACAAATCATTGCTTCTTCTCAGTTTATCATCTCCTCAGGTGTGACAGGCAAAGGTAAACAAGAGCAGATCGTGACATAAAATGCACAGTACTGGGTTGTGTAACCACATGCCATGCTTATCATCCATTATCACTCTCTTCACAATAACAGAGAATTAAAGGGAGATTTTTAAAACTCATTAATTTAAAGGAAACATTCACAGTGAGAGTCTCCTAACTGCTTCCCAGGCAGGTTTAGTCTTCCAGTGCTATCCAGAGGAAGGCAGGCTCTGCCCAAATAAGTTCCTTGTCTTTGATGCTTAAGCAAAGAACACCAGCACCACTGAGTGTCAGAGCTCACAAACCTTTCTGTGAACACATAGCAGATGTAGCTCTACTCCTACCAAAGAGCTATGCTCTGCAAAGCCTCTCTGAATTAAGAAGTTCATGAAATCATTCCACAACTATCCAGAGGACTGAACATGCAGGCACATTTGCATTCTGCTGGCCTTTCTTGGGCACTATGCCTACAGCATGACTTACCCCATAAGAATGGCCCTGGAGTTTCTTATAAGCCCAAAGAGCACCAGCAAACATATCAAGACATGGAACAGCAGCAGGCCCAGGTATCCCAGCCACCTACAGTAAATAAAAAACAAACATCTCATTGGAAAAACAGGCTTTCCTTACTTTAGGTAAAAGCTAAGTACTACTGAATAATCCACTGACAGCTGGATATTTGCTGGCTTCCTCGAGTCAGTTCGTTTCCTAGAAGCCCAGTCCTGTTCTGATATAAAGGTGTATGCAGGCTGGATACCATCAGGGAAAAAAGTTTAACTTCTTGATCTTCCTAGATATTTGTTAGAAAACATCCAACCACAAATATAAAATAACTGAAACATTTTTATTGGTGGAATACACTCTGCAAATTTCTACTGAATAAGTTTAATAAAAAAAGGAATGTTAGGAGAGGTATTTAACACAAGGAAGCAAGTTTAGTGCCCTACTCTGTGTAGTTAACAAACTCCATAGGGGGTTTTCTCCAAGTAACAGAACACAGACAATAGACTTTTTGCACCAAGACTAAGTTTCTCTTCAGCTGGTGATGGATATAGTATAAAAAGGTAGTTGCTATGTATGTTCATTTAAATTTAATGCAGCTTTGCTCTATGAAATTAATCAGATGGGTGTGCATTCACAGTAATTAAAGAAGCCTTTGGCTCAGCCACCCAGAACACTCACTGCTGCAAAACACTGGCCACAGCAAAATAATAGATCTCCTGCACTATAATATGCTACACACCTGTACCAGTCATAGAGGTCAATCTGAATTGCCAGCTCCTCCAGAGACAGCTCTTCATTCTTCCAAAAAGGGATCTCAGTTGTTTGCCTGACCAGATCATCCAAGAGACCTTGCAGCTTCTGGATGATGTGCAGGTAGTCTGTCTGCTTTGCAAACATCTCCTCCAGGACTAGCAAGTTGGGTTCCACTGTTTGGTTCAGAGCCAATGCAGTATCTAGTACCTACAGTGCAATAGTTAAATACATAAATATATATATAAATACATATAAATATATATATATATGTTGGTGTTAAAGGAAGTCAGGAAAGTAAAAAGATGATTGATCCTTTCTAGTAAGCAGCCAACAGTTTATAGATTACTCTTCCTCTGTCTTAAGCATCTCGGATTGCTACACACACAATAACTATCATTTTTTAATCTTCTGCCTCTATCTTGACTAAATTAGTTTCAAATCCATCTTCCGTATCAAGATAGGTGACCCAAGAGAACAGCATAGACCTAGAACACAGCTACTAGGGCTGGGAATACAATTTCCATCCCCCTCTCCCACCCAAGATTCATTCACTTTAATCCTAAAAGAGATTATAAAAATGGCTACAATTAAGTGCTGTGGAGGACCACTGGTGTGGTCCTGGTACCACATTGCCTTCACTGTGGTACCAGTAGGTTACCACCTAGTGCTGTCTGGGTTGCAGAATGATGCCATGTGGCATCACAGCAACAGCAAATTTTGCTAAAGTGTTTTTCTTTACTAAGAGACTTCTCTGCTTTGGCCTCCCTCCATTTCCGGGTGCGGAGAAGAGCTAATCAGAAGCTGTTTTTTAAACTAAGCACAATTGCACAGAGAAGACTTCATCTAACAAGCTGTGTTTGCTTTGATATTTTTAGAAGAGCTGAAGAAAACAACACTCCCCTAATGGAAATTTTAGCACATGTCTGAGATCAGAGCCTAACAAAAAAAGGGCAGAGTACAAGCACAGTCTGAATCAAGAAAAGTGAGGTGCTAAGGTGCCAAATCAGCTCATTTGCCCACTCCCCACTTGCTAACATGTCTGCCCTTGTGCCTACCCGGTCTTGGACACCTGCCACGGTGCGGTTTGCGTGGCGGAGCGAGTACGTCAGCCGGTGAATACCATCGCTGGTCTCCCCATTCCCATAGAAGCCAACGGCAATTCCAGCACTGCAAGGAGAAAAGCAGGAAAGGGTAAAGTTAACCAATCTGTGAACATTCTCCCGTGCTTCCTGTGTAGCCATCAATTCTCTGCATAGCATCCATACGATGGACAAGACGCATCGCCTCTTCTTAATGAGTGCGTTACATTCGTGGTCCAGTAACGAAAATCTGCTGGAGAACTGTTAGAAAGTTCAGATTAAATCATGGGGCAAACAGGAATCCAGCCACCAAATTGTCCTACAAATGCTCCTCCAAGAGGAAGGAGAGCTACCATGGAGATGCCAGGGGTCTTACACCTCCTCTGGACATGGACTACTTTCACTCATTATATTTTTAAAAACAGGACACAAAGGGCTCACGTCGAGTACTTGCCCATTGTTGTGATTCCTCAACATCCATCACATATTCCATGCCCTCTTCCCTCCACTCTGAAACAGACAAGTATCATCTATCCTCCCACTAGTTTGTGCTGCACTAATTTAGAGTAGTGGTAAGCCAGGCTTAAACACTTACTGGGTCTTCTTACAGAAGGTTTATTTATTTTTAAAGTAAGTGAATTTCTAGCTCAGAGCCACAATTCAACTCCAGCTGCTTAGCAAATTACCACCTATCTGCTGATTTGCCCTAGCTGTCCACACATATCAATCTGTCCCAATTATGAAGTAAACCATATCAGCTTAAGCCTCACTTAAAGGAGGAAGATCCTGCAAATGAATAACAACCTGGAGATTATCTCATGCAAGTCAGCAACACCTCTTCTATTAAGGCATCGCCACAGGAAGGCACGGTTCCTCTTCCCAAGACCATTTTCCTTAATAAGAGAGGAGCAGAGAACTTGTTAAGGGGTCATACAACCAAAGTCAGGGCTAACAAACATCATCGAGATCCAAATTTCCTGTAGTTATCTATTATTTGACTGCAGAATAGCCAGAGTCTTTTCTAGGATGGTTCAAAACACCATGGCTGTCTGTGCATGGCAACAGAAAAGGGGTTGTTTGCAGGTGCTTTATTTTTTTTGTATAGAACTAAAGTTATTCTGGGTAACCCTCTAGTTTCTCCACAACAACCTTCTGCCTGGGTTGTAGCACTGCCCTTCCAGAGATACAATAAGAGGAAGGACACGAGCCAAAGGAGCTTGCAGAGCCAGTTCACGGAGAGCCTTTGCTTAACAGAAGGGTCACTGGAGGATACTGGGCTCCTTCCCCTTCAACCCCAGTCTCTCTCCGGGCAATCGATGCCAAGTAGACAGACCAGGCAGGGCTTTGTCTGGATAACAGCCCTTCCCAGGCTCTGCAAGGCCACCACGATACAGCCCAAATGACTATTTTGACTGTGGGTCCAGGCCCCTTTTCTCCTGGTCTCCTCCTCCACTTCAGCAAGACAGAGTAGAGTAACAGAGTTAACCTGGCTGTTTTTCTACTTTCTCCTCATACAAGCAGAAGTAGAAGCAAAAATCACACACTGGAAGCAGAGCAGTGACAAAAATCTGTGATGGTCTCTTGCTTTTTCCAACAATCAAATCTCCATAAGTTACAAAGCATGTTACCCATAAAAACCTCCACTGAAGAGTCTTCCACAGAAAGCAGCTATCCTACATCATAGGCAGAAAGCTAAATGTTGTTAAGAGTTGCAAGAATTCAGTCTTTCTTTGTGAATACTGTTCCTGAAAAGCATTTCCATAATAAATTCCAGGACATTCTTTACATGGAAGATGTGGATTTGATTCCTCCATTTTGTGGCGCATTTTTATTCAGCTTTTTACCGCTACAGAAAACCCTATTCTTTCAGCAAAGGCTTGGCAAGCACCCAAGATCTGCTGGTTGGCTCTCAGCATTCCCAGCACAGCAGCAGCAATGGGGTGGAAAAGGCTCAAACTGCACTCGGAGTGAAGTGGCAATAACCATTTTGTCCTTAGAAGGGAGATGCAGCCAGGTACGTAGCCCGGTTTGCTAAAGGGAACCATTTACCAAGTGCTACCAACTATGGGCAACCAACTCAAATCTCTCCTCCTGGGGTGGCAGGGCCATCACAGCAGTTGTCCTCATGGGCTTCCCATGCAACAGGATTATCACTGACCGCTTCAGCTGCCCGTAACCACCTTGGCACAGGCATCAATCCTAAGAGAAAATACTAACGTGACAGGATTCAAGACAAAAGCCCTTCAATTCAGCCAGCAACGTTCACAATTCCATATGTTTCCTGGGAACTGCACATAGTACTAATTATTCCCCTTACTGGCCAGCAGAACTTAGTTCCACATCTGTGTCCCATGCGGATAAGAACCACCTGCACAGCCCTTCACTCTCCTAGAAGCCAGTGCTAGAGGTTCCTGAGCTTCCCTTCCCTTCAGCCTGCTTGCATCTTGCTGCATACTGCTTGCAGATGCAGCATCTGCTTGCATCTGGCTTCACCTAAATCTAACAGTTGTTTCAAATCCCTGCCTGCACACCCTAGTAGGGTATAAGTTGCTATTGTTTAAAGCAGATTTAAGGATTTGGACTTGTTTTTAACTACCTTTTATTTGATTAAAGGGAAACAGCGGGGCTCTTTTTATTTAAACTTGCTCTTTCAAGCTAAAAATAGATTAACTCATCTTAACCTCGCAGTCTAAGTCCTTGAGGTCAGGACAAATCACATGGCTTCTCACACAAACCCTGCTAGGCTCTATGGGCTAAGATGCAGCAGGGCCATCTCCCAGCATATGATCGAGAGAGAGGAGATAGGAAAAAATATCATTGTGTGTGGGGACGCCTGCATTTCCATCACACACTGTGTGCACTAGAGCAGCATTCCCAAATGAAACTGCGTTTTCCACCCTAGCACCCTCTGAACGATACTCTAACACATTTCAGCATTTCTACAGGAAAGTCATCTGTACTTCTGCTATTCTTGTTTCTTCTCTCACACCCACACACACCTCTCCTCCTTCCTGTGCACCATCCCATCCCTGATTCTTCCTCCCCAACCTACTTTGGCCAGTCTCCTGTCCCTTTAGCTAACCACATTGCTCCCCAACCTTCTCCCTTGCTAATATTTTAAATGAGGGTTAATAATAATAATAATAATAATAATAATAATTCAACCTGTGCAGCCAGTGTGGCATGTTTAAAAAGTTGTTCTCGTTGCTCAGTTGACCCAATACTACATGGAAAAAGCAACTTGGCTGCTCAGCCGCTTTGGTGAGTTCAAGGAAACCTGAAAAGTCAAGGAAATTCTGCACTCCTGACATGAACACAACAGTTATTGGGGCACAAACACTGGGGAGAGATGGTGAACTTACACCAGCCCTTCAGAGAGGTGCATGGCCCAAGGGAGCAGCAGCACAGCACAACCTCGGCGTATCTACAGCGATACAACAGTAGGATTTCAAGCACTGTGTGGTGCATATGTGCACTTCACTATCATTTATTCAGCAGGATTCAACACAAATTTCCCTCTCTCTTCTCTTGAAAAGTTCACTATTGGATTTCACTGGATTTTCACACAGCTTTCACACTCTTCTTCTGCAAGGGTCATGCGGCTTAGGCCGAAGATGAAGAGTCAGAAATGCAGCAAATCAAGGCTAATTCCAAATTACCTTGCAATACCACCTGTGAAAACTGTTTTCTGCATTACAAGACACATACATCAATAGCAGAGGCATTATTCTCACTTAGAGAGTATATTCGTGCCTTCTGACACAGACTTTCTACTGTAACACACAGTAAAAACCCCCGTGGGTATCCAATCACCAGACTGAAAAGATGAACACTACCCATTCACATCACATCCTTGGAAATGAATAATCTAACTACACCAAGTCATCTTTAATTACAGGAACTTCATAAGGAGAGGCCTTTTTAGACTTTGTGTTCCTGGGAGGAATGTTAATTTGTCTGTCTAATTACCACCTTGCACTTTAGCACCAAGGGAAAGTGCTATTACTGGCACTTCAGAAAGCAGGCTTTCACCAGCCATTTGTACCCTTTTTTTTCAGGTATCCCCTCCATGAAACTTGTTATTCACCTTCAGAACTGAGCTGCTTTCTGGGGATTTTAGTGGCAACTATAGAGAATTGAGAATGAAATTACTTGTGAGACACAGATCAAAACTGGAAGGACCAGAGACAAACTTGGTAATCAAGGAGTAACCTACACGGTCATTCCTGTAGCTTTGTGGCTAAGGAGACTGGGAAACTCATTACAGATCCTATTTTGTAAGAGAATGCCTGTTAACTGGTTATGTCTCCCTGCTTGCTCAATATTTTCCCTTTTGCTCCTCAGGAAGTGTAGAGCTATTAGGAAATGGTGATCTACAGGGACAAAACCAGGACTCAGCAGCATCCACAGTACGAACAGTCATCTGGGATTAAGTACTACCTAGATAAGCATATATTAAGCTTGGCTAGACTTACCAGAGTTAACACTAGGAAGATGGTAGTTGGCATCCACTTCTACCTTATGACACCTGGACATCCCAGCTGTTTTTTTCAGACCTTTTATCACTTGGACATCCAAGCCACCTTGCTTCCCTGCATTGCACACAGCACTGCAAATTGCTCGCAGGCCAGCCTGCTGTTATGGGCTGACATTTAGAATAACCTTATTCCCTGTTACTCCAAAATACAGCAGCATCTGCCACTCTGGCACCTCTGTTATGTATAATGCAGCTAGGATAGCATATAGATAGTTGACTAATATTTTAGCTATTAGTATGTAACTGAGACTTGCTGTTAGTGCAGGTTAGAGTATGTGCTTACAGAAAGTCCTATCTGCTCCCAGGCCAGATACTGAACAGGGAGCACCAAGTGGCACCAGTTCGAATGCCCTGTTGTGTCCAGCTGCAGTGGGACAGCAGAAAACAGCTGTGGGCTTTAAATATTCATGCAATTGCCCAGTACATTCAGGTAGCATCTTAAAATTATGGATACTTCTCCATTTCATACCAGCAAAAATAAGCAGGATACAGCTGAATCAGACTTTGAGGAGTTTAAGCAATTCTCCAGCTTGTGGACAAGACCAGAACTTGCATCAAGTTCATCAGAATCTAAATGCTGGCCTTCAGACTTCAAGGTGCTTCCTGCATGCTGTGGGAGATGTGCAGAACACATTCTTCTCACCCTTCATACAATTTAAAACACACAAAACCCGCACGCTGCAGCAGCTGCTTTAGACACATCCCCAGTACAACAAGAGCTACCAAGAGCCTGCAGCAGCAGCACAGCTATAAACAGCATCAGTCAGAGCTTCTGCAAGGAAGGGTTAGGACCACAGCACTTTCAGTGGACTGGAATGGATGTAGCTGAAGCTCTTGAGATCACTAACAAGAAAAGTAACCGAAGCTGAAATTTCTTTTGAGTTGTTCTCTATTTTGCCTTTCTATTCCAGGAACTTACATGTGGCCAAGAGCTCTCTGCAAAGAAGGGTCTATTTGCCAATACACAAGCTCTCCTCCTCACCATTAGGCCCTGCCTCTCCAGTCAAAACCATCCCCAGGCTGCTAAATTCACAACAGAGAAATATCTGCTCCACTCTGCTGGTTTCAGCACCTCAGGGTTCTTCTATCCTTTTAAGCATGTGACTCAATAAAGCAAATATAAGGCGGCACAAACAGTGCAATCTAATCCTTGAACAACTAAGCCTGGCTGTCAAGGAATATGTTCTCCTCCAAAAAGGACACATCCCAAATCCATCACCTACCACAAAGAGAGGCATCGAGCCATGAGACACGACAAAGTGCTCTCATGTCCTCCTGAGCTCCTGTCAGGGAAGGAGAGTTCCTCGAGCTCATCCTAACATCTCTGCACCCTAATTACCACAGTTCTCTCAGGCTTCTTCATCACATTGCCCACTGTGGACTGGCTAAGCCACACCTCAGTCAGCCTGTTCAAAAATCACAGCAAAGGCTGAGCTAATTCCCCTATAGCAGCTTTGCACAGATGGCACACTTCTTTTTCCCCTTTATTTTAATCATATCTCTCCTCAAAGAGTTTTATCAAAGCAGAAACAAAGGTGATATTTGTTTGCTGTAGAACTGTGTATTTCCAGTCAACATCAACATGTCTTGTCTAAGACACCTGCCATCCCATTCTGCAGCATAGGAGACAAGACTCCAGGTTGTCCTAGTTGCCACCTCCGAGCATCAGTGGCTCTTTTACCCAAGAGCGGCAAAGCTCAATTTCAGGACATACATGTTGATTTTCATTAGTCCGTGGATCTCAGAGTACTAACTTTGCCCAAATCAAAACAAAGTCCAAGGCTCTTCTTAAAGGTCTGCAAACATTTTCCTTCTTTTGGTGGTCCTTTTGCTATCTTTCTATGACATGTGATGCTTGTCTGCATCGACCAAAGAAAAACAGAGTAAAACAAACACAAAACCTAAAATCTCTTCATTTTCTTCTGCCCGTATTCTATGATAATCACTTAACTTTTTGTGTTATTCAGCAGCACTTCTTTTCATCCCACCTCCATGAGTTCCTGTTGTTCAGTGATAACATGAAACGCTGACACTAGCAGCATTACTAGCAACCCTTGGGGACAGCACATTAGCACACATAATGAAACGTGTCTTACTGACTGCAAGCTCCACAGGTCCCTCTTTGGCCATATATGAACACTTCCCAAACAAAGAGCCTCTCTATAATTTACTCGTCCATGTATTTATTCCTTTTGGACACCAGATTCTAACAGATCTCATCTAGACCCGCTGAATTTTTGAACTGCATCCATCTTAGCTAAGAGACAAGCTCCAAAGACTCAAGAGTCCTTGGTTAACCACTTGCAAAGTATCAAAGACCAGGACATCAACTATTCCTTTTCATACTGCACAAACCACTTGGTGGTTCAGTAAGTTGCGGAAAGGAAGAAAATACACTGCAAATACTTAAAATATGTATAGAGTAGGAAGGGATTTACTAGGTACAAACACAGCATATGAAGTACAAAATACAAGCACAGGATACAGCACCCTGAGCAAGAGGCAAGGTGCTTTTTGGGCAGCAACCTTACCTGCATACGAGGGTGGCGATGATGACACACCAGGCTGTACAGCAGCAGTCAGCATTTAAATGCTCTTCGCTCTTCCGATGGCGGCAGCACAGCCAGAAGGAGTAGAAGAGTAGGAAGAGGAGGTCTAGAGCGAGGCAGGAGAGCGCAATGCCACCCAACAGCAACAGGGCCTGGGGAAGGAAAACACACCACTGTCACATTTGACCACATTGCACCCATAGAAGAGGGACCCAAACGCTTGAGGGCTTTGCAGTGAGTCCGTCCTGAAGCCCAAGCTTGGAAAAAGCTTGAGATTTTTAGCCTTTAGTGGGGGATACTGTCCCTTTCTCCCCATCTGTCCCCTTATACAAAACCAGCTTCTGCATCTAAACCATGAACAGTTGAGACTTTTCGTCCACCCAAGACATGAACAGCCTAAATGAATCAGGGAGGGGTTCCCCTCTACTTCAGACCAGAGGTCAGCAGATTTAGAGAGAAAAGGGAAAAAAAAAAAATCAGCCAGCTGCCTCTGTCTGTTCTGTTCTTTAATCTTCATGAATAAATATGCAGGCTTATTCATTAGAAACCCAAGTGCATGAGTGGGTTTGAAAGGAGGTGGAATTTATTATACATGTGTGAGATTGATTTTTTTAAAAAATCAATCCCCATGCAAAGCTTCTATTCTAGGTAGGCCTAGAATAAATGGTAAATCCCTTATATACCAAGCATATATATAGATAGACCAAAACTAACAGCAAATGCTACAGACACACTGGGTTGAAGTGGTCACAAGCTTAGTTATCTTATTACATCTGTTTCTATTCAGATGTTCCCTGGGAGGAAAGGGAAGCAATAAGTGTTAAAGTACATTCCAGTTCCATTTAACTCCATTCCAATTTCTTTTCACTCAGAAAATCCTGGCCAAAAACCAAAAGAGTAAATCAATTTTGTTCCCCTCAAAAAAAACCCAGCATCTAATCCAAATCCAGGCATTCTTTGCCATGTGAATGAAGAATATTGCTTTATCCATCAACTCTTCAGGGTACAGACTGGCTAGCAGTGACAAACGACAGCTTATTAAAAATGGCTTAACTATCTGCAAAGGGCCTAAATCACCTCTTGCTGTCTCAATATTGCAAAGGCAATTAGACCTGTACGAGCAAAGGTAAAACAAACATTTGGGGTTCCTCCTCTTTTCCCTTTTTTATTCCATATCTTTCCTCCTCCCCATGCAGAGAGACCTCCGTAGCACTTAAAACATTCCCTCCTCATGCGAGGAATGAACTTGCCAAAGGACCAAAACACCAAATGCCGTGGATAAAACCCTGGAAGATGCTCGATGGAGGCAGCAAACGCTTCCCGTGGGACCTGGCAGTAACTCCCCCCTCGTGGGCTCTCCCGCTCCCTTAGCCCTCTTGGTGGAACAGCTACTCCCTGTGGTAACAAGGCCATTTCGTGGCCTTAGGAGACCTACTTGTAGCTCCCGGAGGCTGGGGAGAAGGAGGCTGCTTTCCAGGTACGGCTTTTTAAGCTCAACAGCACAACCCCAGCCTTGCGGGAAGGGAGAGCTGCAAGTTTTAAGCGGGGAATTGCTGGGGTGGAAGGGAAGCAGCGCGACCCCCCTTTCCCATGGCGGGGCCAGATGGTGCGCGCGCTGCTCGAGTTCCTCGGCAGAGAGAGGCCTGCGAGAGGGAAGCTGCATTCGGAGACCGAACCCGCGCTGCTGCCGGCCTGCCGTGAACCAGCACTCCCTGCTCATTTAACCAACACATTCTGCACGGGAGGCTCCTTGGGGATGCTCCTTATTTTCCGAGTGTGTCGGGCTGCCGCAAGGCGAAGCTTCGTGCGCCGCCTGCCTGCGCCCCTTGCTTCACAGCCGCAACCCTCCCGCGCTCAGTACGAGCCATCACCTCAGGACGGGGGCCGCCAGCTGAGAAGAGCCCCCCATCCACTCCTCAGCAAGGAAAAAAACACCCTGCAGCTCCTGATGCCAGTGAACATTCCCCATAAAAAAAAAAAAAAAGGAAAACTAAATAAACCCACCACCATCACAAACACACTGCCATGCACCAGATAGCTGAAGGGACACTTCGATGTATGTTTTAATTCCAGCATTTAGCCAAAAGGACTTGGCTGGCTAATACACCGAGATCTGTGTTTCATTTTCCAAAGAATATTTGTTTTCCATTAATGGATATGAGCCATGACAACAAGTGAAATCATCCAGCAGAGGAGATATTAATCTTTCTGACTGATGACTCAGTTCAGGACGCAGAGACTGGCTGGCAGTGAAAGCCCAGTTGCAACCAAAGATACGTCTGTGCCTGCTTGTCGGGATTAAATGACAGTATTTAAAAAAGGGGGTTGAGGCTGGATGAAATCCTCTGACATTTTATCCTGCCACACTAAATCTGGGACTCAGTTATCCAAGGCCACGCTATCCCGAGTAAATGTAAAATTATGTACTGGGCCTTTTGCCATAAAAGAGCATCAATTCGTCTTCCAGCATTTGCTGAACTATCAGAACCTTTACAGCAAATGATGCATGAACTAGACTTACAGGGAAAGGGAGACAACTTGGAGGAGCAACATTTTACCACTGTGCTGACACTAATGGGGGAAGCGGAGACAGAGCAGTCCCCGAAAATGAGCGTAAATCCAAGTGGTTTCAGCCAGAGTGGCAGGACTCGAAGCTAGTGCTAAAATTCACTTTCAAAATAAAAGTTAACTGCAGTATGCAGGGAAATAACAGCGCATAGCACTGCTAGCTTGGAAAGGCACCTGAAAATACTCCATCTGCCTTGCACGGGGCTCTGCTTGGCAGCATTAAGAGCCTTTCCCGACTCCAGCGTGGCTGCCAGGATTCCCAGCAGCGATAGGAAACAAAGCAAGAAGCAGGAAACAGCTGGATCCCCACGCGCAAAAAGGAGGCACCGTGAGCAAATAAGCTCGGGACATGGCAAAAACAGCTGCCCACAAACACCCAGGGGCTGGTTAGCGCTGGTCAGGCATTCCCAGCAGCTCTCACACAGTGTAAGGATTATATCCAAGAAATCATATATGCAGGTCAGATCATCATTCTTAGTCTCTGATACCATTCATGAATTAGTAAGGCCTTACGCTATTGTAGATTGACTCAATCAATGCACAGCCGTGTCCATAGGAGGAGAAATCTCCACACAAAACTGTTGATTTCAGCTCTTTTAGATTACTGGTTCCCAAACGTGATTCATGGCACTAGTTACCCAAATATACCTCTGATCACCGCAATCCTGAGGCTAATTTTAGCTACTGAAGCTGCAATTAAGACTAAAATCCACAAATATACCTCATCCCATTCGTCCTCAGTAGGAAGTGCCCCCACATAAGAAACTCTCCTTGCAATCGCAGTCACAAAGGAGAAAAATGGTCTACCTAATGACATGAGGAAAGAGGTAGAGAAGATATATTTGAATAAGTTTCCTCGTGAGGGAATGCCTAAAGAAATAGTGCATCGTGCTGAAGGAGGGCAGTGCTGGACTGCACTCATGGGCAGTGAGTGAGGTTTCACATTGCGTTAAGTGCTCTGTGTTCCTACCGGATGGTACCAAGGAGCGTTGGCTTCAGGGACGTGTCCTCCTCACACCACCAGTTGCCCTCTGCCATGACATCCACTCAGCACAAGAAGTCCTGGCGCTCAGGACAGCTGTAGAACGTTAACCTTGAATACACACGAGCTCAGAAGGAGCCACGTGTTTATTGACTACAAGTTTTGCCAGCCTGGAGCTATCAAACTGCCAATTATCACACTTCTTGGACCTTAACGGTACTCAGAACAGCATGGCAGAGCAGCAAACAGCTATTCACACAGAAAACCTGGCAGCTATTTCTGAATAGCACTGCTATTTTAGTACTAGTTGGAACGTCCACCTCATGAACTCGTTGGAACGAAAACTCATGAAGAAAGGAGCAAAGCTGAAGGCCGTCAGATAGTTCCTTAAAAGCAAAATCTTACACTTTTCATCTTCTATTAATAATTTAAAAGTTATTTTAACTTCAGCACAGTAATTTCAGCCCACAGGACAAAATATAAGACTCTAACCACTATAGCTTTTGAGCATCTGAGCACAGCTGGCTTAATCATTGCCAGACTATGAACTGTTTATCATTTTACCTTGAAAGTTAGCTTTTGCCAAAAGAAAGCTTTCCACTCAATCTGCAACTAATGTTCCTTCTGGATTTCCATGCAGTGACTTGAGAATGCAATAATAAAACACAGAGAAGAGGTTAAAGGAGTGTGGGAAGAGGGAAACGTTCACCCAGAAGAACAAATGAAGCAAACTGGGCTGCTGCCAAAGGAGCTCTTATATCTATTTATTCCATGAAGGACTGAAGTCTTCTTAGCAAGAAAAGAAACTGCTGTGCACTGAAGTCCTCCCTGCAGTATTTTCTACACCTTTTTTGCAAAGCCTGGAACATTTAAGCAGCTCGTGGACTCATAGATGGCAAGTAATTACACCCTATCAATTGGATCGCTCTTTAAGTCTGGCAACATGAAAACAATCTGACCCTTCATGAGCTTGTTCTGAATGTGCTGTGTGTCCAGAGATCCAATTTTTCTCTCCCTCCCCCTGCCAGCGAGTGGGGCTTCATGGAGGAGAGCGGGATCACTCTATGTCTCGGGATGTCACTCATCCCACAGGCACTGCAGGCGGTTGCGGACTCCGTTAGGGAGCGCAGCCAGCCACGTATTGGCAAATCTAAACAGAAAGAGGGGAGAAGGGGGAGAAAAAAGGAGGGGGGAAAGGATGTGGAAACCACCGCCTGATCTCAGCACTAAACCGTCCGTATCTCCTCAGCCTGGGGGACAGGCCTTCCCAGGCCAATAACACTATTCAACACAGCAGAGAAGTAAGGCTGGGCAGGAAACGTGTTGTGGAAGAGCCTTTTCCCACGGCACCAAGATGTATCCTCCTTTGTTAAGGATCCCTCGGCACCATGGAAACAGCAGGCAGGTTCCATGGCTGCATCTCCTCGCAGGCATCTCCCTAAGAAAGCAGCCTGCAAGGAAGTGCAGTAGATGGTACGCAGATGTATCAAGAGCGAGTCCACACTGGAGGAGGGAGGTTGGCCAATGTTTTGTCCTTAGCTGCCTTAGGCTATTGACAGTGTTACTGGAAAATGCCAAGGATTATGTCATCATTATTTATTTTTTTTAAACCACCTAAAGGCAATACACCACATATGAGAGCAAAGCTGTTGAAACACTTCTTAACAGGACTAGATTGCTCAAGCCTATTTAACCGGGTTGGTGATATAGACAGTGCAGCTTCTGCAATACTGAAGCGCTAACTCCAGCACTAATTGAACTAATCTGCTCCAAGTTTATTCCGTTGGTTAATTCAGATTAATTTCTCAAGCACCCTTATGCAGGCAATATATGAAAACAGGAGTAGGTTGATGAAAAATTTACCATTTCCTCCATACTAACGCTGTGACCCCTCATTTCATAATTAGACTTTCAACACATTTTTCAAATTTGATCCCACCTACAGCACCCTAGTGCAGAGGCCAAGGAGACACATTCTTGCTGATGTTTGGTTTGCTGTAATAACCGATAAATGACATGATCAGCACCAGAGGCCTGGCAAGAGCCATAATTGAATATACACTGCCGATAAGTCTCCGCTCCTCGCCCTCCAGAGGTTAGAGTGGAGCAGGAGGCAGCGTTCATTAGAGCATCTCATCTCGCAGACCGAACTAAAGACGGTCTGAAAGCATCTAGTACAAAGGATTTGCCTAACAATTGTGCTGGATTTTTTTTTTCCTGCCCACAAATGCAGATCTAAGCCATGCTAATCAGCAGTGAACACTGGAGCCCTATTGGGTTAAAGTCAAATAACAATCCATTTATTCCCTCGGCTGTTACCAACTCAGCAATCTCCATCTTACACAGCAAGGAAATATTCCCAGAGGTAAGGGGGTCCACTAAATTGGATGTTCCTATCCCTAGTTTCTCCATAATGCTGGCTGAAAGCCGCTATGCACTACAGTGATGAAAAGAATGAGACACTCTCACCAAATGCAGTTTCCACTGACAGGTCCCCACAGACTAAATCTTTATTAAATGAGGCTTAGCTCAGAACTGGCAGCTTGTCAAATGAGCATTCTCGCTGAAAAGGCGGATTTCCTTTCTGGGGATTCTGCAAATTCCCTTTCAGGGCTCTAAAAAAAAAATCGGGGGCATCAGTGTTCATGCAGGTCTCTGCCCAAAATCCCAGGCCTGCAAAACGTGCATGGAATCCTCTCGGGAACAGGCCTGCAGATTTCCAAGTTGACTTCTTCCTAATATTCCCAATTGGACAAAGTTAAGTGAACGTCAACTTTGTTTAAACAAAAGCATCAAGTAAATATTTGGAATATTAAACGGAAGGGCACTGCGAGGATAATGGAAAGAGTTCCGGGGGTCTCCGGCCCTTCTTGCATCCGCACTCAGCTTGCCCACCACATCCACGCCGGATCTGCACCATGTCCCCAGACATTCCTTTCCCACAGCAGATTAGCTCACACATTCCTCCCTGACACTAGTTCCTCCGCTTGCGGTCTCTTAGAAGTGGCTTTATTCCCTTGCTTAGAAAGCTGTTTCATCCATTAAAGTCTTAAAACCCAATCTCCTCACAAGGTAATTTTCCAGCAAACGGGATAATGGAAAGAAGCCCTGTGCTATAAGAGAAGTATGAATTTAATGCTCCTACAGCTCAGGGATAAGCAAGCACTGCCTGCATTACCTGGCTGGAGCCCAAGTGCTGCATAAACTCCCCTGCCAAGGCTGTTCCACATGTGCAGGTCTGCAGCGGGAGCTCTCCCTGGCCTCCAGCTCCCTGCGGGAAAGATGCAGCACTGCCAAGCTGCCTGTTGCATGCAGATAGGTACATGCAGATAAGTGCATCCTTGCACCGCCGGGCACGGGACCCAGGCAGAACTGGTATAAAAGGAGGTGCAGGGAGGGGAGGAAAAAAAAAAAAAAAAAATCAAAAAGGCAGGAAATGCTCAGGCCTGAAGCCCAGTGACTTAATCCAATTTCCATCCTCCTTCCCTCCCCCTCCTAGTAACTTGGCTCTCGGAGACAATGCACTTTAGTTACAGAACCCTCCTGCTTTGTGCCTGGCCTTGCTGGCTGGGGAGCCCAGGACTGGGACTCACCTAGGCTAAGCACACTAAGCAGGCCACGCATGCTCTAGAGTGGACTGTAAGTTCAAGGACCTTTTTCCACGCTCCAGCTGTAGAGTCTGTGCTCCCACTACTCTCTTCAGCTGTTCCTATTTTGTCCTTTTTTTTTTTTTTTTTTATGAGATATGGTTTGAAACATAAATATTCCTCCTGCTCCTGTGAAATTCAAGAGCACAGTGCAAAGACTGGCCCTTTCAGTAAAAATGATTACACGCACCTCTGCGGCGCTCCTGCTCCTCTGTAGGACCCAATGCCTGCCCTTTCCAGGATTGTCTAGGGAATGGCACAGCCCTAATGAAGATTAAACCCCACATTTAGGACTGCAGCAGTATTACTTAGCCTGCTTAATCATCTCCTCTTATAATAGCTAACTGAATTGGAACAGATTAACACTAGAGTTTGAATGCACTGAACTCAACTCCCAGCTCCAGCTTCCAGAGCAGCAGAGGCCTCCCAGGAAGGGGCTACAGACCGCACAGAGTGGGCAATACCCCATTAGTGAGCAACCATCGATCTTCCGCGAGAGGGGCTTTCACATGGAATTTCTATCTGGAAAAACACACACAAAGCTCAGAGGCAGAAGGGGAGAGAGGAAAGAGGAGAAGAAATGAGCAGAGCCATCCCTGTGTGGAATGGAAAGCAAAAACTTCCCAGGTGTGGAAGCTTACCCCAAATGGAACAACCCATCCACCAGGCTAGCCCATCCCATCAGCAGGATCATGGATTCCATGGATATGACAGCTGTACATAACATGGTTCTGCTTCCTTCTCTCATTAGTTCACATTATTTCAAACTTGCTGGAGCATCTTCAGTAATACCAAACACATTATTCTATTATTTTAAGAGCTTTGCTGGTCAGAGAGGACATTTTTTCAAACTCTTTGACAGTCAGTACATACAGTTATGCACAAAGCACACACTGCTATATGGCACAAGCATCCTTCAAAAGAGGCCTCTCCTTTGGCACCTTCTCTGCGCATCTCATGACTTGCAGATCTATCAAAACAGCTGAAAGGAAAACAGTTTGAATGCGTCCCCTTCCTGGCCAGCCCACGTGACAAAAAGCCCACAGTGAATTTCCAGATTTGCATCCACAGTTTCCACATGAAAGAGAAATTGAAAAAAAAAAAAAAAAGAAAAGAAAAGAAAAGAACACACATGCACACTTGGACAAGAATGACTCTGGAAAGCCAAGGCAGGCCGACTCTTCCTTTTAGACTCTTCTCTTCTTTAACTCTTATTTTTCCATTATGAAATCACTCATCTCACTCTTTCAGCAGCATCACCGCGACCTTCCAGTGCCAAATAATGTGGTAGGAGAGTTGCTTGGAGTGGAACTGGAATCTGGTAGCACACACGGATCGGGCACGGAGAGGGCCGGGAACTCGCTCAGCGCCAGGAGAAGTGGCTCAAAGGGGCTCATAGAAAGGCAGCCACCTCACCCATCTCCAAGCACTGTGTGCAAATCATTTATTTCATCGTGTGCTCAGACCTACCACGCAAACCTGTTCCTAAGGAGATTTTTCAGTAGAACTATGGTTTATGATAACACTCAACTGATTTGTAAAAACATTTTTTTAAGAAATAATAAAGAACCATAGCAAATATTATTAATTCCTGTTATCAGAAGGATTATGGAAAAAAAATACCCGACGGCACCACAGGAACACAGAAAGCAAGGCACCCCAAGAGATAAACATTTTAAAAACAAATTTAACAAATGTGATCGTTGCTGGGCCACTGGGGTTGTGTGCCTGAATTATTTGCAGAATGAAGTCTTGCCCAGAAAATTCTGAATGACAGCATTTCTGCAGAGACCATTTTAATCCCATTTATGTCTTAGTTTTTTCACCGTGCATCCACTGCTGTGCACTGTAAACACAGCATGGCGTTTGTTGCACTGAAACATAAAAAGTGATGCAACATAATTTGAAAAATTCCAAATTGGAACGGAAATTCCAGTATCATATTGATACTAATGTTGACCTGAAAGGCAACTTAACGCGCCTACTAACATGCATACAACTTATTTCTTCCCATGAAATAAGTTTTCCCTAAACAGCAGCTATTAGGAAAATGATTAAGTTACAAGCTGAACTGTTTTTCTAGTGTAATTAAGAAACTGTAGAACACACTTTGGCATTTGAGGGCACTTGAGTTAAAAGGGAAAAAAAAATCTCTAATGTGGAGGGTGGGAAGAGATATTCTCCTGGCAAACACAACAAATCTAAGTGGCTTCTTAAAGTCCTTTTATTAGCGTTGAACAGACCAGAAAAAGTTGCTGCAAGCGGGCTTCAGAGTTGATGCTTCCGTGACACAAATAGGCTAGATGAAAGCTGCTCAGGTATCTTGAACATCGAGATCCAAGTGCAGCGTGTGCTCAGCTTGCAAGCCTGAAGCCAACCTGCAAAACTGAAAGTGAGAAGCGGAACAAACAAAAGAAAAACGGGGCGCTGCATTTGCACTGCCATTTACCCCGTTCAGCTTTACAGGCAGCTGCCTGCGCAGCCAAAGGAGGCCGAAGGGCTCTTTACGGAGCAAAAACTGGAGTTTGGAATAGAAATAAACTCTATTATAGGGCGAGAGGAACAGTGCTCACTATTGCATTAGCAAATTGCACGGCAATAGCTACGCTGGTAGCTGACCTCTCAGCAAAGGATTAAAGAGCAGAATCAAAGGCAGGCAAGCTCTAGATCTTTAAAAACTCGCAACCCACTGTGTTACCTCTAGCTGTCCCTTTGACATCTTCCTTAAAATATTTGCTATTTAAAGCCAGCTTTAATGCAGTATCTCTGGCATGCAGAGGGGTTGCAGAGAGCCAGAGAGGGGCCATATCCCCTAGGGACTGCTTTTTTTCCATCAAGTTGGGAAAAGAGGAACACAGACCTCTGACCTATGTATTGACTGTGGAACTGAACTGACCTCCTGGCACAAACAATGTGAACATGTCATTTAGGCACAGACTATTGATTACAAACAAGTGCAGGGCTCCTCTGCTTGCCATAAATTCATTCCAAACTTTCTCTTTGAAGACTACTCACACTGGGGTAAGAAGGGAGGAAATCTCTTCCTTCAAGGTGATCGGTTATTCCCTCCCTCAAAAAAGCCTTGTGCAGAAAACACCTCCAATCTTTTTGGTTTGTTGGTTCCCCCTCTCCCTTAAATAAAAAAGAAAACATTCTCAAAAGCATTTCCAGAGACAAAGACAACCAATATTCACTACTGGGAACCTTAAAACCCAGGGGAAAAAAAATAAATGCCATTAGGGGACTGACAGAGGAAGCAGATCAAAAGCTACCCAAGCCAGCCAAGACCCACCACAGGCACAGCTGGAGCCTGTGTTTCCGCACCACTGACAAGACCGGGAGCCTCATTAACCACTTCTCCTCAGCACCGCGGCCTCTGTAACACAAGCTACAGCGCTCAGAAAGGCCCCGCGCCGGCTCCCCGCCAAACGCCGAGAGGGATTAGGGCCTCCGGCTGCCGTGCTGAAGGGAAACGCACTTTGAATAGAGACGCTTTCTTTACAGCTTCCTCCATTAAGTGCCGTGGAGCTGCACATGGGGTTCTCGGCGACCAAGATGCAGTCAGATGCTGTTCCCTCCTGAAGAGGGTTTTTGGCAAGGGGTCTGCATACATCATTTGTCACGCCACTTCTGCCGTTCGGTTGTCACGCTGTTAAATGGGGACCTTCATTGAAATTCATGCCCTGAAGGCCATTCGTGAGAAAAGGGTAGCAGCTCACAGTCAATGCGTAGGTAAATTTAAAAAATAAATAAATAAAAGATGTGGTTACAGGTCAAATACGGTACCTCAGAATGAGTTATAGAAGGTGTCCCACTGTGAGGAGAGTTGCTCCGATTCAAAAGCTCACAGCTCCTCCATTTCCCAGCACAGCACAGGAAAGAGAAGGACTGGGCTCCTTTCAACCATACAAAGCTCTTTTACCTCCTTTAGAGCTCGTTTGCCTGCAAAGCTGAAAGTTGTCAAGGCCCAGTGTCGTACTGGTATCACACCAGGTGTTCAGGGACAAACAGGCCTCGTTGCCAGCTTTCTTAATGACCAAGCTTGGGGAGCATATTGCGCTACGCTGCAGTATTAATAGTTTCATCAGTTGAAAGCAGCAGCCATTTGCACCACTTTGACCTAACAGGATTTCTCGCTAGCTGTTCTGCTTTCCCAAGACAGATGAGACTAGTAATCAAAGTATTTTAGATATAAACTAGTATGCACACAGCCCCCCTTCAGAGATCCTTACATCCTGCTCAGGAGAGCAACCGTGGTAGGAATTCCTCCCAGGACTCCAGTTCCTGCATCGACGTTTACTCGTTAATTTTTCTGAACAGCATTTTGAGATCGATTTTACAGGAAAGCTCCCAGAGCTCTTTTAGAGGGTCTGCCTACACTGATGTCATGGTTATATTTAAAGAAGGAATCCCACTAAAGTGGTTTATAACATGCTCTGGCAAGCCAGCGTAGACAGAGCTAAATCCTATTAAGCTACTTTAGTTGCTTTCACCCTCCAAAGTCATTTGTCAACTGCTGGCCCTACACACAGCAGCCAACCAGCAAACTAGTTTATAAAGAGTCATGCTTAAAACACCGAATGAAACAAAAAATCCATTCACTGCACACACGAGGATGCGAAACTGGGCCAGTGTGCTGTTCCAATAACCTCCTGGGATCCCAGAGGGTGCAGGAGGCTGGCGATCAGCTTTTCATTACAGGCAGGTTGTAACCCACTTGGACTTTATTACTCAGAGATTAAATAAGAAGGTCTGCTTTATTCTTTACTGATCTAGAGATGGAGGCAACAGGTTTTGAAGGATGGGGATGTGAAGGTAAAGCATTAAACAGGGATGTATTAAACAGGGTAAAGCATTAAACAAGTGGGGGAGCAGTAGGAGTCGAGAAAGCAAAGCAAAGCATAGGTCAAGCAAGCAAAGGAGCAGGGGGAAAGCGGCGTTCACGGCTGTCTGGTCTCCTTTCTCAGTAACTTGAAAAATACACAGTGTCCTCAAGGATTCATTCCCCTAGGTGTTAAAGACGCACATTTAAGGTTTCAGTGGATAGAATTTGCTCCACTAAGTCAACATCATCTCCTAGCAGATTTCAGAGAGAAATCTCAATTTCATAGGTCCCATAAGACAATAGAGAAAGGAAAGAAAAAAAAAAAAAAAAAGAAAGAAAGAAAGAAAGGAAGGAAGAAAACAGCTGGAAAAGTCCTCTGGAGGTCAGTGTAGTCCCACCTGCTGCTCAAAGCAGGATTAATTTAATAGTAAGATGAGGCTGCGCAGAGCTTTGCCCAGGCAGGTTTGGAGTGTCTCGAGGGACAGAGATTCCCCAGCCTCTCTGAGGCCCAGCACTACGGGAAGAGGTTTTCATGTTTAATTGCACCCAGTTCCTGCCAAAACTTTCGAGTGTTGCCTCATGTCCTTTTGCTCTGCACCTCAGACAAACCCCCAACGCTGTCTTTTCCAAGGTGCCTTTTCCAAGACCCTCCTTTGGGTAAGGGAAGGCTGCTCACAGCCACCTCAGTGAATCTCCTATTGCCACCCTCCAATTCGCCAACATTCCCCTTGCTTTGGGAGGCCCAAATCATTAGGCAGCTACACAGCTTGTGCCCAGCACGTACAACTAGTGGACTGCCCAGGCATGTGACACAGCTGATGACCTCATTTTAGGAGTGTTTTCAGCTTATTTAGAGCACCATGCTAAGCACAAGCCCTCAGAGCGCAGGTTTGCCTCCAGCTGAAGGACCTACCACCTCAAGTGGTCATGGAGCACCAAGAGGTGACAGACAGACCTTCTCTCCCACCAAAAAGCACCACAGAATCACTCTGTGGATGCAAGAAATACATCAAGTCCAATTTGAGACTGAACGAGGGACTCGGCAGCACCGATGTCACACCTCGCGAGACACCTCCTGACAAGAAAACAGCAGAGCAGGGAGGAACGGAGAGGTACCCACAAGGAAGAAGGAAGCGATGGAGAAGTTAAATGCTTCAAGACTGAAAACAAGGCACCTCGGAAGGCGCTCAGCGAGCCGCGCGGCCACAACGCTTGTGCTTCCTAATGGCCGCCGCCTTCCAGGGCTGTGTGGCAACGCGCCGAGCGCCGCCCTGGCGTCCCCTCCTCCGCGCGGCTGCAAGCGGAGCGTGGCGAGCACAGCGAGCGCCTCGGCTCCCGCCTCAGCACAATATCCATCTCTCCCCCGGCGGAGGTCAATCAGGGAGAGACGGCCAGGGCCGGCGGTACCTCAGGAAATGAAGGACGGAGAAATGTTGACGCGGAGAGGCCGCGTTGGGTTATTTCCACACAAACAAGACGGGATGATTCCATCTCCACCGCCTGCTGCAGCTCGGCCTCTCCCCAGCAAGCGGGGAGATGGAGCTGGAGATAAAGGAGAGCAGGGAGGGAAGGAATAAGCCCGGCTGTGACACAGGTCATCATTCCTGCCCCAGTGAGGTGCCAACTCTCCTCCAAAGCAGCGTGGTCCTGCACCAGTGCTGCCCTCGTAGATGTCCCAATCCATCAACGAAGGCAAGCGAGAGCGATTCGAGCACAGCTTCCTCAGAAAAGGGGCTCTCTTCCAGAGTACATAACCTGACACAAAGAAAGGTCTAAGCTTCCCACAGAATGAGGAGCAAGAGAGAGTGCAGAAACGGGAATAATGTGGAAAACTGAGCCAGCAGTCATGCTTTCCATCACCATAGCCACGGGTAACAAAAGATGACATGGATGTGGAGGACGTAAACTACTTAGAGTACCTGATCGGGACATCTCATATATCTCACGGCAGGGTATAGCTTTCCTCTAGCACAGCCTCCTAAACCAAATCAGCATTACATGGAGCTGTCAAATTCATCTCATGATACGGGTGGACAAAAGAAAAGCGTCACAATTGGAGAGAGCGCTGAAATGGAGACGGGGTGATCTGTTTTGCAGATCAGCAAACAGCTAAGGAGAAAGGTGTAACATTACAAGTGAATGCACTGAGGCCTGTATTGGAAGCTTGGTCCAAGATCACAGGTAAACTATTAGCGTGTGGCTGGGGGAGAAGCAAGCTTGGAGACAGCAAGAAGCAGGTAAGGTAGAACAACAGAGGAATATGCCCAGTTGCAGATATTTTTCCATGATCTGGTTGCTGCTGATCTCAGGAGTCCAGTATATACCATACTGTCATCAGCTTTGCCTCTCTACTGGCCTCTAACCAATGAAAACATGCTAGAGGGTGGAAAAGCATCAGCATCTCTCCCGCTTGCCATCACTGCACAGCTGCAATTACCGCAATGCTTTGTTTATGCGGCCTGGAATTGCTATTTTCCACTATTTTTTAACCCAAAAGATAAACCACATAAAAACAACTGTTTTATGTTACTGTCCCCTTCCTCCAAAACTGCCTGTCCATCAGCTGAGGCAGGAGATCAGACTGGAACAGATGAGAAGCCCTAGTAGAGTCAAATAGATAAGTCTGACTCCTGGTGACCAAAGTCTGCAGTGAAATGAAAGGCCCTCGAGCAACCCATGTTGCCAGGATGGAGCAAAGAGCAGGCTTAAGATCTTAAGGACACAAACCACAGATTTCCCCCCCACACTGACTCAGTCATCTCTGTAACAGTCATCTCGCCAAATATAGGGGAAAAAAATCCAAAAAGCAAGATAAGAAATGGAGTGCCTTCACCAAGCACATTCTTATCAGAAAAGCAGCAGATACTTCCAGCACACCCAGCAGAAGTTTTTAAAAGCATTAGGGACCAAGCATACAAATTCATTTGAGAATCAGTCACATTTTTTGTTAGCTTCCTTGAACAAAGCACAACAAAACTAGTGGTGGTGAACTTTGATAAGCAGACAATTCAAAACTAGATGTGTTCATTATTCAAAAGCTGTAGCCAAAACAGTTCATAGTCATTTATATAAGCATAGTTTTCAAGTATGTAAGCCAGTTACCTCTGTATCACTCCAGTTTTGACACCAAGTACTGCTTCCAACATTAACAGCAGCAAAAATTCATGAAGGTGCCAGAGATGCTCTCATCTACTCCAGCATCACTGCTGAGCACTTTGCATCAGAGGTAGAACCAAAACACCAGCACAAAAGGGCTCTGGGTTGAGATTCAATTCAAGGCTGAGTTGAGCAGGCTCCCATTTACTCCTTTCCTGAAATATAAATAATCCAGTTTTCCCTTCATTCTCGTCCCATCTTACAATGAGGCTATTAGTCTCCATAATCTCAAATGAGAGTCTGATATCTACTACACAAACATGAAAATTTATTACTTGACTAAGCTATCCAGAGCTTCCTATCTGTCAAATCTCACCTGCCAGACCAGCAAGGCAGAGCAAACAAATCCACCCAAGTGACTAAGTCTCTTTTCTCCTGCTGCATTTGAGGGGCAAAACTTCTTCTCTGATCTCAGGGCTAAGACCAGGCAAGCAACAGTTAAGAATTAACCATGGAAGAAACTATATCAAAGAACTACCACAGAGTGGAAAAGCGTGGTGACCAGTTACTCTCATTTACAAATCAGTCATCTGTGGAAAACCGTATTCAGACTAACAGAAAGTGTTGTCTTCAATCTGCATCTGAAATATAAAAGCGTTAGCAGCAAACACCACAAAGTGTTGTTTTGTATTCACTGCAAGTCTTACTAGAACGAAAAATCTTACTACATAAATGCTAATCCAACCTGGCATCATACTGCCATAGGTAACAAGACAGGAAATGATCTCACTAGCCTAATTCCTAACATTTCAGGAATAATTATTTCTAAGCTAGGGAGCAGATAGCCAGAACTAACAGTTTTCCAGGCACTAAGTCACTCCCCATCTTCCTCTTGTCCCATACGTGTAGCTCAGCCCATTTCCCATTTACACTCCGTCAGGAAGAGCTATTTCGACCAGCAAACAGAAACAAGATGCCCAGAACCCCAGACTCACTGGCTCTGCACTACATGAAAAAATAGCAGTACTTGATTAAAAAAAGGCTACCGATTAAAGGAAGAGTGGTGTTATCTCCAACACGCCAAACGTCTGAAAGGATGTTCCCTCCCAGACGCTTCAATGCATAAAGTTCAATTTCTTTATTGTTTTTAATAAAATCTTTATAAAACAAAAGTAACTTGGCTGCTTGGACTGTATCCAACCAGCTTTAAAATATCCCTCCCCTGTTTCCATTCCAAGTTGGTCTCTGTTGTATATATCCAATACTTTACATATCAGTATTTCTTACTAGAAGCTAAACTATAGGGAGAGAGAAGTGAAGAAGCTTGAGCACATTTATCAAGCGTGACACTTCCCATCAGTACGCAGCACTGGGAAACAATTTCACTGATAAATGGATGGGCTGGAACTAGTCACACAGCCCCGTATCTTGCTTTCAAGCTCATTACTCTTTAAAAGAGGTTCAGCTCTGCAAAGGGCTTCAGGAGACAGGCAGGGCTGCAGAGAGACTTGCAGGTTTGGGGGGAAATTGCACGGTAGCAATGCTTAAGGTATGGAATTGAACCTGAACATGGAGTCTAGTTAAGATGTCATTTGTGTTACTGCTTGTCCAGCTGGAAAATGATATTACATCACTACCTTAGGCATTCAGTGCTAACGCAGTATGGCGAGTTGTGGTTTTGCACGTCATTTCTGAAGCTTTTGTTGGCAAGTTGGTACACATACACCAAGAAGAGCATCAAATTACCCTTAATCCATTCCCTAGGGAAGTGAAGAATTGATCAAGTGCTCACGTGGCAACAGCAACAGCTCAAGGCAACATGAAAGACATGGGTTGCATGGTCTTCAGTGGAGAAAGAAGCAAGGAAAGCACAAGCCAAGAGATGCTAACTGCAGCGTTCCCTGCTCAGCCCAAGTTCTGCAGACCACAAAGTAACCAGGAATAAAAGGCTATCGCAGGCCTCGTGTTGCCCGCAGGGCAGCGGTTTGTTCTATCGACTTTCCAAACCCAGGGCAGCTTCCGACTGCAAACCAGAAGGAAGGAAACTGCTAATCTATAAGCCAAACCCAGAAATATATTTTTTTCCCCTCACGATGCTTAAAAATGTTTATAAAAGCTACAGTGTTGTATGAAGACAGGAGACAGCCAGAAATCCTTTTACTTATTCGCCTTCTGAATTCTGCCCATTGATGCAACACTCCAAATCATTCCAAAGGGGATATTAAACACTGCCTTGCATACCTAGCAATTTCCCATCCACGCATTAAACCCGATTTTCTTAGCAATCAAGCACCACGAAGCACAGTTATTTCCTTTCTACTTCACACAAATGGTCATAACCAGGTTTAGCTGCTTTGCAGGTATTTTTTTCCCCAGTAACAGACAAAACTTAATGCATTACACATCAAAATGCTTAAACACAGGTGAGTTTGTGTGGGAAAGGCAACTTTTTCCTTATTTTACCAATAAAAGGCAGTTTTCTACATCAGTGTTGCAAGAGGTGCTTAACATGAAGGCCAGAACTAGTGCAGGCTTCACAAACCTCTGCTTCCTTCAGCAGCAGCAGCACCTGCTCCCACTTCCATCCATGTCCAGGTACAATCTTAGAGGCGGTTGCACAGCGAGGCAGGTGAGGCTACAGCAGCCAACTGCAACTGAAGTACGCAGGCTTTTTTGACTCTAATAAAAGCACTGTCCAGCAAAGGAGACACATAAGCAAGCTTTCTGCACACACTTACTCTAAATGGCTGCAGGAAGCAGCTCGCTCAATAGACATGGGCTTAAGGACCCCAATCATGATCCAGCAGCAACAGGGAAACAGCAGGAAAACATCTAAGACTTCCAGAGAGAAGGCTTTAGGACACCCTATGCACACAGTTACAGGTAACATCAGGCAACACTAGTTCAGCCTTTAGTCCACAGCAACCTCCTGCAAGCGCAGTTCAGTTTCAGCACTGCAGCTCTCATGCTCGATATTATTCACCTCTGTGTTCCTTGGAGGGTTGTAATAACTTCATTTACCTTTTGCTTGCCTCACAATTGCACTGTCAGGTAACCAAGTACACACGAGCTCAGATTTCCCCACAGAAGAGGGCGGTCAGGAACGAAACCCCACGCAGGTGCTGGTTAAACCCAGAGCCCAGGCTGCTCTTGGTGCGTTTCACCTGAGCAAACAGGGCTCCTGGACACGCAGTCCAAGCAAGCAGAGGCTACGTAGGCGGTAGGTAGTTACCTACTGCTACCACTTCCTCATTCACGCTCTGCCTCGCAAAGTAATGCACGGATGTTAAACAGAGATAAGCCATGCTGTGGAGAAGCGATCAGGCTTTGAATATTCAGATACCGAGCACAAACCACACAGCAAACCTTGCGCTGCATGTAACTATGGGCCGTACAAATACACAACTGTAAGCCAAAATGTTTGCATTGACCTTTACACCCGCAAAGTAACTTTTTTTGTTGTTCTTTTCAACAAAAGTTTTAAGCAGTTCAACTTGACAATGGCAGCAGCAAACTTTTTTTCTGGGCCTTTAGAGATATCCAAGCACCCAAACTGTAATATTAAAAAGTACAGCCATCTTTTTTTCCCCCCTTCCAAAAGTGCTCTTTTTCCACCCATCAGAAGTTATCTAACACATGGCCCACCCTATTTTCCACAAGTTACTAGAAGGAAGAGTTTTTCAAAACATAACACAAGATAGGAAACATTTTACAATACTTTTTATGGTATTATGGTTCTCAGAAGAGGGAATGACTTTCTTTTACCAACCTCAGTCTTTGTACACTGTCGATGTGGACACCAGAAAATCCTTCTGCAATTTATAGATGTAAAAGAGGAAGCAGTGACACGTGAGGCAGCCAAATCTTTCCTATTTAAGTCAGGGGATGAAAAATGTGCAACACAGCAGAATTCTAAGTCACTTGGTCATAATCCCAGCAGGAAACACTTCGCTCTTATCAGCAGTACTTCAAGCCACCCCTGCTATGCTAATCCAGTAACTTGCTCACAGTGACATGCCTTTGGTAGAGAAGGACACTGTGGAAAACAGAGTCCTTGGGCATTTGTTTTCATAGCCACTGCATGTGGGGAGTCACCGAGAGCATCTACTCCTCAGCAGAGCTGCTTGGATCAGTTTTATAGGCAGAAATACAGACACCATCTGCTCGGTTGAGGCTTTAGCTGCCTGGGGCTGCTGAAGAGCTCGTGCCCCCCAACTCCGGCCATCCAGAACCATGTCTGTTTTGCACGGACATGGCCACTGCGTGCGCTCATTCCTGGGAATCGCTGCTCCCGGCTGGGCCTGGAGCACCAGTGCTAGCAGCAAGATAACAACGGGCTGCCCTGTTGCTGCTGCCACATCTCAGCCACTGGAGAGGCACATGGGGACAAGCGAGGGTTCTGGCATACCTTCATTTGGCTATGCTGCTTTTAAGATCATTTACTGCATGATTTGTATACTGCTACCAACTCAGAGGCACACTAAATGCCAGCTTGGGCCTAAAAATACACTCCCCACAAGCTAAAAGCCAAGTTTGTGCCTTTGAAAGGCTGCAGATCTGCCTCCCCACTTGTGATCAACTTATCCTTCACAAGGACTCAGATTTTCACCCTACTTTTCACTGGGGAACTTATGTATAGCAAGTGTCTGCAGTAGCTTATGAAGACCTCCCCATTTCCCCATCCACTAAAGCTATTAATTTCACCCCTGCAGTTTTGCATTTCGGAAGTATCACATCTTCCCACCAAAGGACAGTGGCAGGAAGGCCACTTACAAAGGCCACTAAGGTCAGTGGTCCCGTGGCTTTGACCTTGAATTTCTTCACACAGCTGCAGCCTTCCTCCAGACACATCAGCAGCCCCACTCATGGTGCTCAACTTCTTGCACAGAACAGGGAAGTACATTTTGTTTCACATCCTCAATCGACTGAAGTTCCCCACATACTGTACAGTGATTGTGGTTGGTTGGTGTTTTTGAGCGTAGAAAGGAGGGAGGATGTTTTGAGATTTTGTTGTCTTCCCTAACAGATACACACAAATTTTCTGTTTATATTTATATATAAATATGTATGTGTGTATATACACACACACACGCACAAGCCATATATCCTTATCTTCTTGACGTTAGCTTCAGAGACCCTTGTTTAAAGTCTTGGACAAACAATGCCATTTGGTCCTCAGATCCTATCATTAAGATTCTTGGTTTTATTTCAGCTAATAGAGTGCTTCATTTTTTCCTGCAAATCCTTAATCCCTGTTTAGATTCTTTTCTCCAAGTTCTTCACAAGTATCTACTGCAGGTAGGTGACATATTCTGGATTATATAATACTGGTCTTCAGAGAGATTATCCAAGATAGATTTTCCACCTTTTTTTGTTTGTTTATTTGTTTTTAACCTCACATCTGAGGTTGAAAACACACCCCTTTGAATTCAAATGGAAATACTAGGAGGATATAATAGGAGAAAAAAACATTTCAGGTACCACAGAGCAGCAGCCTCATCCCTTGCACCATCATGCACAGCAGCACTTCAAATTCATATGAAGTGAGGATGGTTTTCCAGTCCCAAAACAGTAGGAGCGGTATTTTCTGGCCCCAAAACACTAGGAATGGGGTATTTAGTCTCACGTCCCATGGAGCACCCAGGCCAAGGCCACTCGACAGCAGAGCAGCTGCCATTCCCGCTACGCTACCACCAACAACCAGCAAAGTAGTTTTGGTAGCACCACAGAGACCAGCTGCATTAGCAACATTATCTCACTCCGAACCTACCTTGAAAACGAGACTTTTGGATCTACTGGATTTTTGACATGATACTTTTCAAGGCCCTTGTGAGCTGGCAGCAGTTGCCTGGAATTCAGCAGGTATCAATTCTCCTTCTTTCAGCAGGTGCTAATTCTGCTGGAAAGTGCCGAGCAGCTCCTCGAGTCACCGAGGCAATGCAGAGTTTATTACATTGCCTGAACATTGCAGGAAAAGCGAGAGCAACTTCCTAGGAAAAAGTTTTGAAGGGCTGCCAGATAGAGTCCCCAGAAGCAACCCAAACAGTGTCTGCCATAACTCTTGCATCTTCATGAAGCTTTTTATTGAATGAAAGCAAGCGGGGCATAAACCGCAGGACAAAAGAGCAGGGATCCGTTCACACAGTTTTACAGAGCAAACTGACTGTTCTAACTCCATACAGCATAAAATCCATCATGAGACCCCTGGCACTAATGGAGAGAAGCAGCTCTCCCTTTACGGGCCTGCCAAGAAACCCACAACACATCCCCAGCCCTCACCCCGGAGGGGGCTAAAAAGAGAGAAGCTCTTGATTTTCTTCCTTCCTCCTATCATCTTCAACAAAAACTAAGCAGACAACTAAAAATCTTACTGAGAAGACAAGCCCACATGTGTTCTGGAAAGGTATTTTAACTTAATGCAGAAATGCTGCATTCTGCATTTCTGCAGTAACGCAGAAAATGAAGTGTTGTAAAATTTGCTAAGCTCCAAGAAAGGAGTAGGGGGAGGTCTGTAAAAGCAGAGCAAAGGAGGGCAGGGAAGAGGGAGTGAAAAGAAACGGCCAGCGCGTGTCCCTGGTGCCTTCAAGGTTTCGCCACATTAGTGAGATAAGCCGGTCTGCAGCATTCCCTCCTTGAGATCAGCAGCAGGTTCTCTGCAGGGCTTACCGTGGATTGCTAACCGCAGAGATTCACCTTCTTACGGCCTCACTGTATTTAAGGACACATCTCATGCTGCACACATGCACACCCCCTTATAGGCCCTTCTGATCCCCTGTTCTCCAGGGACAGGGTGCCTCGTACCACCCAACACCGCAAGCCAAGCGATCTCCACACCAGTGTCACGCTGCGGGTACCCTTCTGTGCCCTGCTTCAGCAAAGGCATTTGCACGAGGGGGCATTACTTCTGTGCCCTTCATCCTTACCAGGCTCCATAATCTTTATGACATGCAGGTGGCTATGGAAGTGATTATATCCTCACAACATTATAGCTTCAGGTGGGAAACATGCAAGTGAAGGCACCGGGGCATTGAAGACTGATGATGCCATCCCCATGCAGCGACCTGGAGCTTCAACAGTAACTTCCAGAAGCAGAATTTGACCAGGAGGAACAGTGTGACACCCAGAAGTCTGCACTTGGTTTTCTCCTAAAAATCACACATAGTGTTTTCATTTCACTGGCTCTCCCTAGAGTTGAGCAGTACAGCGCCATCATCCTAGGATCCCGAATTTTTTTTCTATGTTCAAAACATTATCTCCTTAGTCCAGTCCAAAGATCGGGGCAAAGGAAGCGACACGACCACATAACCAAGCTCCACAGCTTTAACCACCCTTTTGCAGATTACTGTCTTCTACAGAGCAAGGATTGAGGGAGCAGAAGCAAGAGAGAGAGCCTCAGATCTGACACCCTCGGTGCAACGCATGACTAACCCAGCTCGAGCTAGCAGAGCAGGCAGGAGGACGTGCCTCGACTGCAGAGCTCCCCTCGGAAGCCTGTTTACCAAGGGACACAAAGACAGGGGGTTATCAAGGGGCCGGCTGGAAATTAAATACATCACAGCGAGGAGTGCAGCATGAACAGGGCAAGATCCTCTTTCTCGCAGGCATCTGGCACCAAGCAAGGTGCTTTGCTGCCTGCAGGGATCTCGGGCGCTGCAGGAGCTCGCGGTTCCCTGCCCGGCCGCAGGCAGCCCCACTGCAGCATCGGTGCTGCCAGCCCATGGTCTGCGTGGCTGCTACTGCTCCCAGCTGCAGTCAGACCAGGGAAGAGCTTCAGCCCTCACGACCCTTCTCTAGATCACAGGGTCAAGAAGCCATTTCAGAAACATTTTTAGTCAATATTTTCACCAAAAATACATACATATATACATACATAAATAGCTTGAGTCAAAGCATCAAGCTTTGGGGCATTCAAGATGACCTTCCTGAAACATTTTGCTGCAGTTTAGTTTCACTCATCTTTGTTCTCAGTCATAAACATCTTTGTTAGAGCTAAAGCTGAAGCCTCCACTGCAGTTTCCACTCTGGTGCCAAAAGTTCTGATGCTCTCAGCCCTTTCTACAGTTGGCTTAAGTTCATTACACATGGAAGAGAGACTGCATTGAACCAGCTCTGATGGTGCAGCTAAAGACAAAATACTCGGGATCTCTATTTTTCCAGTACAGCCAACCAGCAATTCATTAGATGGCAACAGTCACATGCTAGTTTGACTGCACGTCAAACCGAGAGTTTTGTATGACCTCAGAAGAGATTTAGTATCAAAGAACATGGAGGAGCGTGTTTTTGGTTAGCAAATAAAGAACAAAACAGTCGGTGGTTTTGTTTTAAAGGGACACACGTTGGAAAGGGAGCTCGATATTCACAGAGTCAAAGCAGCAGATCTCATTTTGGAAGGGAAAGGAAATACAGACATACCTGGTTTGACCTCAAGGTCTTAAAAACATCCCTCTCTTGGAATCTTTAATTTATTGCATCAGGTAATCAAGATCACTCTCAGCTAGCCCAACACAAATTTAGCAAACGTGGTAATCAAGGAAGTGATCAAAGTCCTGCCAATGGGTTATACCTGCAGAACTACATTTCACCTGTTCCAAGGCACACCTCCTCCGGGACCAAGGCTGAGCCGACAGCAGCAGAACAGGATTCAGATGAAACAAGCAGGTCCTGAAGCTGGACCCGTCCTCTTTGCCACCACAAGCACATGAGTGGACAGGCCCCTCACAGGCAGATATAACAGCAAATAATTATTAGATGTGTTTAGTTGCAGTCTGAAGATAAGCAGCAGCTTTCCAGATCAATGCTTTCTTGGAAGCAAAATTAACAGCAATGTTACTAGAGCAGTTGAATCACTCAATTTTAATAGATTAAAAAAATCCATACAAACATGAAAAAGGAGGAAAGGCAGAGGAATGAGACACGCGTGTGAGCCAGTATGCAATTCCCTCAGTAACAATTGTAGTCTTAAGATAGGCATACATGGACAAGAGGAATTAACGTGCCAGTCGGGGTTAGGGCAACGAGATCCCCCTACCTTGCTTCTCTCATCATCCTCTGCTGGGAGAGGGGGAAGTTCACATCTTGTCCCTTCCTCCCATCGCTTTCACATTGCCTGGGGCTACAGCTAAGCAGCGCTAATAAAAAACAGCAGAGCTAGAGTAAAACGTCCAACCTTGTTATTTACACCTCAGCAGAACGCTCCCAGCAGCGACCATCACTCACAGCGCTTCTCCAAGAGCTGCCTGCTAAAACGCAGGCATTGGAAGCACGTCCAAGATCACCACTGGTCCGCGCGGTGAAACCGGGACCTATTCTGTATTCGTCACCTACAAATGATCTTTAAATATTTAAAGTGTTTTAAAATGCTTTCCAAGGGTCTCTGTTTGAAGTGACTTTTAACTTGCAGCAGGTCAAGGTGAAAAAGCTCAAAAACAAAATGACTGCAGCGATCAAGAGTTGCACTGGGAAGCCTGTTACAGCACTAAAGCTGTCCCAGAATCCAGTGTTAAAGGCCAAACATGATTTCTATGTTTCCCTAGTATTTTATATCCATCAAAATGAGAAGCAGTTATCTCAACCCTGTAAATTTTTTGTTTTCATTCTCCTTCTCATCAAATGAGACACCTTTTGTCCAACCCCTAAGAATTTTGCTACATCCGTAAGGAATGGCCAGCACTCGGAAAAGGCCACCTTGGAGAGCAGGGATGGAGCCCTGTCCTACCAGGGCCTTATGTGCTACTCGGTGTTGTAAAGCGCCAACACCTCAGACTCGGGGGGAGGAAAGGAGGCACAAACAGAAAATATAGGTCATATTTTAAAATACCAGAAGGCCCATCGGAAGCATTCGGCAGTCTGTTTCGTAAAACAGCACTCTCATCCGAAGTAAGGACTTCGGAGAGAAGCATCAAGGATGCTCTGCTTTCCACCAAATTCAGACAACAACTCCCAAAATTCAGAAGATCCATTCGTTTTCCCTGCCACCTACTATAATTGAAATGGTTTCCCTCTGAAGGGAGCACAAACATTAATGCTTGCTGCTACGAACTTTGGCCAAACAGCCCGTCCTGGCTTCCCACCCAAAGCCAGTGTTGTCTGCAGAGCTGGCAACCGCACACGCTACGTTCTTATCCCCAAAGGTGCTAAAGTTTTAAGGTAAGGTATTTACTTAAGATTTGATTAGACTCTCTCTTCCTTCTGCTTCTCCCCACCCGTAAGCCCATACTGCAACTGCTGGGATCCCAGAGCTACCTGGTGATCTCCGGACACTCCACCCTTTCCTCTTAGCTCAATGCTAAGATCCATGCAGAGGTCGGTCACCAAGCACCCAGCTACTTCCTTCTTTTCTGCACACTTCCATGTTCTTTACCAAAGAATAAAGACTCACTATGGATGCATTTGGGAAGAGGAAAAAAAATAAAGTTGAAAAAAATATAAACTTTTTTGGATGCAGTATAACTTAATGCAACTGATGATGTTTCTAGGACCTGAGGATTATGAACGTGTAGCTGGGTGTCATTAAAGAGGAAACGAACTTGTGAGTTTTACGAGAAGTTTTCAACTTTATAACCCTCACCCTCAGCCAGCAGCAGGTCTCCCAAAGCAGGATCAAGTGCAGGGAAGGGGACAAGCCACCCCCAGCCGATGTCCCCCCCACATCCCTCGCAAGCACGTCGCGGTCATTGAGGCCCCTGACAGCCAGATCAAACCCAGCAGGAAAACACCGGGGCCTTTCGGCCAGCTGAACACAAAAAGGGCTTCCTGAAGCGGCCACAAAGCACAGAGCAGCCTTTGAATGCAGAGAGGCAGCGGGACGGGGAGCGGAGAGGCTCAGAGCGCCGGCTCCACCGCTTCCATTCACTCCATGCGCCAACCCCCCTCGTTACAATCACGACTCAGGCTCCCAAGGAGGCAGAAATTGAAAACACGTTTTCATGGAAGCGCAGCTTGAGTTTCATGAATTCCATCCCTCTCGGCTTTCTCAGCGTTTCCTGGAGTGAATGCTGCAGAGCGGGGCAGGGAGGGGGGCAGCAGACAGACTGCCCCTCCGCCAGGCCTGTCCCAACAGAGCACGGAGGCACTTCCAGCGAGGGAAAACACCACAAAGGGCCATTCCTAGATGGAGTAAAATAAGTTCAATATAAGTTTAGAGAGAAAGGGAAACAACACAGCAAGGCTGCCAGGAGAGGAGAACAGCAAGACCAGCGGGTGCAAGGAGCCCCTCGGTGCCAGGGTCACCATCCTAGTCCAACGCGGGGCGATGCAGCAGCAGCCAAGCAGACGGCATCGCCCAGCACGGCACAGAAATGCTGCCTTTTTTTAGATGCTGCAGCAAGAACCGAAACGGTGCCGGTTTCTCAGTTACAGTCAACAGCCTCACAAGTAACTTGAGGACACAGCCTGACTGCAAGGGAGGGAAAAAAAAAATAACCCAAGTCTATCTTAAGAAAAGAGCTCAGCCTCGTGAGCTCATACTCTGCCAGTCACACTATTCGGACACATACTGCTCACTCCTGATGCAATTAAATTAATTAGTAGGGGAAGTTGGTAGCACCAGGGAATGGGTCACTTTTTACCACATACACATTTGCAGCCCAGTCCACTTGGAG
Source organism: Nothoprocta perdicaria (assembly GCF_003342845.1). Taxonomy (NCBI): domain Eukaryota; kingdom Metazoa; phylum Chordata; class Aves; order Tinamiformes; family Tinamidae; genus Nothoprocta; species Nothoprocta perdicaria. The sequence goes on along the minus strand of NW_020454316.1, from coordinate 4,028,206 downwards.
GTTTTTAGAAGTCTGCTAATTTAATGCCCTGTGGATAGCTTTGATACTATTAGCAATATTTTTAATCATTCTTTCACATACCCTCTCTTCCCCCTCCCACAAGGCGGCCTTATCTTAAGGAGCAATTACATCATTTACAACACAGTCCTCCTTGTAACAGACACTATTATGCAAGTGAAGTGCCTCCATTTGGGTTTTAGAGTTATTTTGAATTTCAGAGTTGAATAGAAGGCTTGTTTAAATTCCCTGCATGAGCGGCAGCATTTTATAGACTCAAAAGGGTGGCCGTGCACAGACACCAACACTGGCATAACAACACATCTGAATGTGTTACACGTTTGTGAAACAGCCATTCCCCACATTCCAGGTTCCCCTGGCCCAGGAATAAGTCCCACATTGTTCAGATGGATCAGCAATATCTTTCATCCCCTCATTTCACACCACAAAGGGCTTTCATGCACATGTGGCACCAATCTGAGATGCATCAGCCAGAAAAAAAAAAAGCATTCAGCACTGAGCAGTGAAATCCCAAATCAGAACATGCAGCTCCAGTTAAATAAGGGTGAAAGGCAGCAGCTGGAGGGGGGATCAGCTCTTTTTCACAACAGGTCTCAATGCTGATCTTGCCATTGAAAAAAAAATGCTCAAGTTTGTTAAAATAGTAAGTTAAAAGAAGCTTGGCACCCACTCTACCTGCTGAAGCTAAAACCACATGAAAGCAGACATTACTTTCAGGGCTATCATCACATCCAGGCGCTTGCAGAAGGGAACTGGTACAAGTACCTTGCCCGAGTTGCTCCAAATGTTGTGTTCACGTATTGCACGCTAACCTACTTTCTCTTTGGCAAGAGAATAGCCTTGTAACCTCAAGCACACTGATGATTATTCTGCAAGAACGTGCACATTTTTGGCTCACCAAACCCTACAGCTCGTTATAAGCTTGTAAGTTTTAAGAAATGACTCAAAGAAAAGTGGCTTGTGACCCAGAAATCTAAGAAAAAAAGAAACAAGAGTTTGAAATTAGCATGAGAGTGCACCAAGTTTGTTCTTTCCTGGCTCATATGCAGTCTATATATCCATATATATACACATACATACAAAGAAACATTCATTCCCAGTGATGCTTTTTTTCTCCTCATCCTTCTACAGTGTCATGCGTGGAAAATAAATAAATAAATAAAATGACCAACTTCTTGCTAAAATGAAGAACTAGCAGGATGACATACCCAGAAAGCACAGGAAATCTTGCCAAAGGAGAACCAAGTTTATCGAGGGCTTTTGGTTTGTTTTCTTTTCCAGGAGGGTTTTTTTTTCTGGCAAGCGCATACACTAAAGAAGAAATTTGAGACAATTCTCCAACGTTAGAGCACTCCAAATACTTGGCATCAATATCTCAAAAGTAAGAGCTAGTTTAAAAAGTTTAGTAGAGAAGGCAGTCCTGATTTATCCCAAAGTTACTCAAGTCTTGCTGAGCACAGAAATTCGCAGACATCACCTCCCTTCCCCCAGCTATGGGAACTGCATTTAGTTGAAAACAAGCCAAATTCTCCTACCCACTCAAGGGGAATGGGAAGTCTCAACGTAACTGGTGGAAAGTTTACTACTAAAAGATAAAACAGAAACAAGAGGAGAACTGACAGCCATTAAGAGCTTAGTTACAAGCGAAAGAGACGTGTTAACCAAGACTGCTTAGTCTATAGGGTGCAAATGCTTACGGGTATAAGAAGAGTCCACACAAAGGAACTACAGAACTGGCTGCACAAGCTCTATCACGACAGTCTTACCACGTGGACACGCGTAGCATGAAGTATATGAACCTCACTCTTTCCTTAAATAAGTATGTGGGATGTGGTGGGAAAGGTGGAAAGTTAGCCTCGTTGTGCAAGAAGATGCCGAAGGACTGGCGAGTTGTCCCTCCTGAAGAGGCACAGAGGTCAAGAAACCTGTTCCGACAAAGACCTCAAGCTTTTGTCCGTCTCATTCTCCTTAGATTTAGTTGGCAGGTCGAAAAAGAAACTAAACCCCAACACAAGTAAGAGATCAAGAGCAGAGGTTTGTGCACAGCTCCCTAATCCAAAACCTTGGGATTAAGTCAGAGAAAAGCACCTGACTTTCCACCCTTAATCTCCAGAGTCATGCAACAAGGATATTGACTTCTCGGTGAGAATTTGTCACTTTCCCTAGTAACAATACTAAAAAAAAAAAAAAAAAGTCCTATGCTGGGTGATTGATTAAACTAGGGCTCTTTATTAATTTTAAGAGCATGGATTTTTCTCTTTTAATAAATATAAATCAAAAGCGCCAGGGGAATCCAGGGGGTAAAATGGGTAGAGTGTGAGGGGAGGGAAGATGAAGCAAGACTGGACAGATTTGTCTTCATCCTAGTTCTTTTTCCAGAACACCCATGATCTGACTTTGGAGACAGACACCAAGATAAACTTCCCTAGTAGCCACACCATTTTGGTGGCAAACTGAGGTTGGAGGCCTCCCTCCCAATCTTGAGGTCCTGCAGAACCTCCTCATTTCCAAGGCAATGGCAAGATACAACGTTCTTTAATGTCATCTTCACCAAACCAAAAGTGGTCGGACGCGTACTGGTAGGTCCAGCAGATAGGCAACACTCAAGACTCCCTAAAGATGACCCAAGATGACCCAAAACTACCTAAAGACAGACCAGGAGACAAGGCTGTTACATCACTGTAGAACAGCAGATTTTTAAGAGGACTAGTGATTTCTTCTGGCTTCAGCAGAGCAGCCAGGATGCCCTGGCCATCATCTGATTAGAGAAACACTTCTAACTCTTAATTCTACTATTCCAACTAAGACCAGCATGATACCTTCCAAGTACTGAACACTGTGAGAAGGTCTCCTTAGACTGGAAAGCTCAGCAGGTCTGGCAAAAATATCTTCTCTAAGCAGGATTAATGCTTTCAATATTCTACCCAAATAAAAGGAGCATGGTCTACATCTGCACACACTCACATCTTCCCTCCACAATGCACTTCATATTCCTCCAAGTCACCTTCCAGGCCTTTGTGTGTATTTTGGTCTGCTAAAGTCATATATTCAGGGGGGAAAAAAAATTGCTCATCTGACTAGAGTAAGGTAATTTACAGTCAGGGTTTCCAGAAACTGTCAGTTCTCAGGAGAACATCTGAAAAAGCAGCAGCACAGCATGGATCAGCAAAAAAAGTAAGGCTGCAGACAGAAAGCTGGCAAAGGTTGACTTTTTTCCTGCCTGTATACCATATGCTGACTGCATGTATGGTCCACAGAAACCTTACATGTCCTGCTTTGGTAAATCAACCATCAAAAACTGGCTTATTTCTACTTTTTTTGGTTATTCATTATGCTGCAGATCCCTAGTATATGCTCTTCCAGATGAAACGCGGAGTAGAGGAGTCAGGCTACAGCACCAATTTGCTGATAAGAGGTATTATGTGATTACTCATGTAACCAGGCCTGATGAGGAAAGGGAGGAAGCAAAGTTTTCAAAACCTAAAAGCAACTTCAATTTAATTAAAAAATATAGGGTTCTACTACCCAGGGGCAGCTGACCTGTATGGAAAAAAGCACAAACTAGAGCTACAGCAGGATAGCTGATCAGGCCTGGGAAACGGGCCATCTATTCCTGAAAGAAAGAAAGAAAACCTCAGCCTAACCCCCTCTAAGAAAGGCACATTACCCTCTGACTTGGAGCCAACTAGACAAGAACACGTCATCCAACTTTACTAATACACATGTTTCCAATTTACAGAACGGCTCTCGGTTTCAGAGTTGAAATAAGACGCCAGTACAGTAGAGGAAGTTCTAAAACAATCTCTCTAATCCAAGTTTTTTGGCAGTTCGGACTGCATCGTGATTCTGCAGCCAAGAAATACTTCCAAAAACGACATTAGCTGTTATGTGTAGGGAAACAGCCTCACAAAGCCAGCAAAAGTACCTGACAGAGTCAATTCCTTGCAGGAACCTTTGCCTATCGTTTCGGACACACGTGCCTTCGATTAAAGTCTACAAGTCAAAGGAAGAGAGTATCATTGGGCTTATACAGCATCTAGTGAGCCCTTTGCTGCTGGGTGCCCCATTGCACATGCACACGGGTAGGAAAACAATATCACAGCAAGAAAGCCCTGGCAGATGCATGAAATGCAACTCCAGGGCAACAAGGCTAGAGAGATCTTCCCAAAACCAAGCACTACAGCACAGCCCCCTTCTTATCACTGCTTCCTTTAGGGAGGCTCCGCAGCTTAATTGGAGTGATCACTCAGCGAGCCTTTTTCCAAGCACATGTGGCTGCCATTGGATCTACCCATGATCAATCCCAGCTCTCACAGAGAAAAGCATTAAGGCGATGCAAAGATGGCTCTTGGAGGTATGCTGGTGGATTTTGCTTTCTTCTGGCCAAATTCACACAGAACTCGTGTGTTTACATGGATTCTGGCAGATTTTGTAGCAATTAAGAAAGAAACAGAAAAGCACATGAGGATATTTGGTGGCTTAACTTTAATGGCCTCTTGTTCGTCACTGTTTAAATACAATTCTAAATGTCTAGGCGTGTCGAGAGCTACAACAAAGTGCTGCGGTTCCCTTTTCTTCAGGACTAGAGATACCCAACCCAGACAGACATCCCAATACCTCTTGATGATTACAAAGCTCCTCACACCTTTCTGATTCTCTCTAGGGGATAACTTGCACACTTCCTCAAGTCTTTTAACCAACTCTGCCCTCAAAACTACAGTTGTATCAGTGCTGTGCAGTCAAATAATTCACAAGCAGACATCTTTACACTACTAACCAGATTAACTCAGTGGCAGTGGCATGTTCTCAGAGCCACTTGATTGTTCAACTGAATTGGAAAGCAAATGGACCCTACTAGTACAATAACCAATATTTATTTGTTCAGCAGCAAAAGGCAGAAGAGCTAGCACTGGCATTAGCCTCATGCTGCCAGAAGCAACACAGGCTTTGCTCCATTTTCACATTCCCTTCACTACAGTTTGTGACTCACTACACAATGAAAAGGCTTTGCAGAGCACTGCAGTATGACTCAGATGAGAATATAGCTAGAACAAAACTGTTCATATCAAGATATCTTCAAACCCAATGATTCATGAGAGGGTGAGGGAAAGAACTGGTCTGATACACATAGAGTCATCCCTACAGAAGGCGTTAACCCCTTGGAGCAGCACCTGGAAACCAGGACACGAAGGCAGCTCTGAAGGGCCTCTGAGCATCAGTATTTCTACCCCGCTGGAGAAGAAGGATCAACATCTCAGTCCTCTTCATCAGAGCTCGTCTCCTTTCCCCCAAATGAACAAGTGGTTTTACTGGTGTCCACAGCTTGCCATGACTGAAGTGAAGCTGCTAAAGGAAGGGCAGTCACACACATTTCAAAATAACCTAGTCCAGACAGGAGGATCTCCTTCAGCCACAGTGCTCTAACCTAATCCCAAAAGACAGGCACTGGGAGAAGACACGAAGTAAACAATGCTTAGAGACAGTGTTTGAGAGACAGATTGAGGTGACGAAGGTGGCTGTGGCTGCATGGATCACAGCCTTTGGCGCAATGTTGCCCTGAGGGTTTCCCATGATCCTGGACAAAAGGAGGAAGCCCCGGGAGGCTGGTGCACAATGGACACAGCTGCCTCGAGACAGGCCGGCGCGCAGCGGGTGTCCCTCCCGCCCTGAAGGAAGGGACTATATGGGACAGAAGGCTGGAACTGGTCGTTAGATCTGTGTTAGGAGATATGCCCCATCACCCAGGGTCCCGGAAGGCACAACAGAGACCCAGACTTCAAAGAGGGGCAGCGTGTGCTTATCTATGAGCCACACAAGCTTCAGGAAAGCTACAGGGGACAACAGCCCTGTCTGCTGCTTCAGTGGAATAGAGGCTCACGCATTAAAATAATCCTGAAGAGGTAGGGGTACAAAGCCTATTATATGAGCAAGGCTGCTCACCTGCAAGAGCACGTGGCACTTCCATAAACAACATATAAATATTCAAATCCAAGCCACCATTCCAAGTTTCCTTAAAACAGTAAGTTCAAATGATGCACACATTCCAAGTCTATCACCAAAACACAAGGACAGCAAAGCAGGCCTTGACTAAGAGGTTGCACAAGGAGCAACACGGTGAAGCAAGCAACATCTTCCCTTGGTCATGGGTTGGGACATCTTTTTTAGAGAATCACTGAAGAATCAGGAAGGAAACATTGCTTCCTTCCTCATAACAAACCAGGACCAGAAGAGACACGGAGCCCTGCTGCTTGCTTATTCATGACAACATTCGAGCTGCTCTGTAACTTGAAATCATGGAAACTTAAAGGTATTTGCAGTTTAGTCAAGGTAATCCTTGCTTACTGCAGCCAGGGGCAGTCTGTCCTTTCCCATCTCCTTAAAGCCCCACATAGCATCTCCTGCTGACCTCTGCTTAGCCATGAGAGAACTCAGTTGCACCACACAGCACAACAGCTTGTAGGTGCAAGAACAACGGTATCAATCATTAATGGGAAAGAAAAGGATACACAGATGCACAAGCTTTGTGCCAACCCACCAGAACAAGAAACAATGTAATATGCAGATTTAAAAAGACTTTCTTATTTTCATGTCTTTATAAAATAATCTCTTCTCCTAAATATAAGAGGTTCCTAGAAGAAAGGGGAGACTATGTTAGTAAGGGCTGCAAGCAGAGCAAAAGGTGCAAATCCATAATAAAGCCAATGGAAAAAAGCTGGAATTCAAAGGCCTTCAGAACAATTTAAAATACAAGAGAACGTGTAGCTTTACGGCTTCGACTCCTGGGTTAGATTTCCCTGTTTCCCTGCGCTAAACTCATCTGTGTGGCTGCAAACTCCAGAGTCGCGGCTCCCGGGAACGCGGCAGCCTGGTTACATAACCAGCAGCGAGGGCGCTCCTGATAAACCGAACACATTAGTGGAGCCTATTTGCTGTCCCCAGCTGAGGCTGCAACCAGCAAAGCTGCTATTCAAATCTTGCTCTTGAAGGCAGACCCTCGCAGTAATCCAGACATTCACTTTTGCATTTGATAAGATGTTTTCTTTTGAGCTAATGTTGAGACTTAAAAGGCCATCTACTGCTGTGCAAGAAGTCCTTGCTATCATTAAGCGAGGGGAAGCAGCTACACAGGAGGAGAACAACAGAAGGGTTTAAGTCTCGGTATGATTATTGCAAAAACACTATCTGACAAATGAAGACAACCCCAGATGGTTGCGAGGAAGGCTTTTAAGCAATTTAAGTAAGAAACAGTAGGACGCCTGCTGTCCATTCAAAGGTTAACTAGCACTTGTTTCATGATAATAGACTCTGAAGAAAATCTTTCCATCGAGTCTAACTTCTGATCTTTAATATCTCCTAGCCCTTGTTTTAAAGGCAGCTACAGTCCGAGGTCATGGAAGCGCAGCTGAGCTGCTGTGCTGTATCTGGGTGCCCCCCGTGAAATCGCAAGCCAAGGCAACTCAAACAACTGAAGCAACGGAAGCTCAAAACATAGAAGTTGGGTCAAAAGTCCACTCTGTTTATTGGTTTAAAGAGTGTCTAACCAGTGCTCTTGAAACATCTCACACATTTTGCTCTATCTTCAACCTATGGAACTGCTCACGTGTTTAAAACCAAAAGCCAAAACATACTGCTTTCCAAAGGAGATCTAATTCCTTTGGTTTCTAGGAAAAAGGAGAGCTGCCCTGTTGCCCGGGCCTTTTCGCTTGTGCCTGTGGTAGGAGGCTGCATATATAGGGCACAGCAAGTATGTTCAGAAAAGCAAAATGGTGTTTTCGAAACCAGAGACCGTGGCAAAATGAGGCAGCAGAGCCACTGCAGCTCCGTTCCAAGATGACAGCAGAGAACACAGATGTTGGCGCGCACGGATTCTCCCCACAATCATTTTAATTACCGGGCTAGCCAACCAAGCACAGCATACAGGCTAAGCAGCACCCGAACAAACACATAAATAAAAATAATAACGAAGGGAAAGGCGTGCATCATCCCGCGCGCCCAGTTCTACCGCGGCTCGCACACAGCAAGGCACCCGCCGGCGGGCGGCCGCCGCGGGGACCCGCTCGGCCTGTGGCGGGACGCGGAGCGCGCGGCATCCGCGGGGCCGGGGCGTCCACGGGGGGCTCGCGCTGCTCCCAGCGCCTGCTGGGGACCCCAAAGCGGCCCGTGGGGAAGCCGGCGCTGCCCCCTTGCCCTCCGTGGGGCTGATTCCTGCCCTCTCCCCTTCAAGGGGCTCGGGCAGCCCCATGGCAGGAGGGACCCGTGGGGGCTCCGCACAGGGCAGAGCTGCCCCCAAAATGGGGCACGGGGTCTGGGGGGGGGGTGGGGGTGATGCTCTCACCACCACCCCCAAAATCCACGGGGGAGCGCATTGGGTAACACCCCAAACACAACAGTGCGGGCAACAACAGCCCACAGCGCGTGTGGCTGTATCCCCACACCACCCTGCGCGCGTGGGTTAACACCCGCACGCGACCCCCTGCGCGAGCAGCCACCCCCGGAGCCGCGGGGCAGCCACCCCCGCGCGTGGACACAACGACCCCACAACCCCCCCCGCCGCCACCCCGCGCGTGTGCGTGTCCCCCCGTGTCCCCCCGTGTCCCCCCGCCGCTCACCTGCTGGTACTCGGCGTCGTGCGGGCGGAAGTCGGCGGCCGTGAGCTCCCAGCGCAGGCTGAGGTGCGGCAGCCGGTGCAGCAGGCTCACCCACCAGGGCGGCGAGTAGCTCACGCCCGCCATGCTGCGCCCGCGCTCGCCTCACGGCCGCGCGGCCATGCAGCGCCAACGGCACCGGCAGCGCCGCCCTCCGCGCGCCCTTCCCGCCTTCACCCGCGGCCCCGCATCCCCGGCCGCGGCCCCGGCACGCGCCCGCCC
>NW_020454316.1:3987290-4019146 GCF_003342845.1 Nothoprocta perdicaria | reverse complement strand
AGCCCCACGCGCCACGGCGGCCCCGCGCGGAGCTCCACGCGCTACCGCAACCCACCGCGCAGCCCCGGAGCCACCACGACCCCGCGCGCAGCCCCGGAGCCACCGCGGCCCCGCGTGGAGTTCCACGCACTACCACGGCCCCACACGGAGCCCCGGAGCCACCGCGGCCCCGCGCCGAGCCCCACGAGCCACAGAGGTGCCGCGTGTGGTTCCACGCGCTACCACGGCCCCACGCGGAGCCCCGGAGCCACCGCGGCCCCACGCGCAGCCCCACGCGATACCGAAGCACCACCGTGGCCCCGCTCCCTCCCGCGTTCTCCCTGCCCCACGCAGGGTCGTTTCCACCCGCTACCCATCTGCCCACACCAGCGAAGGCCACGTGTGATTTCCAGGCGCGCCAAATCTTGCCGCGCTCTCCTGGGAACACTCAGCGCTCCGGATGCGTGGCGTTTGGACACGGCGCTGGCCCCACGCGGTACCAGCCCCATGGCGGTACCAACTCCAAGGGGCCTGGAGCGTTCGGCGGCTTGGACGGCTGCAGGAATCGGAGCCGTGAATGAAGCACTTGAGCAAAACCCGTTTGTTACTGCACGTCTTGGCCCCAGCAGAACCACATACCCAAAGACTAGACCATCCACTTTCTCCTAAACAGAACTAAACTAGTTTTAACATTAAAGGTAAACAATATGAGCGTGCCCTCCTGGGAGGCCATGTTGGGAACTTAAGTAAATAATTCCTCTGGATAACCTTCAGATAGCGGAGCGAAACAGGAAAGGTAACAGCAAGCGACAACTGTCATAAATCCATAGGCTTTGTTACAAAGACTCTATTGTTCCCACTGCAACTGAAATGCATTTTTAAAAAGTGCTGTTTTCTATTAAAATGCACTCATCGAATCACTTCTTCTGTGCTCTAAGCACATAGTGGAGTGTAGTGTTAATACCAGAGCTCCTAAACTTTTCCCATCACACGGAGCACGTTGTGGTGTCTCGAGCATCTCATGGGCCCTTTGCCTCCCTGAGCACCAAGGAGCTGCAAGCAACGGGCCCGAATATCCCTTAATTCAGGCTGCAGCTGGAAACAGGGGGCATCTGCCTTCCAGCAGTCTTCAAGTAAACTTGAAATATAACATCTGAAATATAACATCGGTTTCAATAGCATCTGAAGGGGACGGGATATTCGTATGAATATTACCAACATAGCTAAAAAGAAATCTTATCATTCCCAAGTAGCATTAAGACACACGTCAGAGAGTTCACGGCCCTGCAATCCATGAAAAGCACAAGAAAAGTACAAGATATACGAAGCTGTGAGATACAAAAGCTCAACTCCCTCCTGCGAGAACAGCCCTCGCTTCTTCCGAAGGAGGACAGCGCAACCCCAGCCAGGTTTATTTTGTTCCCTTTTCCTCTTTCCCACAGTGCCGGCAAGGAGGAGGAAGATTCCTCCTAAAACCAAACAATCTAAAGTATTTCACCTCCAGTTGGAGCAACTTTGGCACAAGGCGGTGCGGGACGGCGCTCGGGGAGGAGAAGCCTCTGCGTAAGCCCTGGGGTTCAGGCGCTTGGGCGCACGGGGCACTGCAGGACGGGGTCTGTCCTGCAGCTGCTGCCACTGCTGCTGCCGGGGGCTTCGGGGCAGAGAGTCCCGTGGGGCTGCAGGGCCGGGACCCTCGGCTGCAACGCAGCACACACGGAGCGCGAGCGGACGCCGCCGGCGCTCAGCGCCGAGCTCCCCTTTGACGACATCCATGTAAATCAAACCAAAGCAAACATTTTGGAGCGAACTGCAGGCAAAACGGGATGCTGTTAAGGGGGCTGCAAGCAGCGGAGCATCAGCGCAGCAGTTGGAGGCTCCGCCCGGCGGGTCTTGAGCGGGTCCAGCTTTCCCGCGGCCCCGGCAGGGCTCACGTGCAGCCCCTTGCACAGCCCTTTGCCGTGGGGAGAACGGCGTAAAATTACATTAGTCAGGATTGGGATTAGAAAGAAACCAAGTCATCAACAGCTTTAATTCCTCCCAGTGCTTGTTCATACCGCTAAGCGAGAACATGAAAATGAGTATATTCAGCAAAGTGGGACTAAAGGATAAACAAGAGGGATTAGCACTAGCTACCCTTTCCATGACAGGGCACTTCAGCAAGCCCTGTTTGCCTTTCTTAGGAGTCTAGCATCTCTCATTTGATCCTCTCCAGGTAATTCTTGATTATAGGACACCGAGAGAGTTACCAAGGCTCTTGTACTTCCTTTACAGCAGCCGCTTTCCCCTGCTGCACAAAGTGGTGCTCTCTGTTTTGCCGGAGCAAAACCAACAAACGAGCCACCGCCGCCATATCCCAGGAATAAAAGCTAACAATAAATCACCCTTGTATAGAAAGCAGTGCTACAAGCAACCCAAGCAAACTGCAAATGTCAGCCGTGTTAGATGATAATCCTGCTGAAAAATAACCCTAAAAGCCACATTAGAGCTTGCTAACTTGCTCTGACATTGGCTTTGCTAAAGAATCACTGCACAAAACACACAGATGGGAGATGTCCAAAATTCAAGACTAAGAAGATAAAAAGGACTATGGCGGTTAAACTGCATGAGTTTAAAGCTCCAGAATAAGGCAACGGCAGCACATCTTGCTGTAGTGATCCCATACCCTCGCTCTCCTTTTTCCCTGGGAAAGTGGTGATTTGAACTTTGTGAAGTTCGGAGTGTTCTCCTGACTGCCAGACCTTACGAGTGCTATGAAAGATTTTAGCCAACAAGGCAGATCGAAAGAGCAGCAGGTTGCAGCTGGGCGAGTTCCCTCTTGGGGCTAGGGACGAAATTATGGGCGGTCTCAGGTTGGTCAGCGAGAGCAACACGTCCCAGCAGCACCTCCAGAGCAGCACCCGATTCTGCTGCCTCTGCCCCGCTAAGTCCTACCCTTAGGTCAAGCTGAGCTAGACTGCACCCATCTCCTCCCAGCGCTTCCGATGGATCTTTCTGCTGAAAAACAAAGGAAATGGCAAACTTAGGGCTGCTCCTGGACCTCCTGCCAGATCGCTCAGTCTCTGGCCTCCGCTCTTTCCAAAGAAGCTGCATCACCAACGTTGTTCCCGACTGATTTCTCCTCTGAGGCTCTCCCCACCTTGATGGACTCTGCTTGTGTGGAGAAGGCTGCAGAAAGGAACAAGCGTTTCGGTCTTTATTACTTTCCTCTGAAGTCCTGTATGGACTTTGGGGCATAGACTAAAAAAAAAATAAGCACTCTCTGGCCCCAACCAAGGCCATCTCGTGAAGCTTTAAGCAAACTCAAAGAAATGAAATTTAAACAGTTAACGATGTCAGTTCCTGCTCTGAGACAATACTCACTCTTTTTTATACCTCATGAAACCCAGGGAAGTGGGTGGAAGACGTGGAAATCCTCTCACAAAAGCACCTGCCCGCTCCTTTCCTCTCCCCAGAGCCACTCGCAGAACATTCCATTATTTACTTAATTGCGAAGAAACAATTACAAAGGAACTTGGCAAATAGACTCTAATCACAGCAAGACCCACTGCAGTTCAGTAAGTTCGGCAAATTAGCAAATAAGTGAATATAAAAAGAAAGGAACAACACAGCACACATTGCACTTTGTTCGTTTGTTTTGTCAGTCGTCATTTCTGTTTAATTATTTAAGATATTTCTTCATAACACTCTAGTACATTTTGTATAATAATGAAGGCTTACCAGCATGGATTTGCAATACTCAGCTATTAAATATCTGCCAAGAGAAGGATGAAAACTGCCAATTCCATGTATAAATTACAGAGAGTCTGTTCAGGAAAAAAATTCCAGGTTCGACAAATAGAAGGCTCTGTCACAAGTTGCCCAAGACACAAATAAGGATTATTGCTGGATAACGACAGTGTTAAGCTAATGTTTGTGCAGAACGTTGTAACTTCATTACAAACCTTTGTAGTCAATCCCTGTTTATTAAAAGCTATACTAATGATCTATGCGTATAACTGGGGGGCATTTAAATATAGCCCTTTTATTTTACAGCCATACTGTAATCGGATGACAAGTTTCACAGGGTTTCATTTCTCAGCTCCTGCTACAGGAAAGGCTTCCAAGCAGAGCCTCATCTCTGCAGAACTGATGAGATGGGGCACAGGGGAGACCCAGGTGAGCTGTCACTTGCCCATAGCAAGGGACACAACGTCCCCCCAACATCATGCCGAGCATCAAGATTTTATGACTCATCTGCTCCAACTACCAAGAAGAGAAGCCCTAAAGGGGCCTGTGTGGTACCCAGTGCTAGGTGGTACAGTACAGGCTAGCAAGAAATCCAATTAATAGTTGGGGAGCTGTTACGGTCTGAGCAACGTCTTGAGAGGGGAAGTTTTGTTTATTCAGAGCTCCTGTGCGTGTAGCAACACAGACACTGGAGACCAGGAGCTGTGTGTGCACAAATGCTCTCAGATTTGGGGGAAAAAAAAGCAATTAGCACAGCCAGGCAGTGGAAAGGGCAAGAAGAGCAGAACACAACTTAATCTGTAGAAAATAATCCTCCCTACCAAAACCAGCGCAGAGTTAATGAAAAGAACAAATCAACCCCTGCCTTTCAAGGCTATTCCTTCAAGCACGGTGTAGACGAGTGCTAAAGGTCACGTATAAATAAATGCCAATATGCTTCAGACACATCTGAAGCAGGGTAAGTATCTGGACACTGATTTTGTTGCTGCCCCTTTGACAAATGCTAAAGAAGCACCAGCTTCATGAATCATGCCTGAAAACGCTCCCCTAGTAATCTGGAGCCTAGCGTGGCCGTTTTGCTCTCTGCAGGTCTTAATGATGCCCATAGCAAGAATAAGATTTCTTAAATTATTTTTTTCCTTTAGAAGTGTTTGTGGGGAAGGCAATTAGCTGGCTGACAAACCTACTATACGCAGATATAGAGAAAGCTTGCAAGGATTAAGTGCTCTCATTTCAGAAGCCCAAGTGTGGCTTAATATAACTAGTGTGAACACTTAACTGCTTTCAAGAAAATTCCAGAATAAGCTGCTTCAAGAAATCACACCAATATTTTTCCTTTCATGCAGCTTGACTTACCTCCAGTGTTTCACATTTAAAACTATATATACATATATATATATAGTTTTTGCTAAGGAAACCAGAGCACATGCCAAGAGAGTAAAGAAGACAATAGAAAAGTGAAAGTTGGAGGAGAATATTTATCAAACATCAGTAGTTGGAGTCTTCTACCATTATACTTCTATTCTTAGTTCTACAACACAGACTCTGTGTGACAGTAAGATGCCTACAGGATTCCCACATCTTCACAGCAGTCAATAGGATCATCTATTGTATTGATGCTGGTTGGGTCCTTCTACCAGCTCTCCATAAACTGCCACAAACACATATCTGAGACAACATCATGATTTTTAGAACTACTCTGAGAGGGTTCCTCTTTTAAATAAAAGACCAAGTGCCAAGACCGAATGCAGAAGTCCACTACTTTTGGCAGGCCCACGAGGCCTTTGGTCAGGGAGACCCTTCACTCTGCAGCTGGGATGATGATGAACGCATCCCAAAGAGGAACCCCAATTCTACATGTTTGGGAGTTAACTTTTGGCAAACCTCACTGCAGAATGAAAGACATAGGACTAGCAAGAACTGGCTCAGCAAAACCAGGGAGGTAAAAAGTCAATGTGGGTGCAGAGGGAGGGCAGCGGGTGCCGAGCTCCCCTCAATGCAATGCAAACATAGGAACCGCAGCAGGAAGGCAGGGACGATTCAGTTACAAACTTCAACTTTATTTGAAAGTCCAGCAATTGGGAGAGAAATACATGACAATTCTTTAAATGTTAAAGGATCCAAAAATAAATTACATACAAGATTTGCACAGTTCTAAATATTAAAATGCTCATAAAAATTAATGGCTCTTTCTCATGTGCCAAGATTAATGCTTTCACATTTCAGCTACCTTAAAAGTTGCTTGTGTAGGCATTATTTTTAGAGTCATGTAAAAAACTAACATGTTTATCAGATTTGTATGCCAGTGTCAATATTTACAGGCATAGGCACTTAAGGACAAAAAGAGATCACTGAGAATGGCATTTCATGAAAGGCAGCTTTCAATATTCACACGCAACCACCACCTAAACGCTACTGTGAATTCCAAAAGGCTTTAAGCAGGCAACATTATCCCAGGCAGAACTTGCATACCAGCAGAATGGGAAGAATGCTGTTAGATTAGGTACGTTACAATGGAGCTTAATTTTAATTCCAGACCTTGACGCCCCCACAAGGTTATCAGTGCTTTCTACAGAAGACCTGTTTCTCAGAAACTGGATGTATTTGTATAGGGCCTATCTTGACAGGTCTGAGCCACACAGATTTCTACTGTCCTTGCTCCCTGTTGAGCTGAGGGAAGGCAAGGTGCCATTTACTCTAAAATTGTATTGTTCTTCCTTCATTGTTTCACATCTTTTCCCAGATTTACAGGCATGTGTTCAGATACACAAGCACAGAAAGAAGTCTACAAGGCCAACCAGTATTCCTTTCAACATATTCCATTACAGCTTATGAAGAAAAAACATTCTAGACTCCTAATATTCTATCACACCAAACTTTTGATATGTAGTGATCATATGGTTAGCTTCAACTCTAATACTACAAGCCTGCAGACTACTCCAACAGATATCAGATTTCTAGTGACTGGTGGCAGACTTGAACTTGGGAAGTTCCAGGCAGATTTTAGTTCATTCCACCAGACATTTGATCCTTTTCACCCTGATTTTTCCGTCTTTGGGTCCTACCAAGATGCTCCTCCCTCCCTATGCTAGAACCTACCTGTTGATAGCATTCCTGCTAGCAATATGCTCAGTAAACATATTTCTGCTTCTTGATACCGTCACAATAGTTCTTTACTACAGCACAGTGAGGTGAAAGAATATAGTCTTCATTTTATCTGCCATCCAAGTATTTCCAAACAGGCCATCAGCTCCGTAGGTATTTTGTACTAGTCTTGCTCCTGGCAAACATCCTACTCTCCCCTCAACATTTAAGCCCTAGGCTTTAGTTTTGCTCTGGAGATATCCATGACAGAGCCAGTTACAGACTGGAAATATTATACATATCACCTTCTATTTAGCAAGGCGACTCCTTTTTACCTTGTGCCTTTCAGAAAAAGAGGGAAACGGCTCTCAGCTTCTGCCAAGAGGATTTTGTCTCTTATTTTACATAAATATATATATATATATATATCCTTTTGCAGATGACAGTCACGTGACTGAAGTAACAGTAGGAAAAACCTACTCAACGCGAATGTAAATGACATTCTTCAGAGTGCTTTGGTATGGAGAGCTCCCAAAACCACCCTTGGAAATAGCACAGACAGCGTTTCCACTGATGGGATTAAATGAAATCAGCTGCATTGTGCTGCAGCCATCCAGTTTCCTCTTTGGCTGCAAGCACTGGCATGAACTGTGATAAGCCTCAGATAGTGCTTCATTGGAATCAAAGAACTGAGACAGCTCTGAATTATTAGTATTCTGCAAGACAGTGGCAAAAGATTTTTAATTTAAAAAAAGAAGGGTAGAAAAGGTGATAAAATCTTGTATTTAAAATTGTGCTTTCTGTTTACAAGAAACTTTTTAGTACTCCTCGATGACAAAGAAACCATAAGAGTGTCCATCAACTTTCAATGTATGTTTGTGAAATTAAATTTTCTTTCCAGCAAGTATCACCTAATTCATCTAGTTCACCTTTTTTAAAAAAAATCAGTGCTTAGGAAGGATGTTGACATGACAGTTTGGGCTGCAAGGTCCTATTTCCAGGCAAGAAGAGGTACCTGCAGCACACATTAGATCTGGAGAGACTATTCTGATTATGTTCTCCAGCACTCTTTCTTTGTTTTTAACATGGAGTCTGCCAATAACACTGTCAATTACTGTTCCTTCTGGAGGCAGCTGCAAGGTCTATTATAAGACAACTCACCCCATTCTGTTCCCAAACCATGAAACCGTGTGGACTGTGTTTAGTGTTCTGTGCTCATCCCAGTTCACATCCCTCTGGACGCAGCAGCAGTGCCAGTGCTTTCCAGCAGACACCTCATGGCTAGGGACGTGGCTCAGCAGGTATGGGCTGAAGGGTTTATGGCTGGACTCCATCATCTTGAAGGTCTTTTCCAACCATAATCATGCTACGATTCTATGATTCATACCTTTATCTAGTGAGAGAAGAAGGCTGGGCCCTGTGAAGCCTCTCCTGTCCTGGGGCTGGTCTTTCCCTGCACTTGCAGGACACCAGAGCGGCACACGCACAAGGGCAGCACTGACAGAGGGATAAACTATAGCAGAGCAAAATCAACCCCCCCTCAGTGCTCAA
Source organism: Nothoprocta perdicaria (assembly GCF_003342845.1). Taxonomy (NCBI): domain Eukaryota; kingdom Metazoa; phylum Chordata; class Aves; order Tinamiformes; family Tinamidae; genus Nothoprocta; species Nothoprocta perdicaria. The sequence continues at coordinate 4,010,806 of NW_020454316.1, read as the reverse complement.
CGTGTGAGCGATCACGCTGCATAAGACTTGCAGGGCACTAAAGAGGAGCATACAGTAACGTATCTCCTATGTCAAATGTTCTCATGTATTAGAGATGACCCTGCTTAATCCACTTGGATATGGAAGCAGAAAAAGCAGTCACAAGGCCATCCTTCACAGAGCACTCCTGCCATTACGTACCTTTGCTGACAAATATAGAAAAGCTGGTTACATGATCAGGTATTTCAACTACAAAATAGTAGTATAAAAATTATAGCAAACACACTAGGAAAAAGCAATAAATAAAGAAAATCCTATAGATACAGTAGGCCTAGAATAGCCCTACAATAGAGGCTTTCTAAAAGCCTTAACAAAGTCTGCATGAACTGCATATATTTAGTATAAAACACCAAAAATATTTGTTAATATATGGTATAATAAAATCAGGGGACTTTTTAGCAAATATAAGCTAATCCCCTTCACATATATGATCTAAAAATTGAAACAAGTTACTTTTATTTACCAATTAAATGAAGTATTTTAGTTGGTCTCAAACAAAATTACTTTGTTTGACATGAAAAAGCTTAAGGCTTTATTGTTTTCATTTAAGGTTGGCAATTGATTTTATAATCCTCGTTGTAAGGCAAAATATTACTTTTTTTGTTTGTTTTTAAATTTTAACTCCCTCTGCTTACCATAAGGAGCAGTCAGTCCGTGGGGTTTAGCTATACAGGCTGCTGAGATGCCACATCAATCAGAATGATGTTTTTAGGGCTGAAATTATGACAACCAGAAACTAATACCCCCACGTTTTCCATGCTTGATATGCTTTGTAGCAGAAATATTTTTGTTTGCGAATCAGATAATTCAAAATCATGAGAGCCCATTACCAAAACTTAAAAGTGGGTATAGTTTTTCTTCACCCGTAGCAGTGGAGAGACGACAACAACATCATCTGAATCATCCGAGTGAGCTTCATCCACAGACGGAGGGAGCGTGAGCGGTGGCTGCTTCGGAGAGGACCTGGCTGAAATAACTGCAAGGGAAACAGCAGCATCAATTAGCAGCATTGACAAAAACAAGCGCTTGTGGGAAGCGTAATATTCTCTGGGCCATTAAGTTTCCAGAATTACCTACAGTCATGAATAACTTGGATCTACCTTTACTCGCACGTATTATTCCCTTTTTCCCTTTAAGGGAAGGGCGTAGCAAGTGTTATCATATTGACCAGGCGCGTTTTGTCTTATTGCCTTTAAATCTTTGCAAGTGGTTACGCACCACGAAGTAAAATAATCTGATACTAAAGCCATTTCAGAGCATAAAAATACATATTTATTAGCCAGAATGGGAAAAAAATGACCCAAGCATGCTTAAGCCAAGCAGAAAGGTCATCATAAGAACTTCAGTAGGACATGGATAGAGAAATGGGAAAACAATGAGGAAAAAAGATCAAAGCTCTGAATGAAAATTCTGCTTGGCTTCCTTATGTCTGTGCAATACCAAAAACATCATTTACATGCTATTCTATGTTGCCATAGTTAAAAAAAAAGTTTTTTTTTTTTGCTTTTCTGCTTCTATGCTATTTTTTGAACACATGATACCTCCATTCATGTCATTAATCCAACATTTGATGTTAGGGAGAACCCTAACAATTCCAGGAGAAACTGAAAATCCAAGGGACTAAAGTCACACATACAAGACTCCTTGCATCCGAGGAGAACAACCAGTAGCTCTAATCCCCTCTCCAAGAGATCTATGACCTCGCTGATGACAGCCACTAATATGTATTTTTCAGCTCCAAGCACCAGCTCTCCTCTTGGTGGAGAATGGTGTTATGCTAGGAAGTATTAATAGCTGTCAACTGAAATTGGCTTTTAGAAAAATGCACTACACTGGTCGTTCTGCAGCTTGGAAAGTACTTTCAGGAAGGAGCTGGCTAAACAGCTGAGTGATTTAAAGCTATCACATTCCTTTAGCTTTAAGTCATGCAGCTGGTGAACAAGCTCTCGCTTCATTCATTCCAAGGCCAAACTTGTGCCGTGACCTCTAGATCTTGCAATGGTCTTAAAATTTCAATGAAAATAGATTTTGCAATAAGTCATTTAACTTCACTATCCTCTTGGCATTATTGTGAGAGGAATTGTAAACATAGAAATGTGTTTTAAAGAGCCTTATATACTGCTTAAATTAAACGCATATAATCCTGGTTTAGCATTGTGGCCTTTTAATATATTGTTTTCATTACAGTAGATGCTTATGTGTTTAAGCAACAACAAAATCTCGCAGAAGACCTATATCATTCAATAGGGCCTAGCTTGTCATCAAAACCTGCCTTCTAGAACAGTTTTGAAGATTATTATACACTTCTCAGAGGCTAGTAAATCTATTTTTGCTGCTTTCCAAAAAGCTGAGCACATAATAACAATGAAATTGTTAATGACTGAAACTTATGAAATCTATTAATGAATGAAATTTAGCTTTTAGTTTCATTTCGTCAGAGAAATGGCAAGGAGGAAGCATATGTCCTATATCTTCATATCAGTCTTGAGTAAGAGCAGCATTTCTTTCTGCATATTGCTGTTCACTCTCTGGGTACAAATGTTAGGTCAGTTTGAGGCTTCTCTGAGATCATAATGAATTTACGTATAATCCTCAGCTCTAATCAGTATAGTGACCTCTCACAAACACAAAGTTGTCACTCTGAAGTATATTCAACTGAATATGAGCATAAGAAAAGCTGCATGACTTAAAGCTAAAGGAATTTGATCTCTTTACATCACTCAGCTGTTTAACAATGTGCTGTTAATGTACTTTCCAAGCTGCAGAATGAACAGTGTGGTGCATTACTCCAAAAGCCAAATTTGCTAGAGGATTTTTACATCAATCATGAACTACGAATGACATATGTGGGACATGTTTACTATGTTGAGGCCAAATGGATTCAAATGGCAAGAAAACCCAAAATTGTTATAAGCAATCAAGTAACAGAGAAATCATGTTTCTTGACAGAAGTGGTATTTATGCTCTGTATAAATGCTCTGCATCCTTCAGTAGGTTTTTCTGATATGTTCTGCAAAAGTTTGGTTAAACCATCCAAAGCACTGACAGCAATACTATGCTGAGCTACTTTGGAATAGATCCTAAAACTAGTGCTTTTAGGCACTCCTGTGGTTATAGAAACACACATCCAGTATGCTTCTTCAAAAGCTACCTGGATAGGTTCTACCACCTTCCCAAAATTTGAAAATATCCCCCACATTAACAGAAATAAATGCAATCCTCTTTGCTCCCAATCTCTCCTTTCTGATATTTACCCGAAGAAGCCTTCAAGGAAGAACGGTTGGGTTCTTGTGGCCCCTCCTCTGTCTCTTCTGGAATAAATTCCTCCAAAAATTCTTCACTCACCGATTTATTGCCTTCATAATCTGCAATAAAAAGTTAGCTTTGGAAACTTCAAGGCTAAACCTATAGTGTTCTACTAGCATAGAAAGTACTGCATTTACCCAGCAAGCTTCATCTTATATCCTTCTTCTGTTCTTGTAATTCCTTTTTCAGAGGCACAAAATGGTTTTTGTTTTTTTTAATAACTCATTCTCTTTGGGCAGCATTTTACAATTCATCTGCTCTGGGTTCAGCCTGAGAGTACCAGCAACGACTACTGCAGTGAAGCTTAGGCACAACAGGATGATGCTGCAGGGGTTTTTCTTCTTGATACCTTCAGTAAATGTAACTAAAAATCACTCAAAACTAAAACATCTTCAGAAAAAAAAATGCTACCTACTCCTTCATCAAGAAGTAAAACAAGCTCCTGATCATGGAATTCAGTAAAGCTTTTTATATGCATGTTCTTTCACTGAAGGGTAATTTCTGTATCAACACCCGGGCAGACACAATTGATTCCCCATCTCATATCCTAGAGGAACAGCCTGGGCTGCTTTCAGTATGCTTTGTTTCTGAGCAAGTCTGCAGGGACTCTCAGCTTCTCACTGACAAAAACAAGGCAATGCTTCTCAGGCCATCCTCAAAACTGCTCTTTTTTTCCAGGTTGTCCATAAAAGCATAAAATACCCTGCTTTGGATGGAATAAGCCATTTTCTGTTTATTTTTAACTCCTTTGAAGTTGCATGTCTAAGGCTGCCTTATCTGCATCATTGTTTTGCCTTTTCTACTCAGCATTTTTAACATCCTGTCTAAAGCCTCTTTGGATTTAACTGTATCTTGAGATAGGCAGCAATGCAGAACTCAAGGAGGAAAGCAAGCTGCATACAGGCCTGAATACATTAAAAAAACAATATTTTCTTAATTTGTGATGTAGCAGTACTATCTGGCAAGGTTATTCAAGTATTTATTTTTTTGCTCTTACTGCAGTAACTGAAGACTGCTGAAAAGCATGTCTAAATACAAATGGCTGACTAGGAGAGTTCTTTTTATTAGATATCTCTCCTCTTAAGAAACTAATTTAGGAAGGTGAATATGCTCTCAATTTTCCTACAGCTGAGGGCCCCCAAAACAGTGGGAAGTCCTATACAGAACAAGAGGCTAGGCTGAAGATCAAATAGAGAGGTAACATCAGGGAGCACCATGTTCCTTGGATAACAATTTTTCACCCAAGAGCGAGATCTTCCAAACCACAGCTATGACAAGGCAGCAAAGCCCTGTGAGGAAGCTAATGCTGGTACTGTCAAGGCTTTTATTTTTTGGGGAGAATGCACTTGCCAATAAGCAATACATCATCTAATTAAAACAATACACACAAAAAGTGTGCACATGCATTGCTGCCTGCACATGCAGACATTCTCTTCAAAAGCTCTGTGTGCACCCACTCACAGCCCACGCAGAGAGAAATGAGATTTACCAGGAAGAGGCGATGTGAAGACTGAAGAATGTCTCCTGACTGCTGGTGAGCCCTTCTCCCCAAGCTTAACAGCAGAATCTGCCTCCTCACTTGCTGCGTCGGAGGCACAGGGTCTGCAAAAAGCCAAATTACAGTGTGAGGCACAAAACAGGAATTTCAGCCTGTCTTCAGAGTGGACACATACAAGTTGCTAGTCTCAAAGGGGTAACAAGCTTGTCACTTGTGTAAGTGAGCTCAAGCACTGAAGTGAGGTGACTGCTGTGTGACTCTCCTTGTAACCACAGCAGTCAGTATTTAAGACTTGCAGAGTGGTAAACAACAAAAGTAATTTAAGACAAGAGTCACCACAGACCTAAGAAATGGGCAGATTACTGTGCTCTTGCCTAGAAAAGCCACCTGGCTGCATGCACAGCTCTGTTCTAGCTGTTCTCTGTTCTACCTTCACGTAACCCTTTACTTTTATGTAACAGTTCTTTAGAATCACTTACATGAAGCTATTATAACAGACATGAATTTCACAGCAATTGATTTTTTTAAGAGAAATTATTTTACTAAAATAAAAACAACCCTGCTATTGTGTTTTGCAGAAATATCTGTTTCCTGACTTACCTCTCCTCAGGCAGTCCGTTACGTGCTAAATGAGCCCTGAAAACAGACTGGATGAATGTCACCGTCTCCTCCTCTTCCTTGCAGTTTGAAGACAATCTCAAAGAGTTTGACCCGGGAGACACGCAGGGGTCCTACAGGGCAATCACATCAAAGAAAAGTGACCTTTCAGAAGTCGCACAGAAGCTCAACAAAACCTTTAACAATTTTATTCCTGATTGGGGAAGCAGTATCAACAGGCAGTAGAGCAAAAATTCTCATCTTTAAGGTTCTACATCACTAGCTCAGCAGTAAGGTGAATGTTATTATCATACAAGTTTTGAAACATCTGTATTCAATTAATGAAAGAGTAGACAACTGCAAGGAAAGCTCATTCAGTTTCTGGAAAGGAAACTTTCTGAAGTCCTAGGAGGGAAGACAGCCTCTACAAAAGGTGCTTTCTGCTTTTATCAAGCAGGAGCATTCAGGACTAATAAACTGGACCAGTTTGCCGAGATAAATGTACATGTAAAGTGCAGCCAGATGGACAATCTGGATGGAGAATTACAAGTTAATTATAGCCTGCTCAAGGTCTAGAGGATGCTCAGATAAGTTGGCAAATGATTTACAGAAAGGCTTTAGTTGGTAAGGAAAAATGTTCAGAGTTGGGCAATCTGGGGAAAGTGTGTTGTAAACTGTGGACGCTGCAAGCCTTTGGCAGAGCGTGCTCCATACGAGATTCCTTTACTTTCCAAGCTTTACTTCTAAGAAAAGCTGCTAAGTAAAGACAGGGAAAGGGAAGGCCAGAGAATTAGTTTATTAGTTTATTATCTTTTTGGAATTAAAATAGTACTGGCAACCAGTGCATTAAAACAAATCCACTGATGGATCCAAAAAATTAGGCCTCAAAATATAGGACTTTACATGAAAAAGTAAAAGTAATTGGAAGGCACAAATACAGATTATACCCGGATACACATTTGCTGCAACAATTACCTTGTTTCCAAGGTTATGCATGTTTTGAGATTTTGTATCACGCATCCTGTTACTCAGTAACAGTTTCAGCCGAGCTAAATGTCCTCTGAAAGCTGCCTGAAGCACAACGATCGTCTAGCGCACAAAGAAATAAAGAAATGAATAGATGTTAGCAACCTGAAAAATGGCAGTAACAAATTAAAACAAGAGTCCACAGGGAAAAGGTATTATACAGAAAACAACTCTTTTCCCTACTCAGCTACTACTTCACAAGTATTCTGCATTAATCCAGAAGATCTCCAGCCTGTGATGGATAAAATACTCCTAATACCCATACTCTATGGTGTAGAGTTGTACATGATTGATCCTGACAAATGGAATTAAGTTCTAGTGACCAGAAATAGCCTGTATTTCACAGATATAGAACTGTGCACCTCTTTCCACCTTGGATTCCGGCAGCCCATCAGGCTTCGTGATGCTGTGGTGTGATCAGAAATCAAGCCAAGTCTGAGAGATGTTGTGGGGGTTAGGCTGAACGGAAGCCTTTTCTCCACTGGGAGATTTTAATTGCTTCTAATTGACAAAAATCATCTAGATGTAAAAGAGCACATCTGGGTCATGTTCATAAGTTCTTTTCAATTTACAAAAGAAAAAAATTTAATGTTGCAGAAGGATTGTAAAATATTATGTTCTGCTATTTGAAAAACAGCCCAATCAACAATTTAGTGCAAAATATTTATCAAAAAGCTATTCATTTGTGAAATTAAAATTCAGTTTCTCCAAAATACTCCAAGATGTTTCACCTTAGCAGAGACTTCAAATTCCTACTTTAAATTTTTCAAGAAAAAAAAATGCATCACAGAGAAACCAAAAGCATTATTAGAATCATCTAACACAGAAACACATTCTTGTCTCTTTGCATCAAATTTTGTTCCACTTTTTCAGAATCAATCACTCTTCAGTAGGAACCAAGCACAGAAAAGCTGAAACCAAACAGTGAACATTTAGTAAAACTGTCAGACAAAACAGGCATGTCACAAGATAGATTATGAACCAATGTGAACAGCTAACATGCTCTTGATGCAACAGTTCATCTCATGACAAAACATCTTTAAAAATAAAAAGCTATTTGTTTATGCTTTAATATAAATTAAATCTGATTTATTATTCTGTTGGGTGTCATAGACACACTCACCTCATCCAGGGCAATTTCTTGTTTCTGAAATGGAAATGTTTGAGTTAGTGTCAGATAATATACACATTTTATGTAATAAGGATTTCCCAAAACGGCTTCATTTTTTTCTTACAAATCATAAAAGATCAATTAAATGACACACAAAACAGAGCACTATGTTTTTTGCTAACAAAACAATACTTAATGTTAATGCTTTGTCCTACATCATTTGGTCCTATTTGACTGTACGTCAGACCACAAAACTTCCTGTATAGCTAGGGATTTAAGTTAAAGCAGCAAAGAAATGAACTTTTCACCTATACTTAGTTACCCAAGTCAGTCATTTTTGACACAGGCTTACGTACAGCATTATCTGACTTGGAAGAAACAACATACACTACAAATAAACGCAAATTTCTGTTCTTAAAACACTTTCCTAAAACTTTACATGACCTTTCAGAAGAATTTAATCCTTATTTCAAGCATTTTATTATATTCCATTTTCTAGTAAACTTTGCTGTTGTCTAAAAGTCTGCTACAATAAAAAAGTAAAACAGTGTTTGAGTTCTGAAGTGCTGTTCTGGTAACTCATAGGAGGTGTGTAGGTGCCAAATACCCTTTTTCCCTCCTCTGCTAGGATTCTAGGTCACACTGTGCATGTCCCTCTGCATGGAAGTTAGCATAGTGGCAGCTGGATTTTTTTTGTATGTTATATATGTATGTATAACTACATGAGAAACCAATCAGATATAAAGGTGCTATCTATGCCATAACTCCCTAAAATTAGAACAATAACATTTCAAAACTGAAATCCTACATTTGATTTTAAAAGCAATCATAATGCCAAGTGGTCAATGTCTGGTTAGCACTTTCTTAAATAATAAACCAAAATTAAAATGAGGCACTTTAGGACCCAGTACCCCTTACACTAGCTAGCTTTAGCTATGTGTCATTTACCTTTATCCTCAACTGGAAAGTTACAGACGATAAGAAGGTGCCTCCTAGACTCTGAAATCACATCAAGATGGGAGCAGGACGTGCCTATCTCTTCTTGCTAGGAGAATCTCACCTTGTTTTGGTGCATCCTCCATCGCCTCTGGATGAGTTTGGCTGCTGGCTCCCTCCTGTGATCTTTGCTTTTAAGCATGCAGACTAGTGAAGCCTGAGAGAGAGAGAGAAGCCTTAACTTAGTCAATTAAAGACATAAGTTTGCTTTATATGAGGTTGACAGCTTGTGACTGACTCAGAGAAATCAGCATCAGAAAGATGCTACATGTTTATCTTGCCCAGAAGGTGGAAGGAAGTTAAGGAGGAAACTTTTAATTCTGAATACTGCTGTGTTCGTATCCGTCATCTAGGCGACTCCTACAATAAAAATATGTACCTGCTCCTCTTTAGTTGTCAGCATGGGAGCTGAGAGGCTTTCATTTATGCAAACTTCTATTTTCCTTGAACAATGGAAGCTCCCAAAGTGAACCCTACTTGCTTTGTTTATGAGAAATGGTTTGTATTTTACTGACGTACTGACATCTAACATCAGGATATCTGATTTTGCAGTGGCCCCTAATCAACTGCTTAGCTCACTGATGAGTTGGCCATCATGTGACAATAAGGAGACCATGAGCTTTGTATAAATTGGCACAATTCTTCCATCTTGAAAAAATTAGTTAACTGGAGGAAGAAAAGAGAGAGCAACCAAAAACAAAACAAGATTTTCTTCTTGTTATTTCTCCTGAGATGATGGTGCACCCTTCACCTCTGGCCATTTGATCCTTTCGATTCCTAACAATGACATCCAAAATACACAGTCATCTAAAGTTTAAAGCTAAATTCACTTCAGTCTGAACTACTTCCTATAAAAATATCTCAAGTGATAATCTTAAAACATTAGTCAGCTTCTGAATCACAAAGGAGCTGCAGTAAGACTTCACTAGGGAAACTATCCAAGTAGCTCTTAATCTGTAACCAGGCAAAATGCCTGCACAAGAGAGCCCAACTGTGCATGGTAACAGAAGCTACAGTGAAAACACCACGCTGGCAATTATTAGACATGTTTAGCTGTACCCACCAAATTCATTTTTGCAGGTTCTCTTAACCTGGCTAGAGACCTCCCTCCCCACCACTGCAGTTCACACAAACCTACCACACCACTGCAGGAATGCTTAAAACCTCTTGTCAAATTACTCACCATATAATTACATGTTAAAAAGTCATTATTATAATAAGTCACTATTATAACACATGAAGGCTTAGCGTGATTTGAAATTTTTTAATACATAATGTCAGCACTTGATAAAGCCAAAATGCTCACAGAAATCTGTTTGTTTATAGTCAAAAAGCTAATTGATTCATTTCACTTGCCAAATAGAAGTTAAAACTGCATCTTTAAAAGAGTAATTTCATGTGTTGGTATCAAATTTTTAGTTAGGGAACAAGAGATTTTACACAGTCTGAAAGAGACTCTTGATTCTGTGAAGGGGATTTATTTATAACCTTTAAAATGCTGAGTTACAGGCTTAAGTTTAGCAAATGGATCACATTATATTAAAAATGACAACCTACTATTAAAATGAAAAATCGGTAGGAACTTTGTGATAATTACAAATAATGGGAGCATTTCAATAAATGGATGGTTACTGGCCAAGAATATATATAGTCTGCTGAGGAAAAAAGGGCTGTTTATTGGCTGTTTTTTAAAACTCAAGTTATTTGGTATTCAAAACATCATCTAGCATCCATCAGCCTATAACACAAAACCTAAAACCAATTCTCATAAAACTGCACAGTATATCAAGAAACAGCTACCTCTTAAACCAGTGGACATTTTTATTCACATTTCAGCTTATGCATAATTTCAGGGCCTATTTATTTTTAAGTATAAAATGGTCAAATCCCAAGTAGCACTTTTCATCTAGTTTCTAATGAAAAGAGAGTAGCCAGACCACAATGCATCTAAATAAAAGCATGGCTGTCAATCCCAGTTCATCTCCGTTGGCCAGTTATGACTATATTCGGCAGAAGGATGGCAGGTTGCAATATCCAGTTTCCTCAGATTTCATAAAAATAAGCAGCTGGATTAGCGAGGCCCCATGTAAGCCTCGCTTAAGGAAGAATGGCTGCCCTCTAAACTCAATTATATTTATTAGATAACAGAAAATCCAGAAGGATGCTATGAATAGCTCAACTCTATAAAAATTTAAATTCAAAGGGGATAAAAAAAAGCCTATCTAGCAGCTATATAGACTTCATCAGCTCAGTTTGCAAGATATTAGTTGGAAGCTAGGAGGGGAAAAAGAATAGTTAAGCCTGTACCTTACTAAGCTTTTCCATGTTATCATCTGCCTCTTGTGTTTCATCTTCCTCCAATTTTGGCTCCGATTGCCCCACTTGGTGTGTAGGATTCTGGATTTCCTGTCTATGACCAAGAGATGAGGCAAAGATACACAGAGTTAGAAACTGCTGGTGTTATTGTTTTGCATACACTGAAGATATAGCCATGAGGTCAGAGTATGGGGTTTTGTTTAATTTTAAGGCCAAAGCAGAAAACTGTCCTCAGGGTACTATGTGATATATGTATCATGGTAACAGACATGAAACATCAATTTTCAAGATGTGACAGGAGAGTCTTATGCTAAAATTAAAAAAAAAAAAGCCCAAGGTTACAAGCTACCCTTGACACTATTAATAATCCATCTCCATCTGAACTGATGACTGACAATCATAAAACTGTAGCAAAATCCTGACTTACTAAGAAATAATGAAACCTTTTTTCTTTTTTTTTTTTTCCCCCACAATTGCATACAGTATACCCATAGCGAATGGAATGACATATTGGACAGGTGACTAAAAGCAAGGGCTAAGATAAGATTTAAAACAAAACAACAAAAAACCCCACAGTTTTGCCTCAAAAAAGTGGTAAAAAGTCAGCCTAATATATTTGTGGGTTTTTGTGGTCCCCCCCAAAATATCTTCATTTACTCAAAATTTATTATAATCTAATTCTCTTGTTTTTCTGCTTTTCAACCAATTCTTCTACACGCTCTCAGATTCCTAGTAACTTATTCCATCACTATCACTATCATTTAAGCAAAATGGCTTCAGCTGCCCACAGTTCAGACGACCTCCTACAGATTCCGAGCTAATTCAGAAGAAAATTGTACTTTAAAAGGCATTTCTTATTTTTGATTTTGAAAACAAAACAAAAACCACTACTATACAGAGGACAATACCTTAGTGTCTGCTCTTCTTTATTCTTTTCTTTCTTCTCATTCTGCAACTTCTGTAGCTCCAGAGCTGCTTCAGCCTTAGCCTGCAGTAACTGCTTGATCTCTGATCTATACAGGAATAAGAAGACCTAAGCAATACTTACAGCATTCTTATTTCAAATGAGAGCAGCTATTTTTTGCTTAAACTTCTAAATAAAATTGGCTTCTTTTCATTTGGAATGTTTAATTTTTCCTTTTTTAACAAAAAAAAAAACAAAAAGGAAACCTATCTTGTTCAGAAACAAGGTGTGCTTGCTTTTTGCATGCTCTTGCTATGCATTTTTGTTCAGAGGTGAGCTGGTATAGAAGGCTGAGCATCTTATTAACCACACAGAGTTGTGTGCACATCTCTGCTCATGGCCAGATTAATCTGCTTGACCCTGTGCACTGACACACAGAACCAGACTAAGCAACATAAACTGCAAATAAATTGCTTACTGAGGAGAAAAGAAGACACAGTACCTCAGATGGCAAGAGGCAGGCTTCAACGGAGCAAGTGGCAGATTAGAACAAAGCCAACGTTGAAAAAGCAGGAACAAAAATTTACAGCAAAACACCTATAAGTAGTGCTGCCTACAAGACTTAAAGGCTTTGAAGTGTGGTTGGCAAAACACACACAAGAACACACTTTGGAGATGCATTTTAGAAACACAAGGATATTTTCAATTCCCATCCTATCACTTGTGTATATTTCTATATAATATATTTACAAATCTGATTGGACTAATAAAATCTCTTGAAAGAAAAAAGTGAATTAGACCCTCAACTTTCATCTTTTTGCAGAAAATACAAAGAATTTGCTATGAAGTTTTACATATCTATAGAAACATTTCATCCCTAAGAAAGAACACTCAAACAAGACCTCCACTTACTCTTTACTGAGTAGGAGATTTTGAAGTGCTCTTCTATCACTGTTAAGCTTCTTCACTAGTCCTCGAAGATGTTGACATTCGTCCTCATGGTCCAGTTGTTGAGGAGGTGAATGACCAAGGTCTACAGAAGGTGAAGATGACACAGCAAGTAACTGTAATGTCTCACTATCTGCTGATGATAACCTCGTGTTCTCCATGGCATCTACTTTCTAAAAAGGAGAAATTTACACAGAAAAAACAAAGTGGAGAAGACGAGAGAGGCAAGTTTGAATATAGCTTAGAATGATTTCACTTGGGCCGAGGGAAAACTAAGATTAAATGAAGTTATTCCTAAAATTTGCATCTATATGTAACAAATGTAAGTGGAAATGGGTGGGAAGGCAAGCACAGCTCAGGTAACAGCTTAAAAAGCCAGAATGCCCAAGCCTAACACATGCAAGGATGTCATGCCATGAGTACAAGCCAGTGGTTCTCTATTTTCTCTTTGAAAAAGGGTAACATGGCCACATGATTTTGATCACTTACTTTTTCCAGTTCTGAAATTCTTCTCATCAGCCTCTGTTTGCTCCACTCACCATAATCTAAACATGGTAACAAAGGTTTAAACATAAAACTAAATCACCTAAATCAACATTTTCCTTGGTTTTCTGAAACTTTTGTCCATACAGCCAGACCCCCTAAAGACAACTGAACCACAACTTTAAGGATATAGCAATGAAAGAAATAAGAATTGTCTTGAAACATCCAACTTCCTACACAGGGTATTTCAGAATTTAGTACAAACTAATTATATTGATTTTTTTTGACATCTGAAAAAGTTTTGCAATGAAATCTTAAATCTTCAAGTGCAAATGAAGAGAGTCAAAGGCTAACTGGAGTGGCCTCCTCACAAGTCAGAGATCTATCTACTCTTATAAGAAATTCCTCATTCCAATCTTCACTCCTTCGTTTCTGCTATTGTAACATCCTGCCCATCCTCTCTCAAATATATCTTCAAAATGCATTGAAATATCTGCCCCATGTTCACCAACTTTTCAGCACATACTTTTTGTTTTATTAGAAGCAGGATAATTGCTCAGTACTTGGTCAAGATCATCTTTCAGACTCCGATTCTCAACCTGCAATTCCTTGATGTTCCTGGATAATCTCAGGACAGCAGCATTCAGGGCTTTTAGTCGTTTTTGGGTATCTCTGCCCTCTGAACTTGAAAAAGAAGACAAGAAGAGAAAGTTAACTTAAAAAGAACAAAGAAGAAAAATCAGAAAAAATGAAGTAGTCCCACTATGCAAGTCAGCTGGCTAAGTTAACTGCCTCATCTCCCTCTAAAACAGTAATTCTTAACACTTGATTTGAGGATTCTAGGGTAAAAAAACATTCAAAGATCTTACTGTTGAACATCTTCACAATTCTTCTAATTTATGTCAACTTAAGAAGTGTAATTCATTAATTTCCTTGCTTGCTCTATTTGTTTCCCTATGTATAAACAAGAATGCTTGCAAGAATGTTATTTGTTTTTCTAATTGCTTTGTTAACCAACTTTATAATCATTTATCAGAGATCTATAAACCATAGATCAAACAATGCTTCTCTTCAAGCTATGGAGAGACTCCTCCAAAATCCTGCTCCAGACAGACAATTTACTTAGGTGCTCTGAATTGCTCTCTTTCACTTAACAAGCAGACAGAGATCGTGACAGAAAAGGATACCCACAATGGAACGATTTTTCAAATCCAAAGAAATACATTTTCAGATAACTGTGATTGCTACTCAAATGTAAAAGAAACCATTTCTGGGAAAGAAACCCACAGAGGAATTTCTTTATTTATTTAAGATATATTTCAATCAATGAGAGATTTGAAACAGATTTGGAGAATACAGCTAGCATTGATGTGGTGGGAATGACAGGCACCAGAAAAGGCAAAGCCTGCAAAGCGTTAAAACTGCTTTGAATATATTACTATGATTTTGCCCTTTTAATTTTCTAATAAAAGGAGGAAGAAATCTCAACTTCCAGATGTTTAAAGTTGTAAAGTCTGTTCACAAAACAGATCCCTAGTGAATTGAAATATTTGCTCTATTGCTACGAGAAAGTTCTTAAATCCTCCATCTAAGGAGAAAGGTCTAAACCAACGAATGGACCTTCCTTTGGATGTGGCATCGTGGACATGACAATCACAGAATAGGTTACAAAGGAGGTTTAGATCCTGTTCACTAGAGCATTTATCAAGTTAAGGGCAAAATACTCTACAACTAGAATACAATTTATTTGAAAAATTAAGTCTAATCTACCTCTTGGGAATTAGAGAGAACTGAAACCATCAAAACAAATAATTCTGTCCAGGTACCACAGATGACTACGCAGGATGCTGCACACAGCACCAACACATACGGGAGGAAAAAAAACATATGAGAGGAAAAAAAAAAACCAAGAGAAAGCCATAGAAGTAATTCAGCTGCACTTACATAACTACATCACTCACTGCCATTATTTTAAGACTGGTTCAAAACTAAATGAAGCAATTGCGGAATGGTAGGTAAAGTAGAACTGACTATTTCGAGGGCTTAAAAGGCTTGCTTTGTTTTTGAAAAACAATTGGACACTACAGCTTCATATATAAACACTTATATTTCAGAGCAACACAGATCAAAAGGAGCTAAATGTCATTTGCTTTAGCTAGAAATGATGGAGACAGGTTATTATGAAAAAAGTGCACTCCTACAACTCTTGCTATGTGTCATAGTCCTGACCTTCAACATCACTTGTTATTCTAGTACTCGACCTCTCAAGAAGAGACTGACAGCCATATAATCAAGAGAGACTGCCTTGACCACTGCTTTTTGAAGCTGTGAATAAATGAGGACAAGCAGAAGACCTGATGACTTATTTTCACCTGTAACTAAATTAAGTGTGATGGCTTTCAGCCTTGAGAGGCTAGTCAAGGCATGTCTGAGCCAGAAGAGATGAAAAGTTTTAAACACTGACAAAACAATCACAATTTTTAATCCACAAGAGAAAATAGATTGAGGAAACACAAGTATATACAACAATCCCTAAGAACTTCTCATCTGTTTTTATCAATTTCAATAATTACATCCAAAATTAAAGTTGGTCAATATAGCTTTACTAGAGCTGCAAAAACAAATATGTACATGCAGGGTTCAAATCAGAATTAAAAATACTTCCCTGTATTTGAAACAATGCTAGAAGGGCAACCAAATTTTGAAATGCTAGGGTATCAAATCTTACTATCCTACCAAGACACTACTAACCCCTTCTCAGAGGGATTAACATTGCCTTATCCAGATGTTCTTATTTTGCACTCTTATCATTATTTTATCTTCTGCCTTTGTACCTTGATTTTTGTTTCTTCTCTAGGGTCTCTCTCAGAGATGTTTGTCCTCATGCCCATCTGTACACCTGCACATCACAGACAAGCACAGACAAGCACTACTAGATGCTTTTCTGATGCCATCTTACCAGCACCACATATGGATATCTCACAAGAGCTACCATGAACGGTGGATCTGTTCCTCTGCACCACAGGAAAGTAATTTTTACTGCAGATTACCTTCTTCATAGCACACATCCTGAACAGGGTGCAGAACTTATGCACAGAATATCAAACAACTCATTAGTTGTAAGATTTTCAACCAGAAAAGGTTCAATTATTTGGTAAAATAGATATTTACTTAACAGAGATAAAGTTTCGGAGCTTTCACGGAATTTTTAGATAGATCTAGGATTACTTTCCAGTAACAATAAGAAAAATTATGTGACTAAGATACATGCCTCGTCCAATCATGTGGAATCAACCATGTTAGCACTAAAAAGCAAATCCAGCAATTTTAAATGACAAGTTCATATAAACTGCTCATGTAGAGTTGCTCTCTATTCGTTAAAATAGTATATGAATGATATACCAAACATACATAAATATGTGCCTCAAAAAATTAGACATACTTTTTCCTCATTTGCTCAGATTTCGCCAGGAGGACTTGGAGACGATGAACCTGTGAAGTACAAAACAAAGATTCCATGAAGGAGCTATTTCCCCCCTTTAGTTAATATGCTCAACATTCTTCAGAAAGGCTTTGTCAGCTATGAGAACATCTGTGAATAGCCGATTTCCTCAAAGCCAGGTGCAGCTGAGCAAACAAGGCTAAAACATGCTATTTATATTTCAGCTTAACAATTGACAACTGCTTCTCCCTATGCCTGCTGAAGGCCTTGCCAGACCTACCTCTTCATAGTAGGTTTCCATAGCTATCCTCATTTCTTCCAAATTAGTGGTCTTTACATCTGACTGGAAATGGCTGAAAATACAAGAACGAGAAGATTAGTCCAGTCAGACTAAAAAGGAAGCTGCAAAAGAGGTTTATAATTTCTGGATTATTTATAGTTTCTAAGATACTTTCAGAGTTCATTGTGATCAGGGTTTAATTTGCCTTAGAGAACCAAAGAATACAATGTAAAAAATAAAACGTTATTCAAAATTCCTTGATTATCTTCTCCAATACAAGCCTCTCCCTCCAAAGCCATACTTGATAGTGTTGTCTTTTTCCTTGCACTGCTGCTCCAGCTTAAGAATCTTCTGCTTTAAGGTACTAACCACCTACAGAAAGAACAAAGAGCTTATCACACATATAAGAACGTTTCCCCATGCAAGTTCAGCTTCCCCCAAATCCTGCCCTCTCTTTATAAATTCTACCTAATCAGACATGCATATTCCTACATACTTTATAGCTCACATAAAAACAGTTCTACGTACTATCCTGCTAAATTCACAGCAGTAAATAACAGGAAAAAATACTGATGTAAACAGATTCACCATGATGACAAAGAGGGCTCTTTAAGCTACTGCTAATTCTAGGTCTTCATCATTTTTTTTAACTAACTGTAAAAAGCAATGTTTACATGCTTCTCCATTTTTTTTTTTTTTCTACTTCATTTTATCTTTCTAATCAGTAGTAGTTCAATTTGGCAAAAGAAAAAGAAAAAAACAAAGCAAAAGGTAGCAAAGGAACAGGTACCAATCCATTATCAACCTTCTTCTCTGACAAAACTCGTGCCAGCTCAGAGCCCTGCAAGAGAAGAGAATGAAGAAAGTGTCCGACTCATTCCCTTATTTTACAGGTTGTTCCCTGTCCACAAATAATTTTCTATTCTCCTCATCCTCATAGTCATTTTCTAGTCCAATAGTTTACATTCTGAAGTCCCCATGCTCTTAAGTACACTTCTCCCAAGACATAGAACAGTACATAGAAAACAACAGGCAGAAGGACTTTGTTGCAATTCAGATCTCCTGCCTTTGCTCCTAAACGCTTCTCAGCCTCACAGGTCTGACAATAAAACTGATCTTTTGCTCTCTGGTTCAGGTCTCATGACTACCAGCATCAATCACCTTGCAAGAGACTGCCATCTCAAGGGCCTGCTCTCCAAGTGTTTCGGTGAGAGCAAAAGGAAGTCAATTTAGTTTTACCTTCAGAAATGAAGATTATCATTGCTAAATAAACTTATCCGAACAGCACAGCACGATCTTCCCCTGAATTGCAATTACAAGTAAGTTGAATGGTGAGCTGAGATACTCAAAACTGAAATCACTCTACACCTACCACCTCTCATATTCAAGCTCACCATTCCCAGCAGCCACCATATTACTCATTTCTGATATTCAGTGAGAGGAAAAGAGGATCACCCTACTCAGTTCCATGTTCCCTGCTCTGTATTTTACTCCACAAATGACAGTTATAACTGACCTTGGAAGTATCCAACAGCTGTTCAATCTGTTTATCCTTTCTGTTATTCTCTTCTTCCAGTCGACGGAGTTTCGTCTTCATTCGATCTCCCTCATTTTTCTGAGCTTGTATCATCTAAAACAGGGAAGGGGAAACAAAAAACAAAACTCTAGATATAGGCTCATCTTGAGACAAGAATGCACTAAATTCTCACAGGGACACATGTTTTGAAGCCAATAATAACCCAACTACAATGGCAGAATGAAACTAAAAAAAAAGGAGAAAAAAGCCATCACACTAGACTGGGACTGATAAACAACAGAGTGACAAAGCAAAGAGAAAAAAAGGTTTAATGGAAAGGCAACCTCAGAAAAATGATCTACACCAACCAAGATATTTGGCTACATATATCTTCAGTGTTTGACTTGCCCAGTCCTCCTCTTTCCCACACTGCACAAGGACTCAACTGACAAATTGTTAAAGTGTGACAAGAAACAACCAGGAGAAGAAAACAAAAAGAAAAGGGAGGACAGAGAAATCAAACACTCTTGAATGTCCAGCTAAGGCCATGGCTGGGGTTCAGCACTGAGCATAATTGAAGGCTTCCACATTCAGTGCTCAGAAGTATCTATACCATAAGAACAATGAAATTGCCACAAATAGACACAATTTTAGTTCAGAGAAGAAGATCTGTAATCTTGCATTACAGATACAGAAATATTTGGTTCCCAGTTCCAGGAACCAAAGCATTCTGAACCAACGAGGCCTGAAGATCTATACACAGATGGAGAAGCCCCATGATTTTTACTGTGTAAATATCAGAGAAGCCATACCTTTTTCAGTTCTATAATTTCATCATACATATCTTCTTTTTCCTTGTAGTCAGGAGTTCCAGGAATGTAGCCTACAGGGGAGGGGAAAAAACAAACAAACAGAAAAAACCCTGTGTACAACCACTGGACTTTAAAGAGGTATTCCTCCTAAACGAAAGTTTTACAGTTAAAGGAAAATACTTGGAACAGCAGCAAATTGGAAACTCTGCTATTTCTTTAAAGAAACAAAATCAGTTAAGAAAAAAATATATATTTTAAAAATGCAAGTGTTACTATATGAATCTTCTGCCAGATTTTATTGCAAATTTCTCCTAAATATTTCTCTTTAGCATTAAAAACAACCATTTCAAGAGAAACATACTTTCTGGAAGAACAAATCCCTCTCAACAAACCAATTATTTAGAAAAGATTTCTAAAAAAAAAAAAAAAAAAAAAGTTTTTCTATGTGTTTCTAGTATGTGAAAGTTTATACTCTTTTACAGTTGCAGGAAGCTATATATTACCAATAACAGTATAGGTGCCACTTTAAATGTGAGATTTAAGCTCACAGTTCTCCTTTAAGGAAATAAGGCCAGAAAAGTTTTAATTTTCCTTCTCTAGTAAAATTCAATTGATTTCAATATCACAACCACATGATAAAAACACTTTCCAGAGAAGGAAAAGGAGTCAATTACACAGAATTTCGGGCAAGCAGATGGTTTCTATCAATGGTTCCCAAACTCTGCTTTGCAAAGTAACAATAAATTCTCTACAGCTGGCCCATGGAACCATATTATATTTACAATGTTTTCAACTGAAAGTGCATAGCAATTTGCAAGAATTCTGAAAGCTCATAGCAATTGACTGCTCAAAAAAAATTTAGAAGCCCCCATCTTAGCTAATTTAGGAACAGTGAGAACCAGCCCGATGGGAACAGCTCGATCTCAAGAAGTATTCCAAGAATATCATTTTGACACACATATTTTAATACAGCTTAAACTGAAGTGGCTCTCGCTATACTAAGGCTAAGTTCTTAAAAAATGCTGGTCTTTACAAGGGGGAAAAAGAATTACTAAACTTATCTACTTGCAGGTACAGAGCTTACCATTACTAGAAGAACGGGAATGTTTTGGCTTCTTCATTCCTAGAGCTTCCTTCAAATATTCTGGCGTGCTACTGGAAAAGTTAGTTCGCAAATGCCCTATGTCAACATCAGATTTGAGAGAATGGTTTGTTCCTGCCAACAACAAAATAGAAAAATCAGGAATAACTGTGGATTGAAAGTACAGATTTATTATGAGAAAACACAACTCAGAAAGCTCCAGATGCTGTTAATTACCCTACTATAAATTCCAGTTCTCAAAATCTGATAACTCAAACTCAGTTCCAACCACCCAGATAAAGAATAGTGAACTTAGAGAAGCCTCTAATGAAATAGGAAACCTGCGCTGCTCCAGCATATGTGAAGCATTCCCCACCACTGAATTTTATTCAGATATGCAGAGGAAATATTTATATCGATACCTTGTTTCAGTGTTCCCGGCCACATCTGCCTTGGGTTTGTTAAATCTGCACTTTCAAGATACGGGCTGCCTGCTCCCTGCAGAGACTTCCAAGCTGCAGCTTTTTTAGGATACAGTTGTGTGCTAGAGCTGTATGGAGACTCTAATGCAAGAGAAAATACTTCAGCATCGTCTTAAGAAGCTCCAGGTTATAAGAATTCTTTCAGCCTTGTGCTTCCAGGTTCCCAGACACAGTCCTCTTAGCTATAAAAATACAGCCATGGGATACTAATCTAAAAAGCCATGCTTGAAAAAAAAAAAAACCTACTCCAAGAAGTGAAGAAACTTAGAGGCACAATAGCATGATCCAATATATGCAGAAATATTCACATGTACAGTTTAAATACACACCCTCAAGAGAGTTGCATGCCTAGATTCACATATGAAATTGTGCTTTCAATGAACATATGCCCAAATGTCCTATTGATGAGGATATATATCGCTAAGCCAACAAAAATAAGTGTATGGCTAACAATCTGCTAGCAATTTTCTTGCAGCCATCAAGACAGAACTAGCCTACTGTAACTGTTGAGGAGGTCCTCACAATGCTGCTTCAGGCAAGGTGGTCACGTTTAAATATGCTAATTCTGCTTTAAATTATTAGTACAGATGAAAGCTCTATCTAATTTGTGCTTCTCTTGATAATGTAAAGACTATCTGAAACACTGTCACAAACATTACTGCTGAAATTAAACAGCTGTTTCTAAATGCCATCATGTAGACAAGGGAGCTTAAGTAAAAGAAAGGTGGGTAGACAGACAAACTGCTATCAAAGACCACAGGCATGAGTCCATCTCAACCTAAAGCTTTAAAGTTCAGCTTTATGTCATTTACTATGATCAAACAATGAAGTCAGTAACAAGTTTAATATAATTGCTTTTTAAACATTGTTTTTAATTAGAATAAGAACGGTTAATGAAAAAGCCCAGTAAGAATCATAAAACACAGAAAAATGTCCTCCCCAGTAAGTATGCTCTTTATTAAAATAAAAGATGCAACAACAGCACAACACACTACTGTGCATTGTACTATCAAAGTCGTGGGCAGGAAACAACAAATTAAACAGATAATTTTTTAATCTATAACCACAGTTATCTACTGGATGGTGGGATGCACAGCTCCAGTAATTCCACATAGCAGAAAAAAGGAAAAGCTTCAGCATTTCTTAAGAGAGAAGAAGAGAAAAAGAAATTCAAAATGCTAGTCATTAGAAGGAGCAACGTGAAACAAAAGCAGTCAATAATTCTATAGAGAATCACAAGATGCTGTTTCATGCAAACTTTCCAGTTTCCGTGTCCCATGGAAATCTTATCTTGTTTCGCATAACAGATGTGCGAGAAAAGACTTGGGAACTCTTACTTGGTGATTTTGGAGGCTTGTGAAAAATTTTCTTCTTTAACTTCTGCAAGAAAAGAAAAATCTGTGTATTTAAAGTGTTCCTAGACTCCAGCATATTACCTTGAAAGCGACTTGAATCTCAATTTTTAATGGGAAGTAGTGCTCTAATAACACAAAATTTTATGGGTACAAAACATAAATAATAGCATTAAGTCTGCACAGAATAAGAGAAATTGTATGTGGCCACAGTAACAATGCGCCAAATTTATGGTGATCCTAATGATGTTTCATGTCCACTCGTGCTTACAACCCAGAGTGTTAATTATGAGTAGTAGTAGCAGTCCAAAACGACGAGAGATGATGATCTGTTCAGTCTTCTTGCAACTTACCTTTCCATTTAGCTAATGGAAAGATCTGTTTGATCAAAATACTGCAAAATGAACATACAGAGCCCATAACTTGGTAAACAATGACATGATACCAAGCAATTTGCAAGCTTCCGTGCTGAGAAACGAGATGCCAGCATTGCTTCTGCATTAAACAAATTTCCGTCCCAAACTACGCTGCAAAAACACATCCCCCGGCTCTGCTGTTTGCAAACTGATCCCTAGCCACCACAAGGATGCAGTGTGTGCACAAACACCCTGAAACACCTTTTCAACCCCGCGCTCACCTGCAGCACACCACAAATAAAACTCACCATTTCTGCATCTGATTCACAGGTTATCACAGACAAGCCGTCATCTCCCTAGGAAACAGACACACAAGCTGTGACATTTGCCACTCTCCAGGTAACTGATTATAGCATACGTCCCAAAAAACTCTACTTTGTGGCAAGGTTCATGATTTCAACAAAGTTTTAGGGAAGGAAACTCACAGTGGCAACCTGCCACGCAGCATCTTTAAGGAGCTTTATCTTGCTATTATTTACTTATTTAGCATTTTCTAGCCTAGAATAAGTGTCCCGGGTGACTAGCTCAGTGCCAGCCGCGTCAGGCGGGTCCCCAACGAGACTCGGGGACTCGGCAGCCCCGCGACATGGCTCCGGAGACCGGGATGCCGCTGACCAGGGGCAGCAGCGCCGCCCTTACACCCCGTCCGCGCGCTCCTTACCAGCTCCCCGCCGGCGGCCGCCCCGCCGCCGCCCCGGGCCATGGCGGCACCGCCGAGGCCTCACGCGAGGGCGGCCGCCACAGGCCAGCAGTGGCGGCCTCGCGCCCGCCACTTCCGGCGCGCGGCGGCCATGGCAACGCGGCGGGCGCATGCGCAGCACTTCCGGCGCGCGGCGGCCATGGCAACGCGGCGGGCGCATGCGCAGCACTTCCGGCGCGCGGCGGCCATGGCAACGCGGCTGGCGCATGCG
>NW_020454316.1:3914860-3987055 GCF_003342845.1 Nothoprocta perdicaria | reverse complement strand
GGAGGCCTGGTTCGGTGCGCGGCGCCGCCGCCGCTTCGCCATGAGCCGCGAGTGCGGCCTCCTGCTGCCGCGCGTGTGCGCCGCGCTGGCCGGCCCGCGCCCGCCCGCCGCCGCCGACACCTGCCTGCAGAAGCTGCTCGACTGGCTCGGGGAGCTCAGCGAGGCCGGTGAGCGCCCGCCGCGCGGCCCGCGGCCGCCTCAGACGCGCCCCGCTCACTCCCCGCTTTCCCTCCCGCCGCCGCAGAGCCCGGCCTGAAGCTGCTGCAGGACAACCCGTGCCTGGCGGAGCTGCTGGCCGCCGTGCTGGCGCTGCCCGAGCCCGGCGCCGGCCTGCTCTCCTTCGCCCTGCGGCTCGCGGGGTTGCTGGCCGCCTCCGAGAGCGCCTTCCAGCACCTGCAGGTGAGTCGCACGGGGCGAGCGGGAGAAGCCCCTGCCTTGTTGGTATTGCTACCGGCCGGGCACGAGCGGCCCCCCGGCTCACCGTGTGCTCTGGCCCCAGCAGGAGCAGCTGCTGGCCAGGCTCTTCGGCGAGGCCGGGCCTCGCGCCGGCGCCGCCTGGGCCGACGCGGCCGTGCGCGGCGCCTGGCTGGACGGCGCGCGCAGCATGGCGCTCCACGAGCCCGCGCTGCGCCTGCTGTGCGCCCACGGTGAGTACCCCGGCACCCCGGCGTGCCCCCACGCCCCGCCACCGGGATGGCTGCGTGGGCACTGCAGGCCGGCGGGGTTGTTCTCCCTTTTTGAGGAGGAAATTAAGCTGTATGTGGGGAAAAACAGGGTAGTGAAAGAGAACTTCTTCGTTAAACCCTCTGTTTCACCCTTTTCAACACTAAAAATGGTGTTTCTGTCAGAGGGGAAAAGGAACATCTTACAAAACGTGGGATAAAAAGGATTTGTTATAAGACTGCTGTGTTCTTATTTGTTATTCTTAGCCAAGCACATATTTCAGTTTTCTGATTTTACCCCAGGAAAAAAAAACAAGTTGGAAGTTCACTTTTCCTCTATGAATACTCACATTTGTAGTTGCACTGCGTTTCTGCAGGTTTGTAAGCTTCCATGCTCCTAACATCAGGCTTAGATTCTCTTCGTGGAAGGGTCTAAAACACTGAATTGGTATTAAGCTATGGAATACCTGTGCTCCAGCAATGTGGAGGAAAAGTAGCATTGTTGCTGCAGTTCCCTTTTCATCTCTCTTATCAGCCATGTGTGCAGATAGAAAAAGCACCTCCATAAATACACAGCAAGGGTGCTGTCAAATCGCCCCAAAATACTTACCCTACATTGAAGGCCTCTTCTCTTCCTGAATTACTGATAGTACCTGAGGTCTGAAAATAATTCCACATTCTTCCTTTGCTTGTTTGTTAAGGAGTTAAGGAGTGCAACAAGACTTTGCACCACAAAAAAGGACTTTTCCCCTCTCCCTCCACCCTTTCTGCCCTCAGTGACGTGTTTTGTTTTGCCACAGGAGCCCTGGATGTCATCTTCACTCTGCAGGGAGACCCCAGCCTGTTCGTGGCCTCAGCTGCCCGGCGGCTCCTGGTGCACACGCTCTCCTTCTCCCTTGAGTATGAAATGCCTAAAGCTCCCGGCACCAGGGTCTGCTACTGGCCCCCGTGCGCCCAAGTGATTGTAAAGCACATAGAAGATTCCCTTCAGTCCAGCTCTGTGTCTCACGTGAAGCAGTCGTTAAAGCTGTTAGCTGGTTTGTTTGGCAGCTGTCACGCGCCCTGGACTGAAGTGCTGTGGTCGGGTATAGCTAAGCAAGTACAGTCCTTCCTGACGGAAGAGTCCGTTCAAGCACCGCACCTGCTGGCGGATCTTTTGCTTAACATGTCCAGGTGAAGATCTGGGCACTTGGATCCAGTGATGAGAAAACCCCATTTTCCAGTGTGTATGCTTATAGGATACGTTATTGATTCCTTTTTCTTCGCAGGTCTCCTGTGTTTTGTGAACCTGAAAGCAGTTTTTGGCCATTAGTGACATCTGCTCTGGAACATTTAACCCCTGTACAAGCAGGTCCTCTGGCAGTGGGAATTCTGAGGTTGCACAAATGGTAGGAGTTGCTGCTATTGATTTTGTGCAGTTTGCAGATGTTTCTGTACCGAATGTCTGGTGTGTTTGAAAGCTGTTTTCTCTCCATTTTCTGTTATCTTTGCTAGCACATGAGACTGGTTGGCAAGACCATGCCCATAGTTAATGCGTTTTAGACACGAATGGTATCCTTACAGCTAAGGCACTATTTTGTTGAGGAAAAACAACACCTCCCTTTAAACTAGCTTTGCACACAGGATCGCACCATCTCTGTGTGCACTGCTTGCTGAGGCTGCTTATCATTTTCAGAGCCATTTCTCCTCTGCTCTTGGTTTAGCCAAGGAATCTTGGAAGAAGACTTGAATCCTGGTAATAGTTGCATTAGTCTTCTGACAGTCACTGGCATGATCAGAAGACTAGGTGAAAAATGCTGTTGTTCTGATCAACATCTGGGGCACATGGTTAGAGCAAGAATTGAAGCATTTCTGATTTATTGTTGACTCCTGTTTCCTCCTTTGAAGCCCACAAGATGTGAGGATTCAGGCAGTAACTGTTCTGCTTCAGCCAATGGACTGCATTTTAAGAGCAGCCTCCCAGCCTCTGGAATATTCAGGTACTGTGGTGATGGAAAAGTTAGAGACTATTCTGCTTGGCAGGGACTGTTGGAGAAGAAAGACTGAAAGAAGTCAATGACAGTGACGGTGTTTTCAGTGAAGTTCAGCATCCTGCAGATTGATAAGATGGCAGTTGAAGGGATACAATTCAAATTAATCACCTGAAATTCTTGATTAGCATCCATACTTGAAAATCACTGTCTTTTGTGCTCACTAAATAGCAACCTGAGCTCTTCTCTCCTTTGCTCCTCCAGGTTTGTTGGATGAGTCTGTCACTGATCCTGCCACTGTTGAAAGTCTTCTGTCCTCCAAGTCGTCTTGTGCTAGTCTCCTGTGTCAGACTCTCGGTCATCTGGAAGAACTACTCTCTCTGGTAACACTCAGCAAAATAAAAGCCCAGGGATGAGACTAGTCTTTAAAGCACAGTATTAAGATGGGTTGTAACTTGTGCAATAGAACTTCACAGAACTTGAAGATATGTTGAAGGTTGGGGAGGTGCTTCTGTATGTTAACAAAATCTAGCCCAGTAGACTCCAGATAAGAGAACAAAACATGTATAGAAACTTGCAAAGACAAAGAGCTTTGTTACTCATACCCTACTTCTCCTGCAAATATTGATCCCATGAAAAATTAATTGAACTAATTTCCCAGGGAGTGACAGGAGTTTCCTTCCATTTGTGCAATAGTTCTCTGGGAAAAAGAGAGATAATTTGTTTGTGGCCCAATAAAAATAGACACACTAGAAATTGCAGTTTTTGCACAAGTCCTGACCAAGAACCCCCAGTCTGCACATTTGAGACATTTGTTGGGAACTTTTTTCTTCTTCCATCAGAGTCATTTGCCAGTGGATTTACCCGGTACATCTTTGCTGCGTTCCGTCATGACAATATTACGATTCTGTAACGGCCTCCTCATTCCAACTTCTCCTCTGGGCAGCAAGATAAGCCAAACTTTGATTGGTTGCTTCAGAGTACAGAGGTCAGCTCTTGATGTCCTGGCTGTGCTGTCAGAGCAGAAGGGTGAGTTATATTTGTGCTTCATTTTTAATTTTTTTTTGGAAATACTTGACCATTATGTAATTGCAGACTTTTTCATTCCACCTCTTCACTGCAGTCTCTGAGCAAAGACCACCATTTTTATTTCTGAAGTTTGTTCATTTTTCAGTTTCTTCTGTGCTGTTGGTTAGCCTTAATTTCCATCAATAAGCTAGTGCAGGTAATGCTGTAATTAAAAAAAGTTTTAACTAGTGGTTTTGAGAAGTCGGAGCTTTTTCCCTTGCTTTCAGGACTGTATTTGTTTTCTTCTCCAAAAGGCAGTTTTAATAATCTTATATCTTCCAGCACAATATTTTTTTCTTTCTCTCAATATTGGACCTTTAGTTACCCATTCTCTGTGTTTCAGGATGTGACGTACCTGTAGAGAGTTTATTTGACATCCTTTTGTCATACCTGGAGAGTCCCAACACAAATCCTATGGTAAGGACAGGAGTTAGGACACAAGTCAAGCTTGTTACCCGAACATCTAGTTCTGAGAAATAGTCTGACTACAGTTCCTTCTTAACATTGTTGGTCTCCATATGTAGGAGGTTTACTTGGGTTTTGGGTGGCTTGCAGGTAATAGCTAAATTTGGCAGGTTAGTAGCTAGACACTTGTGAAAGACGGGAGCCATCACATCTAGGAGCAACAGCAACATACTAAACTTGACATGACTTAAGGATCCAGTTGTTAGGGCTAGGAATTTTGTTTGTTTTGTCAGAATTGCTCAGAAGACCCCTGCAAATCAAAACATGGAGAAACTAGTAGTTTATGTTACTAGCTTGAGAAAAGCCCTGTTCTAGAAGCTTTTAGAAATAGAATATAGGGGTCATTTTTTGTGGCTTACTTAATAAGGATGGATATTTGTATTTTCCTGGCGATTCCCTCATAGTTGGAGGATGAAATAAATTCTACCTAGTGTAAAGGCAAAAAAAAAAAAAAAAAAAAAAAAAAAACCACTTTCTTCTGTATTAAACTAAATCTGCCTTACATTGTTTCAGGTTCTGAAAAAATCATTTCAAGCTACATCCAAATGGCTAGTGTGCTTACCTGAAATGTCGTGCTTCAGCAGCCAGTGGCAAATCAAGAAGATTCTGCAAGGTAACAAAACTATTCCGTTTGGGACAAAGAGCAGCAGGCAGCACCCATGAAATGTGCTGTTACCAACCTTTCCTGCTTGGCTCACTTGCTCCTTTGCAATTTCTTGGAGTGTAGTTTGCCAGTGCCCTGTATGGGAGGCACACCGCAACAAAAGAAGGGCTTGCCTCTGATAAAATGATATAGAGGCTGTACAGTGATTGCTCTGGTGAGGCTTGTTACTTTTCATGTCCATCGAAGCCTTTCGCTTGTCTTTGACAGATGTATTTCTGGTGCTGCAGAAGCGTTTATGCAGTCCTTGCTGGGAAGTACGGGATTCTTCTCTGGAGTTCCTCACTGTCTTGATTAACGGCCTGAGAGGTGAGTGTAAAGATAGGATGGTTCAGATTCTTTTCATGCTGTAAAAGTCGCTGAGGCCTGTGAAGCATCCTCTTGTGTATAAAGATTAGAGAGAAAAAAAATGTCAGATTATGATCAAAGTCTTCCAAAAGATGAGTAACCTGCTTTCCTGTTCAGCTCAGATTTGTGTCCTCCTCAGTGGCAGTTGTAGTGAATGAAGCTAACGTAGGTTGAGACGTTCAAAATATGTCTAAGCAGGTGTCAGTCCTTAATGGCAGATAATCCTTCCCCTTTTCTCCATTTGCTCTAGAGTGGAATCCGTTTGGTTCCACTGAACAAGCTGGGGACTGGGATTTAAGAGGTGCTGAGTTACAGATTTTCTTTCCATGCTTTGGATCAATTACTGACTTTCCACTTCTCAATGCTGAAGCACTGCAGCAGGTAGCATTAAAGTTTCATCAGTTCTTGCCCTTAGAATAACTGCAAATAGATTTTTTTCCCCGACTTCAGTGTTCAGCAGGGCTTGACTGGAGGTCACCAAGATGCTGCAAAATGAGGAGCCTGACACAGAGCATCTGTGCTCCTCGAGCAGCTGCCTGGTCTCTGCAGCAGCTCAGCTCACTGGCAGCTGTCCCTGCAGTCAGTGGGCGTCCTTGTCTGATGCAGAGGATTGTTTGCATTGGAAACAACTTCAAGCTCTGAGAGAATAAATCCTCACTTCTTTGGATTGCTGTCTTATTTACAGACCACGATGAGTTCAGGCAGACACTCCTGTCTTCAGAGGTGCCAAGACTTACGGAAGATCTTCTTGGGGACCCGGAGAGTTACGTGCGAGCAAGTGCTGTGACTGCTGCAGGACACTTGATCCTCGTTACTTACGTTGCTCCGGAGTCACCTGTCACAGGGAATCAATACAATAAAGAGGTATGATAACTTTGTGTAGCCCACAGCAGCAGAATCAAGCAAAACTACACTTTAGTTTGCTATTTTATTATTTATAACTTCCTTGAAGTCACCTACAGTCAGATTTCACAGCCATTTAAATAAGATGCTACAGCAGTGACAAGGGACTAGAGTTTTTACGTACACTATCTTGTTTTTTTTTTTTTTAACTTATTTTCTTCTTCTTCGTGTATTCTGTCTTTTTGTATTTAGAACACTGTAGCAAAGCTTCAGGAAATCTTGTCTAGAGATCCAGAGGGCTTTCCTAGAAGGGCTGTGATCAACATCTTCATCAAGTGGCTGAGGAAAGGTTACACCAGTCTGCTGCAGGATACAGAGCAGTTCGTCTCTGAGGTGATCCAGACTGCGGAGAGGGACTTAGACTGGGAAGTCAGACTTGGTGGTTTGGAGCTGGTTGAAGTTTTCTTTGTCCAGACGTTTTGCCGATGTGGCCGCCCTAAATGCCCCTATGCTCCTTTCTCACCCGAGTTCACTAGCTCCGTTTGTCACAATGAGTCGCTGCAGGTATTTTGCCGAGCGAAACTGTTTGGCTTTTTATTTCGCTCTCTGTGCGACTGTGACAGGCCAGTGGGTCAGAAAGCCTGTGATATACTGCTTGCCATAAGATCCAGTTTTTATCCAAGTAACTCCCTGAAGGATTCTCAAGACCCCGAAGAAGTAGGACATGGCATTGCCTGGCTACAGAGGACACTAAGGCAGGGATCTCTGGCCCAGACCTTCCCCGCGGGCAGCAGTCACGAGGTTGACTTCCAAGATCCAGAGAGCATGCTGCTGGCTTTGGGAACAATAGACCTGGAAGAGCTGCACGATGATCTGAACAAAAGCAGTGACCATGTGGAAAAAAGCCCTCAGTCACTCTTACAGGACATCCTTGCTGCTGTGGGGGCTGCAGAGGACAACGAAGCCGATTGCTACTAAAGACATCTTCTGCTTTTGAGGGAGCAGCGCTTCAAGCCGTTGCCTTTTGGAGAAGAATTTTTGCTAGTCACGAAGTTTTTCTTGAGAGAGTCTCTGAAGAAGGGCTGCCCTATTTAAAGAAAAAGGTTTTGTTATTTGTTAAACGGGTTGGACAATCTTTGATTTAAAACTGATTAAAATTTTCTGATAAAATGTAATTTATAATTGATTGGCTGAGCTATTTTTCAAAGTAAATATATTAAATTCATTTGTTTTGCCTGTAATTTGTACATCATTTAGGGAAGCATTAGGTCTTGCCAGGAAGAAATGTCATATTTCTTTAAACAGAAACAAGCAATTGAATTCAAATCATTGCACGGTCATTTTAAAGCCAAATTAGCTAAACTTTTACAAGACTGGCTTTAAAAGGCATTGTTCTTACCCGTCCATATCCTTATTCTAAACCTGGGGTTCCTGTTGCAGTTCGAACAGAAGGCAGCATTCAAGAAATTACAAGTGTACGGGTTTTATAACTCATCTTCCACAGGTAAATACTACTCACACACCAGTCTCATCTCTGTGATGACACTAAAAAGCTGACAAAATCCTTAATTGATGCTTTTTAAATTTAAGTCAGGAGCAAGTCCCAGATTGTTGACTTTTGTTCTCAATTCCTAAAGAACTAGAATAGTTCCTAACTGGTAATTGACACCTTGACACCTGCAGCCATTTCATGAAAAAAAACAGTTATCCTGTTTTAGCTTACTATAAAGGCGGGAACATAACACTCAGTTTAGCCTAATGGAGGCTCTAGTGTTTATTGCAGTTGAGATGCTTGCTCCTAAAATGTCAGCCTTCAGTTTTATCCCTGCAGCAGTGCGCGGTGGTTAGATGTAGTTCACTCTGTGCCTTTCCATGAGGTCAGCACACTTGCCTATCACTCTGCATACGGGTTTATGTATGATAGAGCCCTTGGGTATTGTAACAGCAGTTGTTTTGCAGAAAAAGTAGCTTCTGCTGCTCATACACATGGCAGAAGATAGAAGATAGGCACGAAAGCTCTGGCCTTTTCCTGAGCCTGCATTTTGCTCTTAATTTGGAAGGGTTAATAAAGGAGAAGGGAACTGCTTTTAAAGGAGCGTGTGCTGTTTGTAGAGGTTTATCCCCTGATGAAGGGGCTAAAATTCCAAAACTAATATCACATCTTGGCACTAGGGCATATACACTCCAGGAAAGCAGATAAGCAGGTTGCAGAGGGGGATTTATTCTTCCCTTTCAGCACTAGAATTCTTGACATTTCAAGGTTGCTTTTAGAGATTCCAAGGAATTACTCAAGTAGCAGCAAATTGAACAAACTGCTTATTACAGGAGAAGCCACTGCATGTTAGGGAGGGCTCTACATTCTCAGTCCTGTTTGCATTTAGTGGAACTTTTTTCCTATTTTATAGGCTGGAAGGACAGTGACACAATACAGGTTGTCCAACTGAACTCCATAGTCCTTTTTATAGGCGGAATGGCCTGCATCAATAAAAGTCATACAACTAAAGGGCCAAACTAGGTTTGCTCATTACCTTGGCAAGAAGAAAAAAGGATGTCTTTCATGGAAAAGAAGTCTCTAAATCCAGCAATTAAACAACTCAATGCTGATTTGGCACATTTGCTCCTCTTGATCTCACAACATCGTCTTGTTTTATGGCTTCTCTGTTCTTCTAGTTATAGTAGTAAGTCTTGTTAGTCCTGATGCTGGGGCTGCCATCCTGCACCTGCGAATTGGGAGAAAGCTGAAGCATTACAAACATCTAGCAAGCAGCTGAAGAGCCAAGTGACAGCAAATAGAGAGAACATGCGAGACAAAAAGATCTTTTCATTTTTCCAGCAGAAAAAATACATATATATTTCTAAGCCAAAAGTTTATCTACCCAATTTGTAAATAAGCACTACTAGTGAATTATCTTACTATCTTATCCTTAAATGTGTAGATGAACAAGTCTAAGAGAAATCAGGACTAGAGTTCAGTGAGAGAAAGAGAACTAATAGGATTTGCTCTCAAGTACATGTTCTCCAAGACAATATGAGAATTACCTACTGCATATTTGACTGCAGGAAAAAAAACTTACCTTTTCAGTTCCGTCTATAATCATCTCTCCTGGACTTGGCACAGCCCTGGGGAGGTGTTACTAAGCTAATGGTCCGATTTCACATTTAGGTGCATTTACTCTGCTCTGGAGTGACACCTACTCTAGGTCTGCCCTCTTTTTATCATGTTAAGAAATCACGTGCAAGTCCTTACCCCACTTGGTAGCTCATTTTCAACCCACTGAAGCAATTTTTTTGCATAAGATCCTTATTCCAGGCACAGAGCTTTCTTCGGGGGTTAGGAATTTATGCTGTTTGGTAATTCTTGCTAAGTATTTGTGATCATGATGCGCCAAAAGGAAAAAGGAGCCTTATTCACAGTCCTGCAAAACAGACTTGTTACTCCAAACACGTCCTGGAATTTGGGACTCCACGTCCTGAGCGTTAAGTTCAGCAACTGCTCTTGTACTCACCATTTCACGCTGTTAAAACAACAGTTCCTCCACGACCCGTGCACCCCCAGCACACAACGGTCACGCACCGAGGACCAGTGACACGGGGGGATCTGC
Organism: Nothoprocta perdicaria; assembly: GCF_003342845.1. Taxonomy (NCBI): domain Eukaryota; kingdom Metazoa; phylum Chordata; class Aves; order Tinamiformes; family Tinamidae; genus Nothoprocta; species Nothoprocta perdicaria. The sequence continues at coordinate 3,977,436 of NW_020454316.1, read as the reverse complement.
CAGGCATTCAGCTATGGAAAAGGCTGGAGTTGCCAGCTCCCTTTCTGGAATAGGTTTCTGTGGAAACTGCTGCTTTTTCCCCCTTGGAGCTGTAGCCGAACAATTCCTGCGAGAGACGGGCACCAGAGAGGGTTTCTGTGCACACGCGACAGATGATTTAACCCAAGCCGTGGCCTTCACTGTGAAGCATCTTAGCAGGAACACAAGCAGGATCAATGCAGAACATCACAGACTAGGAAAAAAATCTAAGTCTCCAGTGACTGATCCCGTGGAAGAAGAGGATTACAAAGCTCCCTGCCACCCTTTCATCAGGGAAGGGTGCAATGTGGGCTCTGCTGCCTGATCTGCATGCAGGTACGAAGTTCCTAAGGCTGCTTCCAGCTCCACAGAAAGGATTTATCCCTTTACCGCTCAGCCTCAAAGAGAAGCATTGGAGAACAAGTATCTTTGGCTCAGCTCTACGCTACTTATGGCTTTATAAAGGCTGCCAGAGGAATGGCTATTCATTTTTTTTGCTTGTTTTAACATACTAGACTTTTAAAAGCTGAAGACTGTTCTTTGCCCAATTATAGTAATAGCATAACTTAGTCAAAAACAGGCCATAAATGCCTAAGGTGGTTGCTTTAGCGTAGATATATGTGAGCTATAATCACAGCTCGTTTCATGCACAGCTTTGAAATTTCTCGTGTCCGTCTCCAGCACGCTCCACCTTTCAGGACACAGTCCTGGCTTTTGGAAAGCCACCACGACAGAGGAAACTTGGCAAGCAGCTTCGTGGCAGAAGTTCTCAGCAGTTTAAGGGGAAAAAATGTATTGGTAGCAACACCCTTCTCAGCTGCATCATTTCCCTCTGCGAGCAGCAGTTTCTGTCCACTGCTGGGGAACAGAACACCAGCGAACACATCCAGCCCTCGCTCTGCGTCACACGCTTTGCTACGGGCAGCAGAGCCCTTGCTCGTAACCTGCCAGCCACACACGGAGATGGAAGTGGAATGACCCTCTTCTATAAGTGTTGAGTCTGTGCGGAACAAGAAGGGAATAAAGCCGAGCAGGGAGAACTCTAATGGAAGTGTTAAGGCCACTTGTTATATACGTGTGTGCTGCTCGTTGTGGACACCCCTATCCCCAGCTGGAAAGGGAAATAAACAGCCTGGTTGAGTCCCTGCAACACCAGCAGTGCAGCCACACAGCTGTCCTGTTCAAAACTAAGCTAACCTGGAGAAAATCTAATTTCAGACCATCAGTAACAGCAGTACCAAATCCCTGCTTGGAGCGCAGCAGTTCAAAGAAGTGTATTCACCATAAACACAACAGGGCAGGGCATGTTTCACACGATACTCCATCACATGGCTGCCTCCAAAACAAACCTATGCAGGGTGAGCTGCTGGCCCAGCTGGTCCTGCAGCTACAAGGCTGCTTTTCCATGCAAAGGCAGGAGCTTGCAGCTTGGGACAGCGCGTGGGACTGCTCCTTAGGGATGCTCCTTGGTTAGGTTGAGGAGGGGCGGTGTTAAAGCAGGCTTTAGCAATTTCTATGATGTGTTGGGTCCTGAGCTGTACAGAATTGCCCTTCTCCAATCCTAGCTTCAGTGCTAGGCAGGTTGGAGGTGCTCTCAGGAGATGGATGCACTTGCAAATCTAATTCTCCCATTGCATTATTTGCTGGTCCTCATTCTTCTAGGCTCTATGGTCCCGGCCCAGCTAAGCTAGCTGCGAAGCGAAGCCTAGTGAGGCTGTGTCAGCAATCACACGTGCAACTCTCCTAACGTCGACAGGCCCTTTGCAGGGCGAGCAGGGCTTTGGGTGAGCGCTGCAGCCAACCCAAACACCGGCTGCGAGGTGGGTCTCGTGATTGCGACTTGCATCACCTGCCAGCAACAAGAAGCTGCAGTTAAAACGTGGCCTTGGTTGCTAAGTGACAGCATCCATCTGGGCCTGTCCCCACCAGGAGATGAACATCCGTGGCCGCGCAGCAATCCCATCTTGTCCAAAACATGGGGAAAACTGCTCAGTGGAGCATCGCCAGCAAGCAGGATACAAAGCTATAGGGACAAAAGTCTTTGAGCAAAGACATTTTCATTGCCACCAAGTAACCTCAACTCTGACCCAGCAGAGGATTTTATGCATCAGGTTACCCGTGAAGAGTCCAGCAAAAACAAGGCGGAAAAACCTGTTCGAGTTTCATGGGAGAGGAGAGCAAGGAGCTGATCTGCCAGTCTATTCACAGGCAGGGAGAATAATGAAGAGTCCTGGCTGCAGATGCAGGGAGGAACCCACCAACACAGCTCCATGGCTAAGCACATACCCTGAACACCACCCGAGATGCTACATGTGGCCGCACAGGCTCATCCAGGCAATCAAACACGAGCGATGGCTCCTAGCTATTCTCCTTAATCCTTGTTATTGCTTTTCTGTCACCCAAAAGCGGGGGGGAGGGGGGGGGGAAGAGGGAGGAAATATAAGAAAAAAATCCCCCAAATCTCCTCACTCACCTCCTTTCCCTCATTCCTGCTGAAGACGTCTGCCCAGTAGACCCTGGCCTTCCCTTTGCCAGTAGTTTGGGAGCATCTTTTCCAGGCTTTTTTTTTATTACAATGAGATCAAAGATCCATCTCCATGGAAACATCTCAGCTCCAAGAGTTTCAGCCCTGTAGCTTTGGATGCTGCTCGTTGGTTTTGGCACCGTTTTCCTGAAACAGAAGCTTTAGGATGAGATGCATCAGCATTTGAGTCTCTATGTAAGGGGTTTGATTAGTAATAATGTGGTAATCGATATTGAATTGATAGCAGAGTTGCTAGGGCCTGCGGCCAAGCATGTTGCACAGCAAAGCTCAGCTCAAGCCTTGGAGGAGGCAGCTTTGAGGCCTGTCTGGACTTGCCTAGCAGAGATAGCCTGTGACACAAGGCCCTGGCCCGTGATCACCTCCGGAGGCTGCAGGCATGGATGCATGGACCATTCCATCTTCCTGCTGGTAACGCTGAGCTTCAACCCCTTCAGCTCCCAAATCTCATTCCTATGATGGGAAGAAAATAAAAATTTCAACATATATTTCAGATATGCTTTCCTATGTGTTCCACTCTGTTCCACACGCACAGACACAGGAGTGACCGGCTGGGAGGATAGCAGCAGCCTAACAGGAGATGTGGGATTCGGTTTAAACCTCAAACACAGGGCAGGATGAAAGGGAGTGGGGAAAAAACTCAGTCGTGAGACAGACATTTTCACACATCTCCCGAGATGGACAAAGAGCAAGGAGGAAGATGCACAAACACCAAACCACAACGTGGACCCTGGAGAGCATCTAGGCCAGAAGGGAGCCTCTTCCCACTGCTCTACTGGGGCTGATCCTGCTTCCAAGGAAGTCGGAGCCTGCCTTGCTCTGGTTCCAGCAGCAGCCAGCCCCAGCTTGTCCACAAGCACACCGAATGTGATTTTTATAATCATATTACAAAAATTTCAGGGTAGCAACTGTGCTGAGACCAATCCAGCTGACAGCATTTAGCCTTATCCTAGGGCACAAGCAGAATACGCCAGGCATGAATTAATACCACATAAGCTGCGCCGTGCTGTGTTTCACGGCTTAATTATAAAAGAGAAAGCAATAATCAGGGGATCTGTAAGGCTAATAGATGTTCAGAGAACACCGAGTGCGACACGAGAGCCGCAGCCAGCGCGACAGGACACGAATGCGTTTAAGAGAGCACATTAATCACAGGCGGCGCATTAACTCACGGCTGGTTTCCAACAACAGCACTTGGCCTTCAGCTGCCTTCTTAGCACCCCTGGGTGCAACTGCAGCGTCATCTAGCCCAAAGCAAGGCAGGCAGGAGCCCAAGGGGCAAGAGAACCCACCTCGCAGCAGGTCATGGAAGAGACGGGTCCAGCAGCACACACGGACATCAGCTCCAGCGAAGGGGTCTGCGAGACGGAGTTGCCTTATGCTGCTATATCCGAGCTCGGCCCCACCCTGAGCCCCATAGCAGCACCCGGCAGGTTCTGGGTCAGCAGCACCGTCCGCCAGGCCACACAGTGTGATTCACCCGGCCGAGGACAGCGCGAGGAGAAAACCAGGCCCCAGGCCACTTCCCCAGTCATCTCTGCAGTAAAATGCTTGAAAGCGCTTCTCTGTCTCCCTGGCTGCAGGATCTGTCCTAGCCCCCTTGCACTGCATCTCTCTGCAGCCTTTGGTGGCGTGGGGGGCTCGCGATGGGGCTGTGCCTCAGCTTCACAGAGCCCTTTTTGAGAAGCTCTTCTATCTACACTTAAGTTACTGAAAAGTCTCTAATAAAACTTACGGAGGAGATAGCCAGGTTGGAAGGGTCTGGTTGGTGGTATTACACACGAGCCCCCAGATTCCTTCTAGATTGAGAAGTCAGTGCAGGAAATCCCCGAGCCTTTTGCCAAAGTGTGCCAGCAGCAAGACACTTCTGAGGCTGAAAAGCTGCAGGACTGGTTGTTGGTCAGGGCTACATGAAGAAAAACTCAAAATGCTCCCCAAAATCTGCTCGATACCTTATTCTCCTGGAGAATTTCCTTTCTGCAAACTTCTCCCCTGCTAGGCCTCCGCAAAGGGAAATCCCTGCACAAGGATCAGGGAAAGCAAAATATCTCATCTCAAAGCAAGATATTTCACAGGAGGTATCTACTCCGCTTCCTAATAATCCTGTGTCCTACTTCACACCTCCTCCAAAATCAGGAAGCGAGGAGCTATTTCTGCTGGCCTGGATAAGGGAACGTGGCTGAGCCCCCAGGGATGCCCGGAGCAGGTACCACGCGGGGTTAGAGCTCGGGGTGGATTGCTCAGACAGCAGCCTCCTTCCCGGCTGCTCCCGAATCCTAACCAGGAGCCCAGGGACAACAATCCTCAAAGCTTCCAGCAGAAAACATAGGGAATTGCTTTGCACCATCCCCAGATTTTTTTATTCTGGGTCAGATTTGTGCACTGCAGTTGCATTCTCCTTACTGTCAAAGTGTATCTGTGGCCATATGGGGGTCTGTAACTCAGGCTTCCTCATGGGAATCACGGGCCAGCCACACTGACTTCCCGCAGAGACACTTCAACCATGAAATCAGTGGTAAAAAGGGAAGAGAGCCCCGCATATGGGCACAGCTTGGGGTAAAATAATTTTCCTGAGAGTGGCATAAAGACAGATATGAACAAGCTAATACCTACCTCCCTGGGGGACAAGCTCTTCTCAAGGGTCTGCAGGAACGTGAGCAAAAAGTCTTAAATCTGAATAAGCCCATAGGCATTAGAAGCTGCCCAGGTTGCATACGGAAGCATGATCTAGCAACAGATTTGCAAATAAAAGGCTCCTCTTCACTTCCCTGAAGACCTTCTGCTCAGTGTTTTCATCTTCATTTAATAACTGTTCTCCTTTTTTCCTCCCGCCTCTTATCTTTTCATCCAGCAACAACTTGCAAGAGCAGATTGCTCTCAGCAATCAAAGAAGGGCTGGGCTCTTTGTGTTTATTTTTTAAACTCTGTGTCACTACAGCAAAGCCGGCCAAAGACTGTTTGCACTAACGTTGTTCCCAAGCCTGCCAATAGCCCGGACGGTGCCAGGATGCAGCGGAGAGGAGACGTTTGCTGCTCCAGCACGTTGCCAGCCGGAGCGCTCGCGTTGCCTTAGGGACGCTGGTGCCACCAGCCCAGCTCCACTCCATCACCTACCAGAAGGTGCCTGCTGCTCTTTTCTTCTCTTCCATCCCTTCCCGATGAAGGAGCTTTGCTGTATAAACCATCCTGGTCGTAACTCCAAGATATTTGAAGGGAATCATGAAAAAAAAAAAAAAAAAAAAAAAAAAAAAAACCCTGGATGCTTCAGTGAGGTTCCTCCCTAGGGCAGCACAGTGTGATGGAGCAGGTCCAACGTAGCATCCCAGGTCTATCCCTACCTTGCTGACTCGGGTAGCACCCAGAGCAGCAGCTGGACACAAGGGGATCCCTTTCACAGCATCAGTACAATACTCGGCATGTTTTTTAAGGCTATCATTGTGAATAAATAACACAGAGCATTTCATCTCCTTTTATCCCCTTGAAGTACCTATTGAGCCCAATAGCTTTGCCAGGGAGGTGGCACCAAGTCCTTGCAGCCTTATCCAAGCTGGTCTTTCAGTCTCTCCTGTTCAAAGGGAATGATTGCCTTAATGATCGCTCCTCGCCTGCTTCAGATCCTCTATCTGCCAGAAACAGGACAGCCTGGCTTGCAGAGAAAGCCTCTCCCGAAGAGCAGCGCACACCGCGTTCTCCCAGGGACTGTAACTCTCCCTCTCCACCATTAACTGGTTAGTCCCAATTATCCTCTTCCTTTCCATCACCATTACTACATTACACATCTCACTCTTTGGCTTTTGCACCTATAGCTGCTAGCAGATTTTACAGCTGTCCCATTTTTTGCAGGAACAGCCTCATGAGACTGTTTGCATCTTTCCTGTGCACTCCCTAGCTCTCCTCCTTGCACGCAGCACAAGCCAAAGGTGAGACAGCTCCTTGCACAGCTGCTCCGGGGCCGAGGGCAATATAGGAATGATAATACAGCCTTATGCAGCGCTGCCTAAATCTAGGTCAGTGCTTAATGACCAGAGAGAGAATGACAGATGAGCACACGTTGCTTTGCCTGGGCTGATACCTTATATCCAATTTTCTTAAAGTTTGCTTGGGTGCATTTACACTTTGAGATAGCAACATAGATTCCCTGAAACTAAAACTCAAGTTACAAGTCAGCAGTAGAACCAAAAAATGCCACCAATGCCAAGGCAAAGCTCCCTTTGTTAGCCCTGGGAGCCAACTTACATGGTCCAGGTGTTGTTTGCCCCAAGTCAAGCAGGCAGCAGGCTCACGTGAACCTGGATTGATTCAGCTGGAGATACTCAACCCAAATCCATAACCTCCAGGCTCACATACACCCAATTGGCAATATTGGGAAAACAAGCCAAATAAAACTTCCAAGAAAGCCAAGTCTGGTTGCCAACCTGTCCTTCAGGCACCTCTAACAAAGCAGGACAACTTCCACTCATGACAGTCCTGAGATGAGCAACTCTGGGCTCAGCTTTTCTCATTTTAGCGCTCCTAAATTGCCCAGGTCACAGCAGACACCTGAGGCCTCTCCTCCAGGACCCATACAGGACTGCTATGGCCATCCAAGGGGCATTTAAAGTACTCACCAAAAGCACAGTCTGGCTCGGGAGGCTGATGGACAGGTAGGTCACGTCTCCATGTCTAGCAGAAACCATCACATTTCACCCATCATTGCTGCACTCAGCTCACAAACACGTCCTTGGCTGAAGCCCATCCTGCAGAAAGACATGTTATCTTAATTGGAAAACACTAACATATGGAGAAACTTTCATTCTCTTGGCTAATTTGTTCCAGCAGCTAATCATCTTCATTCTTAAAAAAATTAGCGCCTATTTTCTCATTTCAATTGGCCTGGCTTCATTTTGCAGCTGTGGCTTTAGGACATACATCTTCTTCCCAGCCTGTGCAGCTCTTGAGCACCTGTTTTTCTCCTTGTGAACCTATATATATATTGCTATTTTTTTTCTTTTTTTTTTTTCTCCAGATAAATAACTACAACCTCTTAAGTTCTAATCTTAGGCATTGATTATGATTTTTGGTGGGGGAGGATATACTTTGCACTGAGGACATGATACTTCATGGGGCTTCCTGCCACAGAGAGCACACAGATCTGCTTTGTTGCTGAGCGTTTTGTTTGGGTTTAGATCCTGTTTTGTGTCACATCTTCATTAGGAAACACGACTCAGCCCAAATGACAGAGTCTGGTGCCCAGGAGCAGCCACTGCTGCAGATCAAGGCCACTTGTGGTGAACATCACTTCTTGGTTGTGACCAGCTGTAATCACAGCTGAGCTTGTGCGGAAACTAACTGCACCTGAGCCCAGCTCCATCCTTCTCCATCTCAATCTTCCGACTCCCAATCTTCGTCCATCTGCCCTTTAGGATTCCTTGTGATCTTCTCATCTGATTTTTGACCGCCTCCTTTGGCTTCAGTTAAACTGATCTTCTCTAATAAAGCCACCCCCCTCCTACAAGTCACTGAAAGAACATGTGGCTCTTTCCTCATCAGTCTCTTTCTGGTCTTAATCTTCATTAACCTGTGAGCTTTCTAGGGCATGGACTGCCCAGCTCCTCCTCTGCGTCTGCCCAGGACAGCGAGGGCAAATGCACCTTTGTAAGAACATTTAATTAAAACACATGTTCACCCATGCTGATTAGTCAGAGGACTGTCAGCTAAGCCAAGTATTAAAAATTAAGTTTAAATGCAATCAGTTTCTTACTGAAAAATATGCATTCTTGGAACACAATATATCTGGACACATTTTTGTCTGGTTTAGCTCGTAGCTTCCTCAGGGTGGGATCCAATTCTATGTGATTTGTAGCGAGCAGAACAGCCGGATGCTCTACAGCCAGCAACATACAAATAGGCAGTTTAATTAATGCCAATAAACTGCAGTTACAAGCAGCAACTGATCGAAACAGCACAGAGGGCACCCCCGGAGTCTGTGGGTACCAAAGTGCAGAGCAGGGTGCTCTTCCAAAGCCCAGTGCCTTCCACTGCCCTCCCGTGCATGGAGTCACGGGATGGGTTCCTGCAGGGAGGCTCCTCTGGCAGGCGGCACTTCCAGGTGAAGCTGCAGCTTCTCCTCCACCCTGATGACAAGAGCAGCAAACAGGGCGATTCCTCAGCCGCGATGCCGCTGGGCTACGGCACCGGGATTTGATCTTCAAGGGCCACTACGGCTGCTAAGACTGCGAGACGTTTGTTTCCTGACTTCGGTTTATGCCTCTTGGGGCCAGGCCTGGCTCCCAGCCAGGATGTTCCTTTTTGCTTCCACCTAGGGACGGGCAAAATAAGTGATCAAAGCACAGGAGGGATCAAAACATAAAAGCGAGAATAAATCAAGGAATGATGCAATGGGACTCCACTCCTCTAATATAATTAACCTTTCCAGGAACAGATAATGCTCCCAAATTAAAGGACATCCTGGGACAAAAAAAAAAAAAAAAAAAAAAAAAGCCCGTGCATCTCATGTGGGAGAGAGGAAGGGAGTGCAGGAGCATCAAGGCGGACGCAAGCACCACTCCCATGGGGCAGCTCCTCTCCGGCACCGGCACAACCACATAACTAGCGCTCCGGTCTGCAGACACCCACGGCGTCACCCATTGCTTATTAAGTGAGGAGATTAAAGGGCTCTCCGTGCTCCCTGCACCGTCTCCGTGACATCCCCAGGCCCTTTCGGGAGGGCGCTTCCAGAGCGCGCTCCCTCTTTGCTCCCGCATCCCGTGACCAGCCCGCCGGGCCCACCAAAGGCCACCGCATCCCAGGGCTTCGGGGGGCTGCGGCCACCCTCTCCCAGCCCGTTTCCCCCACCTTGCTTTGGGGTGACCCCGCTGTCCCCGCTCCTCGTGCCGCCGGGCAGGGCGCCCCTGGCGGTTGCCCCGCGCGCCGCCCGCCGGAGCCCGCGGCGGGAGGCGGCCCCGGCGCCGCTCGGCGAATCCCGTGGGCTCCCGGCGGAGGGGCCGAGCCCCCCCCCGTGCTCCCCCTTTTTCCTCCTCCTCCTGCTGCCGCCGCCGCTGCCGGGCTCCGCTCCGCCTCGCCAGCCCCGAGCCGGCGCTCCCGGCCCTGCCCCGCGTCCCCGGCCTCCGCAGCCCCGGCCCGGCGGTGAGTGCGGCCCGCGGCTGCCGAGGGGGACGGGAGGGAGCGGGGGGGACCCGCGCGGCTTCCCCCGGGGCTCCGGGCATCCTCCTCGGCGAGCGGGCGCCCGCGCTCCGGCATCCTCCGGCCGTGCTGGAGCATCCTCCCCGGGTACCGGAGTCCCCCTGGGAGCATCCGCCCCGAGTGCAGGGGTCTGCGCTCGGGGCAGCATCCTGCGTTCTGGGGGGGTCTCTCTCCGAGTGTCCTCCCCGGGTGTGGGGGTCCTTCCCGGGGCATCTTCCCCAGATACCGGAGTCCCTGTCAGAGCATCCTGCCGGGGTGCAGGGTCTGTGCTTGGGGCATCTTCCCCACGTACCAGGGTCTGGAGCATCCTCCCTGGCTGTGTTCGGGGCAGCCTCACTGAGAGCCAGGAAGGGGGTCCTGCTCATTTTGTGCTCCCCAGGGCACGGAGTCCTGCTCGGTGCCCTCTTCCCCGGGTAATTAGGCTGGCAGCAGTGCTCATGTCCAGGCTTGGGCGCTAGAGGCTGTGTCAGAGCATCGTCCTGAGGGCTCCGGTGCTTGGGATTGTGCCGGTGCCACCCTCCCAGGGCTCGGGTGCTAGGGGCAGTGCACAGTACATCCCCTCCTGGCGCCGGAGCATCCCTCCCTCCCCACACACCGACTGCTGGGATCCCCTGGGCAGTGCAGGGCGCTCTGCCTCCTTCCCAGAGCTGCAGGGCCAAGGGGCCAGGTGGGGACAGGTATCCCAGAAGCAGGATGGCACTGTAGCATTTCCAGAACCTGCCTCCTACCAAATCAGCTGGCAGTGCTGTCTGTCAGCTACGATGTATATAGGTGGCCAGTAAGAAATCACGAGGTTGGGGTCTGGCTCACCCCAGGTCATGCTGACTTTGTGCTCTTACCCCGGTGCCCCCTTGCTCTCCTTGATGAAATGATGCCAATGTTCCCTACCTGGCAGCATTGCAAATAAGGCACTTTGCTTCCTTGGGAAGAGGTACAGCATTACAGTGCATTTATGCCACATGATCAACCACTTCTATAATGCCCGTGCTCCAGGGAATATCTAAGCACAGCCATACCTGTTCATGCATTCATCTGTATGGAAACTCTGCAATTGCTTTCCTGGCCAACGTCGGGCTCGTCTTGCAGAAATCATTTAGCCTGTCTAGACAACTATGATGAAGAGCAAAATGCCCGGAGCTGTGAGTGATGTGAGCCTGGCTATCTCTGCAGGGCTGTATCTGTCACTTAGTACTGCTGCTATCCACTTCTGGGGACTTTTGGCTCTTTGGTTATCAAATGGGCATGAAACAGCCGGGGGATCGTGCAGGTCTGTTTCCTGTAAGAACAAGGAGGAAAAAAAAGCAGCCATCACACACGTGCAAGGAGTATTATGAAGTGTGGAACAGGGCTAAAATGAAAGAGGAATTCATATGACACAAAAATGGTGAATAAATAGGGGATGAGCAAATGGAAGGGGCAAAGCAATATCCATCTTATTTTCTGGACCAGGTCATTGATATTTGTATGGCTCTTGGAGACCCTCAGATAGAAAGCAATATAAAAAAAGTAGCATTATGTACGAGCATAGAATATATAAGAAGGCTGAGACTATGGATCATGTATGTCCTTAATACATATACATATGAAGCAGCATGGATTGAATAGAGCAACCTTGAACATAGAACAGCATCAGGGAAGATGTGCAGGTGTTTTTGAAGCCCTGCAAGAGTCTGTCTAGGTACATAATGACCTTTACAAATCTGTTTTTTAATCCTGCAAACATGTCCACAAATGAGTTGTCGAGCTGACCTGTCTAAGTAAATGTATCATAAAATCCATGTGAGGGTGAACTTGCAGGACTGAGCCTTAAGGATAGTAAGATATCACAGGTAGATGCTATTCCAGGTAAATGCATGTGTGAATCCCTGGAGGCTTCCACAGCTCCAGGAATGACTCATTCCCAAAGAGACCACACAAAGCATCTGTTTCAGTGTCACATACATAATCTGGAGACATTACACATATATATTACTGGGATCTAGCAGTACCTGAGGCCAGAAAGATCTTGTCTAATTTTATGGTCTGGAACACACGAAGATCTGATTCATGACTTCATGGCCATTTAATGCAAAGTCTCTTAATGCAAAGTTAATGCAAAGCTTCCGTCTGCGCAAACAACTGCGCTTAGGTCCTTGAGGAAGGAGCTTCAGTAATGAGCATTTAATTTGCACCAGGGTTAAATGCTCCCATGTCTGAGCATCCTCCTTTTCTCCCATTCCACTGGACTTTCTTACCTATTCTGAGTGTTCATTGAATGATCTTGTTGGTCAGGAAAAATCTTTTTTCATATAGGTCAACAAATAGGGAAAACTGCTTTCAGGCTGTCACGTGAGTTAAACAAGGAAGGAGAGAGTGATCTAAAAGTAGCAGTAGCAGATAACACAAATCTCAGGGAAGGAGCTATTTAGCAACCAGGGCATTTATTGATAATTAGCTGATGCTTGTTATGTTTGCTCTGGGCTTTTCATTTAGGTTGACGAGCTATGAATTTTCTGCACTATCACCACTTATTTACAGTACAGTGCCTAATTTAAGCAATTATTCAATTTTAACAGACTTGGCTGATGTCCTTCACACATCCAAAGAGTCCAGTAAAATGAATCAGTCTCTAAATACTTCGTAACAATTGAGAGGGGAAAAAAGGCTGAGTTAACCCTCCTTCCATGCCCCTGCATTCTGCAGTGTGTATAAGAGACAGAGGGAGAAATGGCTTACAAGCTGACTTATAAAATAGACAACTTTGGAACAATCAGCTTAAAACTACATATATACGACCCAGTGTTAGGGCCAGACTCTATCAAATCCAGATAAAGCTGTTATGCACTGCATGTTCTTTCCTGGATCAGCACCATATGGGCTCTGTTCACCAAGGACTGTTTCTCTCACAGCAGAATATTGCAGTGAACTTGCATGATACTGTATGACATTGCCTTGGCTTCTGCATGCCGCACACTGCCAGCAAGCAGTGTCAACATACTGGAGAATAAATGACAAATCTGTGAATTACAAAAAGAATAATTCATGGATGACTTTCAATTACAGAGAATAATTTATAGGTGCCTGATTTGCAAAGAGAATTATTTATGAGTAACTTGAGTTGTGTATAAAATCCTTTACAGGTTACTGGAACAGCGGGAATAGAGCGACTGCTCAGCTGAGAGGTGCTGAGCCTGGAAAAAATACCTCTTTTGGGTCAGGGCTGGTGCAGCACGTGCACCCTGGCATGCCAGACAGGCAGAAAAGTGTCCAGCTTAATTCCTTTGTGGGACTTCCCTTTCATGGAGATCCTTTTGGGATTCCCAGCTCCGGGTGGCCCTGCCAATGCTCTGCAGGGACCCTGAGGTGACATTTCTCCTCTGCAAGACTCGGGATAAAAATCCATTGTTTGTCTTTAAGCAAAATGGCCTGAAAACTAAATATTCATATATATATATATATATATATATATAACTACAATAGATGTATATTTTATTTTTACTTCTGTATTCCCCTCTTGCACCTTTATTTTCTTTCCTGCCTTGCAATCCCTCCTTCCTGGATACCTGAGGGGCACAAGGAGCCCTGGGTGCTTTCCCTTCAGCATCACCACCCTGGGATTTTCAATCAAGAGCCTGTGCAAGCTGCGGTGTCGTTCCTTGATGAGGCGCCGCAGCCGAGCGTGCTGCATCCTCGACACGCAGGCTGAGCATCACAAAGCCCTTTTGCAGCACTTCACTTAATGACACAGTATATCCATATATTAGATCAGGTGCAAATAGCATCTACTACAGTTAATGTTGTAAAACGGTTTCCGTTTTAAACTGCTGGCAGGATCCATAAAAATTTTCCGAAACATTAGTTTTCTCTAGTGAAGTATTTTAGGAAATGTTCTTAAATAAAAATAATTATGTTGGGTTCAGTGAATGTGATGGGTCATTGCTGTTCTGTTGGAAGAAAAACAGGGAGCCCAGGAGAGGGAGATAACTGCAGACCAGGCACTGCAAGGGAATTCCTTTGCTTGAGGTTTCCACCGACTGAGCATGGACGTCTTGGGGCTTGGTGGATGTTCCCAGGACGCCTGTGATCATAGATGGGGAAAGCCAGTACGGGGTGAATGTTCCCTTTTAGGAAGTCTTGGGAAACAACGTGTAGCCCACAGCTTTGGGTACACACTATATGCCTTGAGAGAGCCCGGGGGAACATATGCCAAGAGACTGTGCGCTCATTGTACTCGCTGCTGCTGCAGACACCCCCTCCTCACTGCTTCCCACTTAGAAGAGAAAAATCTATTCATTTTGCAACATCTATTCAAGCAAGCCCCACTCCTGCACACCCCACTACATTTGCTTACCAGGAAATGCTGGTAAAAGCAGCTTGTGCCTCTCAGAAACCTTCTTTGGCAAAAGCGGTCTCAACTTGGACCATCACGGAGACCTTCCTAGGACGGTTCTGCAAAGCCCTGCCTGTATCTACAAAGAATCTCATTGGAACAGCCAGATCTCACCCTCAGTGATTTTAATACAGCTAGTAGTTTCTATAGATAAGTTCTGCTTATAGATAAGTTCTTCTCATAGATAAGTTCTATGCTAGATAAGAATAAGTGAAATCTTGACCTACTAAAGGCCACAGCCAAACTCCTGATGACTTGGGGGGCCATGAATCTCATTTTACCTTCCTGAGTGTAGAACTAAGTCAGAGCTGCAGAAATTTGGGTAACAAAGTTGAAAACAACCTCACCTGAACTTACAAAAAAATGACAGAAGCAATTTCACAGCATGAAGAGGTGGCTGAGAAAGCATCTTAGGTCTTACTTTAAAGTTGCTCTTAGGTTAGGCACTCAGTACCACTTCAGGTCCCCCTGTGCTGTCTGCAGTTGGGCATTAATGCTAGCAAAACACAAAGCTTGCAGGAATAAAGGGAAACTGTTTACCCGTTCCTTCGCCTTTGCTACCTAACAGTGTCAAAAAATAGCATCAGAATGAGGATTTTTTTAAGGTCTGTTCATGCACACAAGTATTTTCCCAAGGGCTACTTGGATAGATGTAAAGAAATTAAATATTAATTTTAGTAGGCTGCCATCTTTCTCTTTTGGCACAAACTGCCAAAGCTATCTCTGAGTAACTGAGGAAAGAATGTGGATCCCTTTGGTACTGTTTTTTAAACACTGAGTTCATCGTTATATCACTGTTCCCAAGAGCCAGTGAAAGACACTGGCTGCAGAGCTACTTAAATTATAGACATACCCTGTTCTTTCTAAAAATATTTCACCTCTTTTTTTTTCTCTTCTTTTCTTCTTTTTTGTTTTTTTCCTATGCTTGAATAGTGATGGTCAGCAGCTTCCAAATTTTCTTATGCACCCTGGAAGACTTGTCTGGTTTCTTTTAAAGCAGGCTTAACTTGCCTAATAGATTAACCCAGTGCTTGTGTGTGTACACGAGTACTCCCATTCTGCTGTCTGTGACTCGCATCCTGGTCATGGATTTCTTAGATGGAAACATGTGCAATAAGTATGATGCTCCAGAACGCCTTGGATTCACTGTCACACAGTGCCCGTGTGTGCAATATCCATACCCTGGTCAGTCATCCTCTGGTAGCAGGCTTGCCTGCGCCGTGGAGTCAGGGCTCTGCTTGCACAGTCTTCAAGGCCACGACTCCAAATGCTGGTGGCTCTGCCCAGGGTGATGTTGCAGAACACTCTAGTTCTACTTGGTTGGTCTCCTTGCAAAAAAAAAAAAAAGGAAAAAAAGAAAAAAAAAGTCTCTGCAAAATCCTCACATACAGTAGCCAGAGAGGTAGCACTTCTTTTCCTCTCTTTCTCTGCTCTCTCCAGGATATCCACTGGGATCCCAGTGGCATTTGAGGTCAGGTGCCTGACCTCTGCATCTCCTTGGAAAACACCGGAGAGCACCCTGGAAAGGATATTTCCAAAATGCTATGAATTTATTTCTTTTTGCTCCGGGCTTTTATTTGCCCTTTATTTACCACTTAGCATCATCACCAGCTCTCTTGATGCCAACGCAGTGTGACACCAAGTTGCTTATGAGGTGACACGAGGGCAGTGGAACCATAAGCAAGTAGCTAGGGAAGAACAGCGGTCAAGCACAAGCCACTCGTGTCGCGTCCCACCTGCACACGGAGTGGCCACATGGCACAGCCTGACGAGCCAGGTCAGCAGCTAGGGGGGAGGATTAAAAGTAGCTAGAGGGAATTGTCAACAGAGCAAAGCTGCTTTTGCTTTTGCATCATTCAGAAGTCTAGGGTTTGGGCTGCCGGATGAGCTGCCCAAAGTAAGGGCCAAGGTCTCCCCCTTTCATCCTGTCCTGGATTTCTGTGCCTTTGAGAGCTGCAGCACTGGTGAGTTTTAGCTGAAGCAGAAAGGAGCATCACTTCCCAACGACACATTTGCAGCCTGATGTCTGCAAATACACGGGGGCATTTGCCATGTTATTGGGACTTTGGGATGGGTCACCAGAACGAAAACAAACAAACAAAAAACCCAGATGATTTAAGCTAGACGTCTGGTAGCAATAATGGGGCTACACATTCTTGAGCACCATCTACTGGTACGTTGCCCATAAACCAGAGACGTACGTGCCGATACGGAGCACCCTGCAGCAGCTTTGTCACAGAAGAGCACAGGGCTCCTGGCCAGCTCCAAGTACCCTGTCTAAACTGGTGGTTGGGACCTCGGGACAAAAGCAAAAGCTTTTCACAAGGCCACACGCTGACGGCTGCGTCCATCCCTCCAGGCAGTGCCGCAGCCAGTGGGAGCCTCCAAGATGCTGCAGTGCAAACACGCTCAGGAATTCAGCTTCGGGCCCCGCGCTCTGAAGGATGCTCTCATCTCCACCAACCCAGCCCTGCAGGAGCTCTATGTCAAAGCCTTCTCCAGCGCCGAGAAGCTCTTCCTCTCCGAAGCCTACAACCCCCAGCGAACGCTCTTCTGCTCGCTGCTCATCAGGACGGCCTTCGACTGGCTCCTCAGCCATCCCGATGCCCCCGAAGACTTCGAAACCTTCTACCACTCCATGCTGAGGAGGAAGCAGAATTTCTATCGCAAGCACATTTACTTGCAGCCGATAGGTAACGTGGGCCAGGAGAACATGGTGTCTTGACTGAGCTACACAGAAAGGCAGGGAGGGAGGTGGGTGGTGCTGGGCACACTAATGCCCATTGGCCTCTTGTAAGGGCTAACGTAGGAAAGGAAACTGCTGCCATAAAGATGAGTTTGTAATATCCAAGGCTCTGACGTGCCTCCAGGCCAGAGTCCCAAGCTAGGATGACAACTGTCAGTAAACATCTCCTGCAAATGCCGTGAATGCCATGTGTGCCTTTGGGTAAGACACGCTATGAATACACATACATATATATGTGTATAAATATATGCATATATATTTATATAAGTAAAATAATGCTGGATAAAACAACAATTCTGGGACTCCTCTTAATTTTAAACCCCATTTATCCTGCCAGTATCCCTGGCAGTTCATGCAAATTAACATTCCACCCCACCCAGCCCACAGGTTAATCTTTCTGCACAGCTTCTGTCTCAGAGAAAACCTTCCTGGAGCACCTGCTCTGTTACGAGGTGTATCATCTCTGCAGGAGCCCCCTCTTTTCCTTCAGTCTCTCTATAACCACCTCCAGATGCCCACAACATCCCGTAGCAAGCCCCTTGCTGCTGAGCGAGCCACCCTCTCGCTGCAGCAGCCCTGGGGACGCCCCTGCAGAGCTCGGGGTCCCCTGGGCTTCGAGGCGCTGATCCGTGCAGCTTCTCCCCGCAGACTTAACCGAAGGGCCCGCGGGGCTCTCGCTGCTCGACTCCCTGCAAAGCTGCGTCGAGTCCTTCTTCCTGGGCCTCCGCGTCAAGTGCCTTCCCTCCATCCCCGTCTCCTCCATCCACTGCTGCTACCGCCACTGCCGGGACTCGGACCGAGTGCAGCTGCACGCAGGTAAGGCCGGCAGAGCCCTCGGAAAAGCCCAGAAAATCCCAGAGTGGGGAGGAAGGGAGAAATCCTGCTGCTGTGGAAAACCCATCACTCTGAGCCCGGAAACAAGAATGGAAAGCAAAGCGGGTTTCGTCACGTTTTCCTCTGCTGCCTGCTCTTATCGGCGTCGCAGTGTTTAGATCCTGCCCTGCACGGTGGTTAAACGGGCTCCAAGGGGAAGCGCTGCGGATTGCCCGCACACCCAACTTGTCCAAAGCCAAAGCAAGTCAGTGGCCGGGGTGGTGCAGGACTGCGCTGGCCTTTCATGTTAGGAAATCAGAGTTCAGGTGTCACCCACATCCCCAGAGAGATGATGGGTTTCCCGGCTGACAAACATCCCTTTGGAACAAGCGGTTTCCAGGTACCGGGGCAGCCTGTGCTCAGCACTGACCACGGCTGCAGCAATGGGATGCCCATAGGGAAATTCCTAGAGTTCCAGGCACTTATTTCCACAGATTAGTGCTGAATTCATCCCATGCCAAAACAGGAATTTATCCTTAGTTTTAATTTGGTTTTACAAAGTGTTCAACATCTCCTCAACGGAATATGACAGAAAAGGCCATTAGATCTTCCTTTGGAGATACTGAGTCCAGCAGCTCTGTCAATGTGTGCCTTGGATTACAGGCTCCTTTCTGTTAGCAGGAGGAATTCTGGCTCCCTCACACCTTCACATTAATGGACATCTCTCTTGTATTTGACCAGATGGGATCCTGAATTTCCTGAAGAACAACAAGCCCATGGATGCCCTGTGTGTCCTGGGACTCACACTGCTGGACCTTTACCCCTGTGAGACCTGGAGCTTCACATTCAGCAAATTCCTGCCCGGACAAGGTGGGATTTGCATCTGATGATCTCCTAGCACAGGATAAAAAATAAAACAACAACAACAACAAAACATACAAAAAAGCAACAAACAAATTATACCCAAAAACCTTCCCTGGGAGACTAGAAAAGGCACATCTTATTCTCAAAATTTCATTCAGCTTCTTGATAAGAGGAACCGTGTATTTTTGTTTTTCTAGTTTTCTTGCAATTTAAAAATAGGAGAGACAGGGCTGAGACTCCTGTTTTAAGCAAAGGAACCTGATGCACTAGCAACCCTTGGGGAGGTACATCCTGACGCTTGCAGCATGCTAAAATTGCAGCACAGCAGCTTTCCTTTCCTGCTCCTAAGGTGAGAGGCAGGCGCAGGAGCGCCAGCGCCTCACCTGTGTGTGCCTCTTGTTACAGAAGTGGGAGTTTGCAGCTTTGCCAGATTTTCGGGGGATTTCCCCCCATCTGGCTGCAGCAACTGGACTCCCCTGGTGCAGAAGGAAGGTCCGTGCGAAGCCAGCAGGGAAAGCAGAGAGCGGACGGTGCCGTTCAGCGCCCTCGAGATGGTCCAGTGCTGCAAGGTAGGATGAGCAACGTCCCTCACCCTGCATTTCTTGCAGTGCAAGAATGTGTATTTCACCCAGGCCTGGGTAAAACCCATCTCTGCCCCATGGAGCAGAGGTGGTGAGAGCAGGAGGCTTGAGTGACCACGTGTTGCTGCGATCTTTGCTTTCCCGCAAGGTGACGTGCCACGAGATCTGCCACCTGATGGGGCTGGGGACCTGCCGCTGGCTGCAGTGCATCATGCAGGGCGCGCTGAGCCTCGACGAGGCCCTGCTGCGGCCCCTGGAGCCCTGTCCCATCTGCCTCCGCAAGCTGCAGCACGTCGTGGGCTTCAAGCTCGTCGAGCGCTACAGGGTGAGAAACGGACCCAGCAGCTTGTCCTGGAGCAGCGGGGGAAACGGGGAGCAAAAATGATGCCTAAATAGGGGTATTTTGAACAGTCCCTGTGACTGTCTCCTAGCTCTTTACACCACCTCTATAGCTGCAATGTTCACAAGACACAGTGCAAAAGTCCTACCCTGTTTTATGCCTCCGGAAAAGAAGGTCAGGAAGGGTGGGCAGGTCTCAGGTAGAGCAAGTGCAGACGGAGCGGCAGTTGGAAGTGGAGTTTGCCACCTCCATGCCCTTGCCTGTGTGTCAACAACGTTCTCTGCCTCTCTGGGGCTGTTGGGAGCACAGAGAAAATATTAGGTGGGCTCTTTGCTGCAGTTCCTTTGTTTAACAACATAAGGAAGGATCTCAACATATTATATAGGGTCCTCCGGCACTTTGTACATTGGCTGCACTGAGAGAAGCTGGTGCTGCTGATGGGCTCAAACTGGAGCCCTGCGAAGTGTCAGGCAACAGGTTTCATTCCTAGTGATTTGCTTGGTGTGGGCATCCATCTAAAATGCTCCTGAATGAAAAAGTGCAAAGAGGTTCTCACTTTCTGGTTAAGCACAAGAACAGAGGCTACAGCCTTAAAAAGCATTCAGATCTTTGACTCAAACAAGCTACCCAGAGACTGAGAGACAGGGAAAATTTTCAGTCTTTTTGTAGTGATTTTGAGCTAATCATCCCCTGCTTTTGACCTAAATAATCCATCCTCATCTCAGCAGCTTTTTCTCTTCTTAGGAAACGGGCTTCCTAACAGTCACCATTCTTCCCCAAATTCACTTGTCTTGGGAATTTTAAGAGATATTGAAACATTCTGGGCTGGTTCCAGCTTTCAAAGGCATCTCTGCCCCTTTCCCTAGTGCAGCTCCCATTGCAGGGTCTGGCACCCTCTTTGTTCCCGGGGGGAGGGAAGGGAGCTGGAGGTAGGACCAGGCAGGAGGGAAGTTGTTCCTTTGCATTTGTTCTTGCCCCAGAGGGAGGGGGCAGGGTGGCTTAACTTGTCTGAAAGAGGCCATTTTATTCCTGTATGAAATTCTCCCCCGAGGCTCCGTGCCCAGACTGAAATGAGAAAGGGGGACGACTGCTCCCACCCCCTCAATTTGAGCTCTTTATCTTTTCTGTCAGGGAAAGCCTGACAGGGAGCAAGGGGGGAGGACGAGGAAGGGGGAAGCGGGAAGCTGGGGGACAAGGGAGCTCCACAGGGCTGAGGGACTCGGTGCCATCGTCTTGCCCAGGATGGGGGGACATCTCAGCCTCATATCCCTTAAGTGCCACCACCGTGTTTCTCATAGCAATTGCAGGGCTGCATAAGGGCATCAGCTGGGAGCTGAGAAAAGAAAATACAGAAATAGGCCACAAGGGTGTGAAAAAAAGCTGAAAAACACACACATACGTGCAAGAAAAGCACACACTAACAAGCCAGACAGAGAGATCACCTTTTATCCGGTGATGACTGGAGCAATGTGATTCATTCCCCAAGGCTTAAGGAATACACGCACCAGAAGCAGCTCCTTGTATGCCCCATTGTAGCGTTTAATATTTAGAAAGGAAATTGTCTCAGACATTTTCCTTTCATTAGCTCTTTCCTGGAGCCCAGCCGTCCCTGTGGTGCGTTTCAGCTCCCAAGGCAGCGAACTGCTCTTTGCAACGAGGCGCGCGCTGCCGCCGAGGTGGTAACGCGATGAGAGGAGACCGTCCAGTTTATCTCGGGAGCCTCAGAACAGACCCGGTTCCCTGCCGAGCAGCTCGGCTGCCGGGAATCGTGGATGCAGGGGAGGGGGTCAGCGCCGTTTCTCTCCTGCCTCCCTGTGATGGGGCGGACACAGCCCAGGGCTCGCTCGGATGCTCCAGACTCCGATGGGAGCTCCGAGGAGCTCGATGCTTGGATAGGGGCTCCAAGGAAAGGAGGGAGCAAAAAGCCCCAGTTTTAAAGGGTAACCCCGCTTCTCCCAGCCAGGAACGTGGCACTTCCAAGCGAGGCACCGGAATGACGAGGCTCATCCGAGAAGCCTTGGGAAAGGCGAAGCTGTCGCCCGCCGTTCCCCAACCGGGAACCGCTTCTCTCGTTACAGAAGCTGTACGCGTGGACGCAGACGGTGCTGTCGGGCTGGCCGCGGCATGGCCCGGCCGAGCTGTCGGCCTCCGAGGACCCCCTGCCGCTCAGCTCGGACTCGGGCCTGTGCTGCGAGCACGACTCGGAGGCCGTGACCTCGCTGTCGGAGCCGCTGACGCCGGACGCGTGCAGCCAGGCCCTGTCGGTGGCGCCGGAGCTGGAGGCGGACGAGCAGCCCTGCTCGCCGGGCGAGGCGCGCGGCCCGGCCCCGCTCGCCGCCCGGCCTGCCGACGCCGTCAGGGAGTACGAGCTGTGGCTGGAGGCCTCCATCGCCGCCCTCGAGAGGAACGTCTCCGAGGAAGAGCTGGCGCGCGTGGACCAGGCCGTGGACGCGCTGGCCAGGTGGGAGATGTTCACGGGGCAGCTGCCCGCCGTGAGGAAGGATCTGCCCTTCGCCAGGGACCACGCGGGGCTGCGGAAAGTTCTCGGAGACAAATTTTCCTCCCTGCGGAGGAAACTCAGCTCAAGAAAACTGGCCAAAGGGGAATCGTCCCCGCATCGCTGGAGGTGGGAGGAAAACTAGTGTGGCTCTGCCTCAGGTTGGGCTCACGCAGCTTTGGTTACCTTTTTGTTTTGCTCCTCATCTTTCTCAGCACGAGTTGTTGCTATCAAAGAGAGAAAGGAGCTCCCCCCAGGAATAAAATGTGTTTCTTTTTTTGAGATTCCTAAGTCATGTTTTTGATGTGATCTGTTGTTCTCCAAGGGCTTTTCCTGTGCTGGCTGAAGACTGCAGTGCCCATCCAAGCCATGCCAAGGTCTGTGTAGGCACTTGCATCTGGAGGCCAAGTCTTGCTTTGTCCGAAGGCAGTGGCGGAAGGGACTGTGCTCAGCCCAAGACATCCACAGGAGCTTAACTCCCAAGTTAAGCCAGAGGGAGGGAAGGAATGCTGGAGATAGGACGAGGCAGGAGGAAAGTTGTCCTTTGCCCACATCTTCCTTGTGATCCAGGTCTCTTCCCCATCTGCCTACTGTTGCTGCCAGGCTGGTGCTTGGAGGCAGAGGACAGGGCAGAGGCAGCGAAGCGGGAGGCTCCCTGGCCGCCGCGCTGCCCTGAACAGCGCCAGGTGAGGGCGGCCTTGGCGGCCGCACCAGGGCTGCTCCGGAGCTGCTCCCTTCAAACCCATCCAGGCCCGGGCCATGAGCGGTGACTACTCCCTTCCTCTGCAGACTGGCACCGGAGAGAGAAATCTCCGAGAACACAACTCGCTCACCGTGAACTGCGGAGGGACCCGGGCCTGGATCCCCTCTCCCTGCCCTGGAGGTTACGCACAGCCAGAGCTCAAGCGGCTGGTGGGTTTTTGGCTCTGAGGAAGACTGACCCTCTCCCTTCCCGGTCCCCCATCCCCTGGGACACTTGTGACCCTGTGTCCGAGCTTCAGGTTTTGCACATTTAAAAATACCTCTGATTTATCAGCCACAAAGCAGGACGAGCAGGGAGAGATGAAGTCAGCCTGGCTCGGGGGGGAGAGGGGACGTGTCCTTCAGGGCAGCCGCCGGCTCAGAGGGCCCCAGTAGCCCTGCAATGTGTTTCTGCAAGGGGAAAACACTCCAGGAAAGCTTGGCATGAACTTTCCAGGTGAACAAAACAAACATTCAGTGCTAATCGACTCAATCCCTGTTAATAAATTGACTCCAAGGAAAAGCAGATTCCCATCAGCATGATTCACACAGGGAGAGAAAGGGAGCTCTGCCGTTGGGACGGATGAAGGCAATTCCTGGAAACGCGTTTTTTTCCGGGCTGCAGCCGGAGCCGCTGCTGCCGCCTCCTGGCTGTCTCCGAGGTGCTGGCTCTGCAGCTCATCCCAGAGGCTTTGGGAGCAGCAGCAAGTCCCAAACTGACACCGCTTCAATCACAAAGTCACATACAGCCCTGTGCTTGCTCTCCTGTTGCTCTCACAGATTCACCATTTTAAGCAAGGACTTACCTTGTTTGGTTAACCTTGCTTGCTCCAACTTCATTCTGTAGCAACTCCCTAGGCCAAACTTCAGAAACTTTCCCAGCAGATGCTCTTTTTGCAGGGTGACGGCGCTGCCAGAGGGTTAGAGAGGGAGACAGGCAGCTTCCTACCATAGCAAAGTAGTCCAGGAACGCCACAGAAAAAGGGGAAATTCCTTACACGACATTCATAACTCTTCTGGGAAAGCAGGGATTTGGGGGAAGAGCCGTTGCTTACTATTAGTACCTATTTTTGATGCAATCACTGACAGAAACCTTACTTACTAGCTCTGTTTGTCCAAAACAGACTACACATGTCTTATTTTGGGTAAAGCTCTGGAGACTGAGCAGCTTGAACAGCAGAGAAACTTGATTAAAACAAACCAAGATCCAAAAAGCTTCCTAGCAGCACCTGGAGCTGCTGTCGTTCATTCACACCTGAGGAAAAATAAAACCTGAGCTGACCATACTTCGTGAGAAGTCGAATAGTGACAACATGAAAGCACTCAGCACCTCTTGGGAAAAAAGCATCATTCCCAAATGCAAGATGTAGCTGAGAACTTTTCCAGAGTTTGGTAAAAAAGACGAGCAATGCTCTAAGAAGTAGTTCGGATTGTGCACCTGCCAATATAACTGTGCATTAGCAGCTTCACAAGAAACAGCTCTAAGATCTGCAATAAAACTCTGCCAGCGCTGACCTTTCACAGCACAAGCGAGGAAAGGTTAGAGGCATTCCTAAGGATCGGGGCTCAAATCCTGGCAGGCCTGGATTATGTCAGGATGCTGGTACAGAAAGAGATGGCTGCTGGAGACTCTCCAAAGGGTCACACATTAGGAAGTCTGGCAGAGGGACAGGGCACCAAGAAAGAAACAAATGCAGTTCAGGCCTATTATCAAACCCTACCTAGCAGCAGATACATCAGTCTAAAGCTGAACAGGCTTTCTCGTTTCCCCATCTGAAGCTTTCAGGACAATGCACAAAACCCTCTAGTTGCATTTTCCCTTCCACTCCCCATCATTTTGAAAGCCTAAACCCTAGTGAAATGTCACAATTGAGCAAGGGGTAAGTTCTACACAGGGTGATGTCTGACATGCTATCAATTCTTGGACATGTTTGGGAAGAACAATTCAACCAAAACTGGAGAGGAAGGAGATTATGAACATTACAGAACAAGATTTTATTGCATAAGAGCTGTAGTTTCACGCGGTCCATGCTTATTCATTCAATAAGCAGTTTTTGCAGAAAGTGTTGGAACAAAGCAAAAAAAAAAGTCACTCTAGACTCTGTTGAAACATATAACCCATAAAGAACAGTATAACAAGTCATGTTTTAATAGATTTATAAAATTCATATATACAAAACAGTAAACTAAGTCACCAAAGCTATAAAATACACTTTTTACACATCACAATATAATTTTATCTAGTACACAGTTTTCATAAATTGAAACTATCACAGCAAGTAGCTGCTTCTATTGTGGATGCTGTTTTGGTGCTAGAAAGACACTTATGTGAGCAGTCTAAAACTGTGCTTTTATTTTATGCATTTTTTACCTCCTTTTGTCTTTTTTTTTGTATTTTGTTATTTTTAAAGTATTTTTTTCTGTGAATTTTTAGAAAATTAAGGCTAAACTCAGGCCTTTCCTGCCCAATGTAGTGAACTGGTTTAAAAAAGAATGATATTGCATAGTATGTGTGTTAGAATGCATAGGCACCACAGAGCGAGTAAACTGCGGAATAAAGGATAACATTTCAGTCGGCTTCCTACCTACACGATTGCGTCACAA
The DNA here is from genome assembly GCF_003342845.1 of Nothoprocta perdicaria. NCBI lineage: Eukaryota > Metazoa > Chordata > Aves > Tinamiformes > Tinamidae > Nothoprocta > Nothoprocta perdicaria. The sequence continues at coordinate 3,952,139 of NW_020454316.1, read as the reverse complement.
GATAACTTAGTGTTTTCTCAATTTGCTTTCATACCTATTGATTCCATAAACAAGACAACTCATCACAAGAGCAATAAATACTAGCCATTTTGTTACGTGGAGTCCCCAGAAATACTGCTTAATGCGTAGCATCACTTCAAGCTCAGTACACGTTCCAGATAATGTAATAAGTTCACTAGAAAAAAAAAAAAAAACCACTTTTTGTCCTGCAGACTGTAATGGCTCCAAGGTGAATGGAAGTCTGAGCACAAGTTGTCAACCCCAAGTCTACCCTGCACACTTGCCAAGCCTTGTGAACTACCAAAAGGTCATTTGTCTTCCACATCCCCCCTCTCTCCCTGCTATCTTCCCTCAGCTTTTGGGTCAAACCACCTGCACACAGGTTTAGCATAGAAGATTTATGGGAAGCGTTAGCAGGGAAGCAGTGCTGGTCAAAACCAGTTACTTCCTTCATAAGAAGGTCTTCCTCAAGTCCTACATACCCCCCCAGAATTTTGCTTTCCTTCAAATTGTAGCTCTCATTTAAACAATGAAAACATCTCCTGGCTTGCCATTCCCCTGAAATATTCCTCACAGTCTGATATCTCGAAGACAGGTTAAGTAGTTGTTAGAACGGAGCAAGATGCATTGTCTGGCCAGAGATCTGCCTACCCTATCTTAGAAGGAATCGAGTCTTAGCACCCACTTATGGGCAGACGAAGAGAGATTTACACTGGGAGGGTGTGCAACAACAGCAGTGCCAGCTGCTGTTAACAGACACGCAGCCAACAGTCCTCCTGTAGTCGGTCAAAGCGGCTGGATCAACGCATTTCATTTCAATACACAGTCCCCAAGCACCATCAGCTTTCGGGATGTGTTTTGAAAATCGCTCCCCTCTCTTGCTCCCTTCCAATATACTTGGTTTTTGGCACAGAATGCCCATCTTGGAAGTCACTGCTGCTCCTTCTTGTCTGACTGGGATTGTCTTCACATCAGACAGAAGAGGAGAGCTCCAGACATGTGCCAAGAGCTTGGCTGTGATACAGGGTGTCATGTCAAGCTCCAAACCACCAGCACTGGCAGTCTAGTACCTCCATGCTCCTCCCCACCCAACACAAAGACAAGCATATCAACACACAGACAAACTTCACTGCTTTCCAAATGCCATTAGAAAGATAAAAGAATCAAGCTAAGCTGTTCAACCACCAAGATGAGCAAAGAGACAGCATCACTTGGCTAGCAGAGCAGCAGTTTCAGCTCCAAACAGCCTGGCTTTACTCATTTCCATCTATGCAAAAAAAAAAAGTGTTAAGAAAAGTGTCCACTTCACAGCACAACGCAGGGATCACCCCAGCTAATTACAAAACAGGCAATATTAAAAAGCACTGGATCTTGCATTGTCTTGCCCGTATTTCCTCACTAAGCTAGATAGTCCTCATCTAGAAACGTGTGGAGACAATATTAGTTCAGCTCAAGTCTGGCACATGCCAGTCAAGACTCTTGTCCTACAATGGACACGCCCCAGAAATCTGTTAAAAAATCATTTAATTCAGATGTTCTACACCTGCTACTGAAACATCCTGCCCACCATTTCCCGTGTTACAGAATTAGTAAAGACTACACTGAGGTAAAGAGTTGGCAGTGCTACATGAAATCCCCTATGCTGCATGATTTTATACTAGAAAAATGATATATAGATTAATAGTAAGTAAACCTACAGGAATCAATGTTTAGTTTTCATTGAGAGATCAAGTTTTAGTGTATAGGGCAAGCTGCGTTGTGTGGAGGTATTCTTGCATATCTTCATTTTGTCTCAAGCTGGCACCAAATAGCCCTGCTGGAAATTTGATGCCATAAACAAAGCTACGTCGGGGGTCAAAACTCGCCAGCTGAAAACCAGAGGGCCTTTTACAGACTTTCTATAATTTGCTGCAGTGGATTTTCCTCCTCTCCTAGCAAAATGGAAAAGGTCCATACATAGAAAAGATGACAAAATGTGGAGCTAAATATAAAGACAGACACCCAAAGAAGGCAGAAGGCACATTAAAAACAAAAAAAGGCAAAAAAAATGTCTTCAGTGGAAGACAATTGTCTGATATTAAAAAAACCTGCTTCTTCCTTCAGTGGTTCCATGTCTACTCCTTTGATTACTTTTGATTCTAGGATTCTCTGCAAATTACAATAACCAGAACTACTGAATACCTGGAGAGTTGTAGGGCAACTGCTCCAACTGGACTCTCTCTCACACTCAGAACTACTTCAGATACCCTATTAAAATGAAGCTTTATCTGCAGTGCAATGTATAGAGGAGATCTTAGTACCTATTTCCCTACAGTTTCTTGCAATTAATACCAATTTCTGCATTACGTTTGCTTTGTTGAAGTTCAGGTGTAAGTTAGCTCTGAAAGCCTGCAAAAAAAAAAATCATTTTGGGAGCTCCTTTATGCTGGTATCACGTCTAGTCCTAGGTTTGAATGCAGTACTTTTAAAACCTAAACATTTATCAAAATTAGCAAATCAAATAATCTACGTTATTGTACTGGATGAAATAAGACCGACATTTAGTGTCAAATTAAACACCTCTTCATGAACTGCAGTGTGAAGTTGAGTGATCAATAATTTCAGTTTCATAATTTCAGTATCTTCAACATTGAAACTACGTAATTGCTTTAAAGTGACAACTGCCTATTAAAGATGCCATTTATACAAATTACTTCTGAAAATAAAGAAAACTGTTAATTTAATTTCAATTCATTGGTAATGCCATCTAGAAATTAGCCTGTTCAGAAAACAACAGCATCAGTTTGAAGCAATGGTACTGACACTATACTGAGTTTCCAGTCCTGTTTTCAGGACATCAAATACAAAGCAGTGTTTAGTAAAAGACTCCCAATAGTTAGTTTTTTTGCCAAGTTGCAAGATTGCATCAATCTCTCCTGCATGCACATGCTGCAAGCACTTCCTCCCTTTGTCCTTGCAAGAGACAACACATTTGAAACTCCCCCGCCAATGACCTGCGGGTATCAGAGTGGGACCAGAAAAAGGCTTTTTTTAAAGCAGTTGCTCAAGGGCTTCATCTGATTATCATCCTGCCTGTGACCCATTTCCTGACCAGCCAAATGAACAATAACCCCATAAAGTTAACAAAAAAGATGTTCTCTCCAGCTGTGTTTACCTGCAAAGTTCTCCAGGATGTCACTTAAAATAAAGTCGCCAGTTGTTTCTTGTGAAAGCACCGAGCAAGGGGTCAAGCCTGTCCTGACACGGTTGTACAACCTACGCCAATTAAATTCTGTGTTAGCAATTTACTGGGTTCCATAATATGGATTTCTGTCTTTCTTGTACTACCACATACCTTGGAAAAACAAAACCACCCAAAATCTCAGCTGTGGCAAGAAGCAGATCCTGTATTTAGCAGCAGCAGAAATATACCTGCCACTTAAAAAGCAATTCTTCTCCCTCAAATGGCCACAGGTCATATCTGTTGCAGACTTGAGAAGCACTTAACCTGTGCAAAAAGATTTTCTTCATCTTGCGTTCTTGGTGTGAACCGCTAACCCCAAAGTTGGGCAGAAAACAGAGCCTTCAAATACCAGATTCTATACAGCCAAAACTACTGATTTCCACCTGTGGTCTAGAGCTTTGTGCTGAGGCCCATTTTATTACCAGAAAGAAGGGCAATAGTGGGTCTGAGGTCATCAAACTGGCTCCCTAAAACTCTGATAAATTGTGCAAAATTGCCCTATTGTATAAGAAAGCTTACTAGCAACCTTGACAGCTCAATAAGAGTTATCTCATGCTATTTCTTTTCCAGGTGCAACAGATTAAGTTAGATAAATATACATCGCACTATTAGATCTGTTCTGAGTTTTAAATCTCCAAGGTGACTAAGGATACAAAATCATGGATGATCATGAAGAGAAAAACAAAACAGGAAATTCCACACTATGCCTCCCAGGTAAAACTACAGTAGATGCAGACATAAAACTGAGGTAATTCTCTAGAAAGATATAGTTGAAAGGGAATATTTAACTCAACTGAGAAAAACACATCAGCCAATCCAGGAAATTTAGTGAAGCAACAAAATGCACAACGAATTGGGAAATAAAGTCAAATGTCTGTATGAAGTGGAGGTCACTACCAGCACTCCAAGAATATCTGGAAGTGTTGAAAGGAGTCTCCACTTGAGCAGATGGGCTAGCTTAGAGCAGTGAACCCTCTACAACGAGCAAGCTGTTCTTTGCATCAATTAGTGCTGAAACACTACCTTTTCAAATGTAATAATTTAAAGATTTCTCCCCATCTGAAGATTGGTGATTCTCATGACATTTTCTCTTCAAGGTTAAAAATGAATAAATATTAAAAAGACAAATTTGGATCGGGTTTTTTAAAAAAAGACCTCTTACAAGGAAGCTAATTCCCATTTAAGTTGGCTAAGTAATGGAAGCTTAAATTTAAATTTGATTTTCCTGTCTGCAACTTTTAACTTGCTTATTACCTCAGTACTATGCGCTTTACATAGCATTATAAAACAGTCACGCGTTTTTCACTCCGAAATCCGCAGCAAAAGAAAACCAGATTGCTACATAAGGAAACTATTCACCAATCTGAACATCTGCAGACTTCAGAGGAAGAAAAAAGAAAAGATTTCAGATTTTATCCAAATCAACATGAAAAGACAACGGAGCAGGGTTTTTTTAGACCACATTTCCCATCGGATTACCAGCTGAAGTAAATGTTGCTTGTTTTGACATGCCATTACAGTCTCAAAGGGGATAAGAACTCCAGGGAACCTGCTGACTTTGTATGGGTATGAATAGCCCTTCAGGTTTTATTCTTAGATAAAACTATGACACCAATTGCACAGTAAACTACGGTTAAAAATTAGCTAAAACACACCACTACAATGCTGAGATAAAAGGCAGATCTTAAGTTTGTCCATGTACCCCACTGCAATAGAAAAGATCTGACTTATCTGTACGTGGAAAGGCACCTCAGTTACACGAGTTCGAGAAAGCTAGAAAATTAACAGTTCATATAACAACATTAATTGTAGCCTCTTGCAACTTTACACACAAACCATTGCCTGAAATGGGCACTCTAAACTTGACTGTACTCGTAATTACATGTGCATTAATACAGGCTAAAGATCCCATTAAGACACAGATTAAGGGCTAATTTTACAGCAAGGTCCTGCTGTCCAAATACATCAGTGCAGTTGTAAAACTGGGACCTCTAGAGTGTTCAGCCTTCCTATAAGGTTGGCTCTCGGGAGCTAGTCAAGCAGCTGCCGTACTACCCAAACCTCTGCTTCAGAGTTTAATCAGCTTTCCTACTTCTAAAACCAGATAAACCCCTGTCACATGAGAGATTAAACCTTCACAAATGCTGTCAAATGCTCCAGGTGTGAGAGCAGGGCTGAACTGGCATGAAGTGCATCTCACTACAGCACCTGCTGTCCACATGCATGGTCAGATGCTCTGGCACAGGCTGCTTTACCAGGGCAATCTGTTTCCCCATGGTGTAATACCCTTGCCACATAGTGCAAAATAAACCTTTCTCCATATTAGCCACATCATAGATTTCCCATCCAATTTCCTCCAGTATTGGTTTCCTTTATAAAGACTGTCTCAGGCCTTGGCTTCAGGAGACTCATGCAAAACCTTCAGACAAGAGCTGTGCATCCACCTTGAAAAGTGGACCCTAGATCCTTGGCAGAGTTGAATATGCACTCAAGACCTAGTTACATACCCAAGGTTGATAAGAACACAACTTGGTTAACATTCACCAATACAGCTACCAATCTTGTTATGTTTTAGATTAGTTGGATTAATTCAGCACCTCCAAACTACAAAAAAGGCAGTTTGTATTACTAGTGTCTTTGAGAATAAACATATTCATTTAAAACAAAGTGTCTTCCTTACATGGTTTCTCAGAGAAAAAAAAATATGTAAGAAGGCAGAAGGTGGTTATGTTATTCAGTATTCCAAACTAGGTAAAGAACACCTACAATGGCCAGTTTCAGTAGTGTTTCTAGTCCAAATGATTCAGTAGCTAACATCAACATTTGACTCCTTCAGCCTATAGCTCCTCTGTTTGGACTGGCTAGTTTACAGCATTCCTGAGCCAAGTAAATAGCATGGGTCCTCCACCACATGCAAGGGCCATAAAGAAAGAATAAAACCTTTGATCTAACCCTCTGGCAAATCTTAACAGAATATGGGCTGCTCTCCTTCACTGCAACATAATATCCTTCAGATTCTCTTGAAGGATGGTGTCCTTCACGGCGTGAAACACGAAGCGGATGTTTTCAGTGTCTATGGCAGTGGTGAAGTGATGGAAGAGCGGCTTGCTGCGGTTCCTCCTCTTTCTGTCAAAGCACTGCACCAGGTAACGCTGAACATCTTCTAGCCTGTGAGGGTCACCCTTAAAGTCCGAGAAATACTTCTTAATGCTGACAGTCTTTACCTTCTCGACAAGAAGATCCATCTTGTTGAGGAATAGGATAATAGAAACATTAAAGAAAAGCTTGTTATTGACTATTGTCTCAAAGATATTCATGGACTCCACAAGTCTGTTTGTGCGCCTGTCTTCCATAAGGACCTGATCGTATTCACTGGAGGAGACCATGAACAAGATTGAAGTTATTCCATCAAAGCACTGGAACCACTTCTGACGCTGAGATCTCTGTCCACCTACATCCACCATCTTGAAGGGTATTTTTTTAATGATGAAATCATGCTCTACTATTCCTTTAGTGGCTTTTCTAGCCAGCAAAATATCTTGTTTGCTGGGGAAGTAATTCTGCAAAAGAAAGAAGAATGTCAGAAGTCTACCGATTGTTTGAAAAAAAACCCACACATTATCAAAGTGATAAAAAAAAATCAAAGACTCTTTAGTAATTGGATAATAATGATTAGTAATAATGATGGATTTGAAATATATCAGGTGAACAAACAAACACTCAGTTTCATAATAATGGACTGTTAACCAGTTATCTCAATACAGTTGTAAAATGTTACCATAAGAGTGAGACATGAGAAAAAAAGATACAGGACAATTATTCACATTTTATTCTCCAAGCTTCCAATTTTCAATTGGAAGTTTATTTTATTCCAAGAAATTTCTTACCTGTGTTATCACCATACAGATACTGTTTGTTAAAACAGATCTCTGAATCATTACTGCATGATTTCAGAATATTTCAGAATATTTAAGGTTGGAAGGGACCTCTACAGATCATCTAGTCCAACCTTCCTGCTCAAGCAGGCACACCTAGAGCATGTGGCACAGGGTGGCATCCAGGAGGGTTTTGAAGACCTCCAATGATGTTTTGGAGAATTAATTTTTCAGATTTTTACAGGTTTTTCTTTTACAAAGGACACCATTTTTACAAAGCATATTGTGCAAACGTTAGTCAAAACGCTTGTTCCACGCTTGCATCACAACGAGCAGTAAGTAAAGCAACGTGGGCTACTGCAGCTAGTGGCCTGGTCACCACTGCAGAGCAATTTGTTGTTCAGAAACTCAGCAATGTTGCTGTTCAGGAACATCATTTCCTGCTCCTGCTCCTCCTGCTTGTTTCCTTACAGAGACCTAGACCGGGAGGGTTTTGATTCATGTCTTATATCCTTGGGCTCTTCTATTCCAGAAAGAAGTTTTGTCTTACCAGCTGACCAATCCGATCCAGGTTATCCAAGAAGTACTTCACTGATTCACCCTGTGGAAAAGGAAGACGGCAACTAATCACAGCTTGTCATTGGAGCCTTAATATAAGCAAAACTTGTCCAAAACAGAACAAAGCCCCAAAAGCTCAAAACAACAAAACTGAACTCCCCCAAACATTCTGAAGCCCTTCTCCTTCTAAACAGTTTACCTTCTAGGCTCAGTGGACTTGCTGATGTTGTAGAAGATCCTTTAGCAGTTGCTTTGAAAAGAAGAATGTATGTGTGCAAATGTCCAGCAGTTTGTCAACACAGTTGCTTTTCTGCTGCACTCAAACGAAGTGCTGTTTTACATTAGTGGATACAAGAAAGCTTACACACACTTCTGAAAAATAATAAAATTGTTTTCAGGTAGAGGACAATGTCAGCTTTCCTTTTGGAAAGGAACTGTCCTTAGCAAAAGCCTATCCTACTTCACTTCTATTTCTTTTCTTCGAATGAAGTTGATCTGTTAAGTTCACAAGTGTCTTCACTGTTTGGGACCCTGGCCTTGCAGTTGCAGCTATCTCACAGAAAAGATGAATTAAGAAGTCCTTTTGCTTTCTAATATTTCTAGGTAATGAGCTTGTTACAGCGCAGGGCCAAGCAGTGACCAAATTGACAGGAGGGACCCTCACCCCACTCCTACACTTGCACATTTACAAAGAGCTACCCTGTATCACAAAAGATTGACAGCGCATTGCTGATAGACCAAAAAAGACAGACTTTTTTCTGGACAGGGAAGAAGTTTCCAAAGAACAACTGCTCTAAGAGCTTCCTTACAATCATGAATTTTCATAAGGTGAAAGTAATTTCCTGTATTTTTTGGCACTCTGCTGGATCAGAAGAGATATCACAGACTACATGAGTAAGAAGAAATGTCTTCCTGCCCAGCATTAGTCATATCTAAGATATATATATATATATATATAAAAGATAGGTAAGATATATAATAGATAGCTTGGCAGAGCCAAGGAGGCAAAGATCACTTAAGTTTAAATAATAATACAAGACCTATCTATTGTGCTTTGTCCTAGACAATGTATTTAGATGTGTGCCATGCCTGTGAACAGGCCGTCTCTGATGCAACTTGTTCTTGTTTTACAGCGAGTTGCTTTCAAAGTCCTTGCGTTGTCCGTGCAGCCTCCCACGCTCGGAAGAGGAAACAGCTGTACGTGTGTCAACTGCTGGGATACACAAGCAGCTTCACCTGATTTACGGCTCCTGCCTCCCTATTTCCTGCCTTGCACACCAGGCACTTAAATAATTTGCACGCTTAGAGGAAAGGAACAGATCAATGTAAAAATATATGCTCATTTCTTCAGTGATTTAGGGAGAACAGACAGGCTTGATTTCCTGCAAAGCTCTTAATGATTTGTAAATAAGCCAAACAATTCACTGAAGGAAATTTTAAGCAATATTTGCGAAACACTTGGAGCGTGGGGTAGCCAAGTGGGATTGCTGGAGCAGGTGTGAACAGCGCCCGCAGGAAGCAGCAGAGCCCAAGATGCCTGAATAGGCTCTGCTAGCTCAGGATTCCAAGATATCCAGTACTGAGGTCAAAATATTTCCTTCCAGTCAAAACAAAACCTGCAACCTCCAGATAGATAGGATAATATAGACATGAAGTAGTAACTGCTGCCAATACTAAAGTGTTGGTCAACACCACCTAATTTATTGAAATGCAGAAGCAAAGGAGACTGCAGGTGTTAGGAATATTTTGCATCAGTATCTTCTTTTTTATTTAGAACTGCATTAGCCAAATATTCATTAAACATACACTTTTTCTTTCTTTTAAATTATAGGAAATTGATAGAAATATTAATTAGTTTTAAAACTTAGATTTAGATGCATTCCAAAATTGCACTTGCATATATGTTGGAATTCCCACAACTCAGGAAGAAGTTTTATGGATTATGCATTAAGCTTCTGTAGAGCTACCTCACATGCATAGGGTGTGCATATACATATTTTCCACAAACACAGATACAAACAGTCTCTCAGAATTCTCCATTTAAGGCAAAACAATATTAAAATCTGAAAGTATCAGCTGCCACTCATATGTTAAACTTTTTTTTTTTCTCTTCAAGACAGTGAGCAAAATAAGCTTTTTTGGCTTTCTCAACTCAAATTTTTTGCGTTTCTCCAAAGTCATCCAGCCATTTAAATTGCATTCAACAGCTGGCTTAGCAATTCAAATGTGCTCGTGTTCCAGATTTTAGCTAGTTACTTCTGGCTTACCAGCATGACTTGCTATAAAAGTGACAGCAAACATAAGAGTTAACTTTTGCAATTGATTCACATATTTTTAATATCTTCATGTAGAGTGGCAATTCACACTTAACTATTTAATAGATGAGATGAAAATATTTACACACCTAAAGATGATAAAAATGGTGCATTTGCTTAGCATGACTCAAGGACAACAAAAAACCCCTAAAGCCCAAGCCAGATCCACCAATCTTTTGCGGGAGGGTATCAAGGAAAGCCCTCACAGCTCAAGGAACTTCCTCAGATCAACCATACCCACAGAAGTCTGTCTGTCCTCCGGCACTTTGGATTTAGGGAGGATTCTTCCTGTATTTCACTCATATAACACTACTTCCTTCTATTTTTTTTCTTTAAACACTGATGCTGTACTGGAACATTTTACATTCAAGTCATATCAACAAATCACAAGCAGGATGACCACTATCTATTCTGCTGTTGATACAAGCCAGCTAGCTATTTTTTCCTCGTGTATAAATCAAGCTGTCAAAACGCTGCCTTCCATCCGTGCCCTGTACTGTCTGGGACAGGGCTACAAAAGAGTAACCTCCATGTTAAGAATTTTACATAATTCAAATGCTCCTTTTTAGTACACAGGAGCACAGTGTGGACCCTAAGTCTTCCTTAACTTCTTGCTCACCACACAAGAGTTAGGACCAACGCTCAGATGATTCATTCCTGCGCTGTTAATCTCTTCTCCCTCTGCAGTACATATCCTCTGAGTAACCCTTTTGCCAAGTGGGACCAAGAGGAGGAATAAGAGATGATGTTCCCATTGTTCAGGGCATGAGTCACGGCACATCTGGGAACTGGGGGAATCGAGAAACACAAACAGGACGCCTAAAAGGAGCCCACAAGTTCCACAGTGCAGCTTCAGGGTTGGATTTTATTTATTTTTATTTTCTGCTTAAATGCCTTACCCACATTATGAAGTTGGTGGAGCCATAGAAAATAGTACACTTCACTTAAAGTGAGAGGTGCTGCAGAAAGATGAAAGGTAATCGTAAAAAAATGACACTCCTGCTCCTTGAAAAAACATCCTAGAGCCCCCTTTTTATTTTTATTCTTTTTAAAACTTAGACAACTTTAAACAGGAGTAGTAAAATTTTCAAGGAGAAAAAGCTGCCCAACTAAGGAATATTCATTCCTTTTTTTTTATATATATTTTTTACTTTTGGAGTATTTCCTCAACATAAGATCCAAAAACTTTACCATAAAAACAACTAACTGAATTTAACATCTCTGTGCCTTGAGTCTAGATTCATATAACACAAGAAAGCTGCCCACAGAAACATTATAACTAATCTGGAATTGCTTTCGTTGCCATTGATGGCCTCATTGTAAAAAGCAAGTAGAAAAAACTTGGGCAGAGTTCCCAGGCAGTTTTTACTCCATGAAAATAAGCACAAAACAGATCATATGGAGAACACTTCTAAACAGTCATAAAAAAGCAGTAGCAAGAAGATAGGTTCTGCAAAACATTTAGCATATAGTATTTAGCATAGTGCCACTTCAACCCTCAGCCAGTTATTCAAAGCAACAGTCGGTTAAATCAAAAATGATAATGAAACACACTATTGTCTAGTTACCTAAAAGACTCATTTAAAACTTCTTTGGAAATAAAGAAAAAAAAACTTTTCTCCAAATTCTGTTTTAAACCAAGAGACTTGAAAGGGGACCCTCTGTTCCAAATTGGCTTTTTTCCTTTCCTTGTCCCAAGGCTCTTTTGACATAATATTAATTTAGCCCTTCCTGATCACTCTGTCTCTAGCTGCTAAATTTAGAGTGAACAATTTAAGGTAGACCTGTCAGTCTTAGCCTGTTTCAGATGATAAATTAAACCACAGAGGAAGGAAATGTTGTACCTCAAGGAAGCATATAATACAGATCTAACAAGATTCCCACAAATACAGGAAAATACCAGGAGAAAAAGAGACTGTAGCTACCACAGACTGCATCAGAATCTGCAAGGAGGAAGCTGCAGTGACCTGAATAAAAGAGCGGCAATGTCCCCATCACACCCTGCATGCACAGATGGTACAAAACGCCCAGCAGCAGGGCTGAGAAACACAGAAGAAACCCAGAAGGCCCCAGAAACAAGACGGAGATTCTCCCAATGTCAAGTTCTCAAGATCTCAAATGCAGGAAAGTGACAGACTTAAAGCATCAATACAGAACTTCCTCCAGAGTCACTGTTTGCCTAAGTGCTATTTGAATGTGGTTGCCAAAAGCACATAGTAAAAGAAAACACAAAGCTAATTTGCAAGTAAAAACCTTTGTTTTTCAGGCAAAAATACTGGAGCCTTCCTATCTTCCCATTTCCTGATGTTTGTAAGGGGTTTGAATGTCATTAATTCAAATGTTCTACAAAAGCAAGATAACTGAAGCAGAGGCCCAAAGGAAGAGCATGGCTGGGAGCTACAAGTAGACATGGCAGTAGAAGACGATCAGCAACTGCCATACAAGACCATACAAGATCAGCCTTTTTTTTTTTTTTTCCTGGATACTGAGCTTAGAAAACAAAATTCCAGCAGTAGAGATGGACAGAGAAGGTTTTTTAATGAGACCTACTCAATACAATGAGCAGCTTAACACAATAACCCAAGCAAACTCCAAATGTGCAGATACTGCTCCCCTTCCACAGCCCTGTCTGAATCCAACGGCATTACAAGCCTTCTAAAAATCTCGAAGAACTAGGTTTAAAATTCTCCTGAGGGGCAAATGCACCTCAAAAAGACACCCTCACTCCTTAAAAGACCCCTGCCAGTTCTTACACGGCCTCACTGGTAACTGGGCATGGATTTACTGCTGGGTGAACTGTATTTTTGCTCCCTGAGCGCGCAGATGAATTCTAAGCAGTTCTTTTCCGAGCAGATAAGCGTGTCTGTGCATGTTAAGAGCTCACTCGGAAAGATGCAGAAGTAAACCCAAGCAGCAATGGAAATGCTTATGCCCATTGCACACCTTAATTCTGCTCTACAGATATACTACATGCTGCCTGGACACTGAAATTTACTGTCACAGGACAATTTTTTCAATTAATCACCAATTACTAGGTAGAGATGGACTATTTATTTCTCCTTATTTAGGCCATGCAGAATCCACATCCAATCTGTTTAGCTTCCTCCTTAACACCAGACCGAGCTGTTGGCTCCCATCCAGTGGCTCCAGTGCTTATCCAAGTTGCTGCTATCTGTACCCTAAAAACACATCAGCTACAAAAAGGAAGGAACTTAGAGCCTAATGATTCTAAAAACTACATCTTCTTTCTAATGCCTAGTAACAGAGTGCAGGTACCAAGTGTTACTGTTGGAAGATACTATAAAAATTAAATCCTTGACAGCTCAGTGCAAACAAGCAATGCAAAAATCTGTTGATCTGACCAATTCAGGACGGCTTCTACAGACTCTTCCAGGCTTTTGATATTGTATGCTTTATGGCATGCAAAAAGAAAGTGATTGAATATTTTATTTTCCCAGAAATACTAGGCTAATCTGAATATGCATCTCAGCAATAAAAACTGTAGATCCTTGTGACTGGGTGGAATTTCAGCCTGACATCTACAAAACCCCGTTAACAGAAACAGAGTTCTTGTGGCTGATGTGGAGCAACTCCTACATACGTTAGCTCCCCATGCAGATACGGGCGTTTTTACGACAATTAAAACCAGTGACTCTTTTCAGAAGTGTTGCAAGAAAACAAATGACTGTTTTCCTGAAATTCCAGGCATTTCTACACCCACAGAATGTACAGTAGATGAATTACTCTGGATACTACGTTAATAATTTTGTTCCTTTGTCTCGAATACATGCATGAGCAACAGAGCCTGGATCCAACTGTATCCAACCTCGGAGTGTGCACAGCTCACCCACTCATCCTGGCACGAGGGGACGGGGCAGCGAGTCCTAAGTGTCCCATGAAAGGATTCCTTCCTGTTTCCCTGCCAACTGCCCAAGCGAATCATTGTCTAAAAGGACGGCGCGCGCCCTTTCATCTCGGACACCGGAGGTTCTCTGTGAAGCAGAACTAACGCTGCCAACCCCACTTCTCATGCTGAGCACAGCCAGCCAAAATGCCTAGGAGAAGACTACAGAAAGCTGCAATCTGGTCTCAAGTTAAGAAAATCCAGAGCTGTAAAAGGTGCTTCCACAATCCGGTTCAATTAATAGGAAATTATCTTGTTTATTCTTAATGGGCAGTTGCCATGCAAAAATGTGCATTTTCAGTGAATGTGTCAGAATTCAGAAGCAACTAGATGTTTTTCTCAGCCTGCAGAAAGCTGTATAATCACATTAAGTGACCCTAGTCTCATGCTTTGTTTTCAGCAGCTCTGCACACAAACCTGTAATTTGCACAGTTTACAGAAGACATCTGTAGAACTACAATCATCACAGACAGAAGTGCTACCTTGTGAATTAATCCAGCCAGTGGTGCTGACTATTCAATTAAGGCTAAATCACAAGTTGACCAGTGATTTTCCCTTTCAAATCTTATCGGATAAAGGAATGAGAAATAAATATCTGAAATCTTGCATACTGAAAAAAAAAAACCAGCTAACACCAGCCATGAGAGAATGTTGAGCTTGGACTTTTCCATGGCAAGCAGCCAGCTGGAAAGCTAAGCAACCAGAATGCATTTACAGCAGACATAACCTTGAGTATCTTGTAGAACTCTGCTTTCTACTCCACTTATACACTAATGTATTTGCTGCAAAGTGTCAAAATATTTCAGCTTAGATGGTTCTGAAAACACCAGCTCAGAAATCTTTTACTGAAATTTGTCTGTTTGCATTGAGATGATGACAAAGACTGGAATCTATTTACCTATCACCCTTACTTAAGGCATTATTTTAAAAACTGATTTTCCCCTTTTCTTTAAAGCATTTTTTTCTGTGTGCAAACAGCTAAGAGGTATTTAAATAAAGTATGCACTAAAATGATGATCTTGCAAGATGCAGAAAGCTCAGTATTTGAAATGGGTTAGATTTTAGGGGGAATGTGAAGTAAAACGCAAGGTAGTTTTTAATTACACTTGGGTATGCTATTTAAAAGCTTCTTTCCCTTAAAAGCAATTTAAGTGTATAGGCCCTAGAGTACAGAAAAACACTGCAATGCACACTGCTTTTTGAAGTTTTACACCATGCCCATTATCTGCACGTCTCAATAGGCTGAACAATATCAAATGCAAGACCTGCAAGTCTTTGGGGGACTCCTCAACCTAGTTTCCATCTGTGTTCTCTAGAAATATCTCATTTGCCCTAGAAAGGAATAGCCACTCCTTTTTTTTTTTTTTTTCAATAATAGCTTGAGATTTGTTAGTTCTAAAGGATCAACCAAATTTGGACTAGAAAGCTCACAGTTTTTGTCAGTTCTTACCATGCTTCCTTCCCTGGTGACCTTTCAAATCAATATAATTGCACTTGGTTTACTAGCATATTCTCCCACAACAGCCACATCTCACAGTCACTGACTCCCGGCCTGACCTGGGTATTGCTACCTAGTACGATTGACCATCACGTGCCCATGTAAAAGCCCTTGACCAGTGATGACAAATTGTTATCATGCTATATGCCAAGAACACTTAGTGCATAAGTTCACAGCTATACATTGGATTTGTGAGAGAGGATTTCGCTCAGTGACTGCCCTCCCTCCAACCTCGTGGCTCCCGTTCCAGAGGCAGTGACAACACAGCAGATGAGTGATAATGAAGGTCTCAACCTTCACTGATCTAACATAGATGTTAGTTTCCATTCACAACCAAGTTTTCTTTGTGATCCAATTTATGGGCATTTTCTCAAAATACCTTTTCCTTAAATATACCCAATCACGGCCTAGGAATGATTTCAAATATTCTCTCCTTTACTGTAGCTTGTCATGATTGGACAATTTCTTCAAAACGTGCCCTTACTACTGAAGTTCTAGTATGAAGATGTCTGGTATCTTAAATTTCTATTGGTTCATTTCAAAACTTGTCCTAAATCAGAAGATTGCTCAGAATCCCTTTTCCTGCATTTTTCAGTTCATTCTACCGCACCATTTGTATCAATTTCATTTATGAAATCAAAATTGAAATGAATTTACCTGGTCATACCTGGCTTAAAACGACAACTGTTCAGGCACCGATTCATTAAAAGCTCCATCATCCCTGACTGAAGGCTCAAAATCCATCACGGGTGACGGAGGACTGGAAACCACATTAACTGCTTTAGTGGTCCTATTTTCATGTGTTACTATGTCCCTCGACAATCCTCAGTCATCGTAACACTACTATCCTGAAGCTCTGTCTCATTAAAAATAACTTGCATGCAGGAAATGCCCCTCTCTGAAATGCTTTATATGAGCCAAGCTCTGTTAGAATCTTAAAACCAATTTACAGAAAGTAAACACTAGGTTAAATAAGTGATTTGGAGCAAATGATTTAGTCTCCATACTTAAGGCCTCATGCACATGGGTTATTTCACCAAGCCACAGTGGAAGCTGAAAGAGGTTTAACACAATTCTGCGAGCTGTTCAGCAGATTGGGCTATAAGAAAACTCAAATTAAAGCCCTGATCGCATCCTACAGAACTGTGGACAGCCATTTGATCACACTTAAAGAGTCCATGTTCAGGACTTGGAAAAAAGACAGGGAAAAAAGGGCAGAACAGTTTCTTCTTTGGCCTTCCACCCAATAAACCCGTACCTACCACCATTACTGATGCACTGTACTAATTACTGTACCCTGACCAGATTGAAATTAGGTGGATCAACATCTTAAATATACAGAATTCAAAAATGGAGTTAAATGGGAAAGAGTTCATCATTAAACCACCATTTTTTTCAGCTTAAGATTTCACTGAGTTTTCCAAAGCAGGATCAAGTGAGTATCAAGGAAAGCAAGTCAAATCAAGAGGTTTTGGGGGTGGGGTGGAGAGCAGACCTTCTAAGGACAAACACTAGCAGTTTGTTCAGGAGTAAAGCCAAACGAAGCACAAGTTTGCCACAGTCTGCACGGCAGGAATCTGCCGCGTATACAGAGGAGACATTTGAAAGGTGTCAATAAATTACTTCAGAGCAACATGTTTTCCACCTTCTCAAACAGAAAATCTGGCATGGTGTTTCCAAGAAGTTTTCCCCTCACCTAAATACTGAGTAAATAATGGGGCAAATTACGTTCACTTCAGAGAGCTTAAGTATAGGTGCAAACTAACGAGAAGACAGAGATCATGCTGCCTTCTACCTCTGTAACACATAAATGCTCTCCAGTTTTCACAGCTTCAAAAACAGGAGACAGGGTAGTTAAAGCTTCATCTTCTCCTTTGAGAAGGTAACTTCACAGCTCTGTTTCCTCCGCTAATGTTCAATTACCATCTGGTCAGTCTGCGGCAGAACGGAACCTCTAGAGATTTGCTGGAGCAATTCCATGTTCAGATGTGCCCTTAAGGCATCTAATTACGAAAGCCTCCATTTCATCGCTGTGAAGCCACAAGATGAAGTCGTACAACTAGAACTTCAGATAAACTCAGAAAACATAAGCCAGTTACTATGTTTTTCCTTCTCTTGCTCACTCCTCTATGTTCAGTAACTGTGAAACAAAGTCTTGACTTTGGACAATATTCACACACACACTGATGAACTCAAAGTGTGGAGCACAAACATTTTAAAATTTCCTCAAGATACAGACTACTATTTACCATCTGGAAAGACTTATGGAAGAGAGGATGCAGAGGAACTGCATGGATGAAACAGCATTAGGGCAATAAGACATGCACAGGATCCCACGATGCTCTGGCAAGCACCAGTTTAAGGAGATTTTGTCTTTTCCACCTGCCATCTCAGCTGCTTGTTGCTTCACTGATGTCACAGTATGTCCTCACCTCCGCTGTTCTGACTGCCTCAGATCAGCTTCCTAACTTGCAGCAAAGCTTCCACAAACAGTTGTGCCAAGGCAACCAAGTGCAAAGCAGCATTCCTAAACCAACACTTCCACTAAATATCATAGAACTAGAGCCCAAAGTTAAGCAAAACCTATGCATGGCACAATGCTCAATGTCTTCAAGAAGAATGTTACCTGCCTTGGCTTTTCCATTTTCTGCCAGGCCCTATCAAAAAAAGGAACCTAGGCTCATTAGATGCAACTGGTCAGCACTGACAATGAATAATCTTCAAACACCTGCTGTCATTTAAATAGAGAAATAAATCCAGGAGATGTGTCCGTGAGAATTCCTCACGCAAACAGACTAATTTGGTGTCTAATTCAGGTTTTGCTCGCTAGCTCATCTGTGGTTTTTGCTTCCTCTTGATCCTACATAACTTAAAACAATGCAGCATATCCTGCAGAGCCGGAAAGAGTTAATTACCCATGATCCCATTAAAAACATTAAACATTTCTTTGGAAAGACTGTGCTTTTGGAGGTTAAAGCCCCAGCCCCTAACCTTCCCCCTCTCCCATGTGTCCTCATGCACTATCATGGCTTTAACCTGCACATATACTCACTACACTAAACACGTCACTCCTGCTTTAGTGCACAATTTGCATTTCATTTCGGTGGGAAGTGTTTATTAGGCTCCCTGGTTATATAAAGAGTGTACCTTGAAACCTCCTTTACTTGCTTACACTTCTGGAATACACCCTCATTACCAGGAATCCCGCTAAGGAGCCTAGCTGCCAATTTCAAAGTCCCTTGAATTGTTGAGATCCATTTGAAGCTTTCTGAACGTGGAAACTAAAGGGCATAATCAAAAGCCAAAGTCTGCTTGCTGGATTGGATTTGTCTCTGCCCAGAACTTTCCTGCACACTAGAAAGGGATAAAGAGATTACTCCAGTGGTTTTTAGCTGTAGCTGGGTACTGGCTTAGAGAGCCTGAACTGAAAGTTTCCTTCCTTGTTTCTCACAGCATGTGCCAGCATTTCTTGATGGGAATGCAAAGATTAATTACAGCTGTACTTGCTCTGAACAAATCCTTATATTCAATACAGTCCTGCAAGACTTAGAGTAGCGCTAATTAGAACTTAGAACAACAATCCTGCAAAGACAGATATACTGAGCATTTTTTCTAATTATTTTATGCATAATAAAATTAAGGCTTCTTTGCAGAATCAGGGTGGCATTTATTTGCAAGAGCTAGGAGCCCTAGCACATGCATACAGAAAGGGGCAAGGGTGAGGAAAGCATTTATTCTGCAAGTCTTTCACAACACCAAGATACCTCTCTAGTAAGAGTTAAAAATACGGTTGCTCTTAATAAAATGCACATGAGTAAGAAGAAATTTTATGACTAGAAAAATGGCAATCATCAGGCAAGATGCAAATGCTGGTAATGCATTTTCAACATGGGAGCTGTATCCATGAAGTTGTTTCTCTCATCCACCTTAACCACACCAAAAATACAGTCGAGAGGTTTTGGCATCTGAGGGCCAAAAGCAAAAACTCCTAAGACAGGCTTATACAGTGCCATAAAAATACAAGGCTTTTTATCTACCTCCAAGAACCTTAAGTTTAAAAGTAGGACCACACAAAGTTTAAATTTCAACCCATTGGAAACCATAGACATCGGGGCATTAATGCAGTGCATGAATACACTGTACATTTCATAGCCTTAGAAGTGATTCTGCCTCAGGCTTCAGATCAAAAAAAAAAATAAAAGAACGAAAGAAAAATAGGATGTAGATGAGAGAGAATTTGCTATACAGAAAACTAGAAGAGTCAGTAGCACAGGACATTTTCTATGTGTTTTATTCAAAGCCTTTCTGGGTTCCCATATAGTAGGCCTACCAACTTCTTTTTAACCACTTCTATTTACTATGTATGAACTGTTTGTTACTTTCCAACTTACTCTCCTTGGACCACGGAGAGCACAATTCTAATAATACTTTAAGTCATAATCAAAGATCAGGTGCAATCCCCCTGCAGGAGTTCATTTATTTTTCTGAGTGCTTCGTACACTATGCTTTAACATGGGTCCAGACTTCTTGCATGCACGTAATAAATTGCTACTCTTCAACATTTTTCCCTTTGTACTATTTTGAAGCAGTTGTAAGTTATGAAAAACAGTCCCGAAGTTCTTATTATTTCTCTCCAACAGCAGAAATGATTTAGACCACTTGTGCAGTGGTGGACCACTGCACAAGCAGATTTTCCTAGAATTTAAAATGATTTTCAGTGAAAAATTGTTTACTACCTTGATGTCCTAAATGGTTTTGAATCCAGCCAGCCTACTTCAAAATGCAAGCTCTTCTTTCCTGCTGTTCAATGGCACTTATGGCCAAACACTTATATGAAACACTCCTTGGTTTAGGTGGTAGGTGATGCCAAAGATACTTCTCAGGTATGATGAAGGCTGCCTCAACTCTGGATTTTGTTACAGTTTAGCCCTGCATTTGAATATCATGGTCTGCCACAGCACACCAGAGCCAAGGAGCAAGAATTCAGCTCAAGAGGTCTGGTGGCGGCAGGCCTGGTTATGCCATCTCATTTAAACTTTTAAAATATTGCAAATGTAACAGGCGCCAGAGCATTGAACTTGCACCATTTGTCAGTTTGCATCTACAGAATTAGCCAGTATTAGCCAGAGTTTTGTGTAAAGATTCTCAGCTGAGCTTTACTTGATGTTACATCTGATTTTTAATAAAACATGAACTGTAAGTTACTAACACTCACTTTTAATAAAAACAGTGCTTTTGTTTGAGTGCTCTAACTAGAGACTTTGATCTGCAAAAGTCTTCCTGTTTGGTCTTAGAGACAGGATTAAGGGCCAAGGACTGCAAATGGTAATCCCTCCTACAACAGAACAGCCCCTATGCTTTGCAGTATTACACTTACACAAGCAATTAGCTATTTCTGCTGTATAAAGATGAGTTGAACTATATAACCTGGTGATAAATTTCCAAGGTCTCAAAGATTAGAGGACAGAATAGAACTACCTATTTAAACCTGGATCTTGGGCACTTAATTGCTATGCTACAGGCTTAAAATGTAGCTATTTAACCAAAGAGAAACATTTCTGTAATTACACCTGTAAATCCACACACAATATTATTCAAGCAGCACAGATGCAGCCTTCAAGTTAATGATACTTTAAGTTAGGACACCTTATGTTAGACTAACCCACTGTTCCACAATTCTAAGATAACTAAACCAGATTAAAACAGGATCACAAATTCTTAAAAAGAAAAAAAAAAAGAAAGGAAAAGAAAGAAGCAGCAAATTTTAGGGAAAGTTTATGCCATGTTGTCTTATAGCACTATCATTTCCTAACTGCAACCACTAAATTCAAGACTGGCCTATTTACTTACCTCAGTTTCACAGCTACCTTTAAAAAAACATTTCCATTAATTTTCAGCATTTTATGTTATGATATAACATCAAGGCTGGACAACCACAAGCAAGATTTTGGTTTGCAGCTACACTACCAAAGCAGTGACGTTCTCCTGCAATTTTCTGTGTTACACTCACGCATTCCATGCAGAGCTAGAAAAAAAACCTACAGAACTTCCTCAGCAGTAATTCAGTTTCACAGGAGTTATGCAAACTAGAAATATCCAAGCAAGGTTCAAAGCAATTTGGCAAAGAGTTGCTGCCTAGACCTAATTACGTGCATTAAACGGTAACAAGATTTCCCATGCTGGCACTAGGAACAGCGTGGCTATTTCCTTTGTACGTCTCACTAGCACTGGTCAGGCCCCAGTGGATTTCACTGATGAAATATGCAAGCTTCACAGCTCGGAAAAAAAGTCATCCTTACGGAATAAGCAACATTCAGAGTCTCTTGTGTAAGCTCATATTCAAACAGTGATTTAGAAGAGTTTATTTTTGTTTTATGGACAATCGTAGAAGCTGAGCTTGATTTGTCGTGTGGCACTTCCTGACTAGTCCTTAGCAAGTGCATTAGTTGATGCTAGAGGCAAATTCTCCTGCATTTTGGTGTTGCAGTATGCATTTTGTGGCGGAAGAGGGCAAAATGTAGACCAGCTTCCAGGGCTATATTTATATTTATTTTAAAAAAAGGGTCAGTTGGAAATTTTTACTTAATGCTTCAAGCAATCTCTATTTAAAGCAAACTGCAGAATTCTGATAAAATAGTGCCCACTACTGTAGATTTCATTTAACATGCCAGTTAACAAGTCATTTACTTCTCCTGTCAAGTTTCGCTACCCAAACTTCAGTCTACTCAGTTTGGTAGTGTTTTGCTACCCAAACTTCAAACTTACCTGGTTGGAAGGTAAGTTTACAGAGGTACTTAAAGGCTGCCACATGTAAATACACCCTCCCATACGCAGCAGCACTTACAAAGCCTAAGCCCAGCTCATCTTACATTACTGGCAATTCTTGGGCAGCAGCTTGTAAGCTCTGCAGCAAGAGCTAGTGGGAGCGAAGGATGCCTTGCTTCATATTGCCCAAAATATGGAGCTAGCAGCCTGGGCAGCTTTGAAATCATCAGCACTTCATCCCTGTATGAGGAAGATGAAACAAGAAAGCTGCATCGGGAAAGGAGCAGGCTCTTCACCGTGCGAGATTCCCAACATGCTGCATCTGTTCTGTCAGCCAGACTTCAGCTAGATTTATATCAAGTCTCTGTTTGGAAAATAAACCCACAGTCAAGTCATAAGGGAGTCTGACTCCTGTCCTATTACAAATGCCTCAAAAAGAGAATGGTGAATCGATCAAAAAGAAAGGGACTTTAAAGCGTTTTCCAGAGTCTTCCAACATTCAAGGCTGCGCAGGCTCTTACTTTGTGAAGTATTACTGGAAGTGTTCCACACAATTCCCTGTTCAGAGATCTAAAAATAGCTACAGACACAGTAGTAAGTTCTTTGTCTATATTTGCAAACCTCTTCCCTCTCAGGAATCTCTGCTTCACGTGAATTCGTGGATCTATTAAACTAGTAGAAACTACTTTATCAACAGTAACAGTAGCCAGATTAAATTTAAACTGGTAAAGTCATTAACTTTATTTTGCATATTAAGAATAAGTGCATTAAAACATAGATTTGTAGCCTTCTTGGATGGCCATGCTCTCTTCGGTAGGATTAGCAGTGGGCATCTGCAAATCCAAACCAGAAACTTGCCTGGCTACATATGAAGAAGGTGCCATAAGGGTCTTCACTGCAAATGGGTTTAGGAGATTTAATTAAGTTGCCTTATCAGTCATTCAGGGATGAGAAGATGATTGGTCATAAAGGAGAAGTTAAAGAACTCCTGAAATACCTGGTTACAAACTCAAAAGACTTTGTATTTTGAAGGGGAGCAGCAAGAATAAATCAAAGATATTGTCTTGACTAGGAGAAGGTGGGAATAATGATTGACAAAGCCAGATAATTCTCTTGAAACCAGCTCACTGCTACCTTAAGTTCTGTTAAGAGTGTCAGCCCACAGTAAATAACGGTTCTGACTAAGCTGGAATTATCCTTTTCTTGCTTGAAAAGAAGCCTACTTGGCCTATCTTTCTCAATGACTACGGAATACACACCAAGTTGCAAGTAGTCAAAAAGCAACTGACCTCAGTTCAGTTGTTTTTATGTTTGTCTGGACACATTAAAATGAATGTGAATGCTTCTTAATGGTCATGGCATAGAACTGGTGACTTGATGCATGAAATTGTCTGATGAAAAAAAAAAAGGAAAAAAAACATTTCTGCTTATCTAATGAAGACAGCAGTTGTTGCTCCTTCTCCTTTCAGAGAAAACTAGTTCTGTAACATCTCGTGTTTGCTTTGTGATTTACCACCCGACTCCAAAGCACTTCCAGTGCATAAATTGGCATAAACCTGCTGCTGTCTCCTGTCACTGCTAGAGAACCACGATGCTCTGTGACACTGCCCAGTGCCCCTGATGCAGCTTTTCTGGCGGCATGGAAATGCAAACCACAACTCTTCCCTTGCCAAAATTGCTAAAGATGCAGGTTGTCCCTTACCTTTCCCCCCTGCTTCCTCACACATACCACTGAATGCAGCAACTATCCAGTGTAGCTCATGGGAGTCAGGTGTAGATATTGGAAGAAACGGTGTAGACACTGGAAGAACCAAAACAGCCCTGACCAAAGTAATTCCTCAGTCTCATATTATTCTTGAGTGCAAAAAAGTTTGCAGGCTATTGCAGTATATGCCCCCAAACTCCCAAATACACCTGGACACCTGCTAATAGACTCCACTGAAGAAGCTTCCCTTCTTGCAGTTAGGGCATAAGCAGCTCTCCCGAAATACCAATTTCCTTTAAAAGGGGAAGTCACTCCAAAGGAAATTTGTCTCCATCTGCTGGCGAGGCAGAATGACATCCAGTTGCCCAAAACATCCAAGGCAACCGGGGAAAGAGCATCTGCCAGAGAGCTTTGGCAGCATGCAATAAACATATTCCTTTCTGCCATACGGCTAGAAAATGGGAGAAAATAATGAGGGCAAGGGAGAGGAAGGAATATCGCATACTGATTACAAAGGCATTCCTATCCCAGACGTTAAAAACGAGGACAGAGACTTGACAATGTAGCCAAGCGCACAAAGAGGCTTTTGTCCCCGCACTACTTGGCTTGCGCACAAGCAGCGGAGGAGCTTGGGCTGGCGGGGACAGGCTGGGGAGGGGATGTTGGGAAAAGCCACGGGAATCGCTCAGGCTGCTCCAAGACAGACAGCAAAGCAAAAAACCAAACAACCCCCCCGCCATCCTGCAGATCCACCCACTCATTTCTGAAGGACTCAAAGCCCCAGACGGGGATTTGCAGCCAGCCCTTGTAGGCCCTGAATATGAAGCAGAAAATGCTGCGCTGCCGCAGGCGGCTTCTGCAGCGCCAGCAAAAAAGCTTCCCCACTGTGGGAGGCTACGGCCCGAGCCCTCTGCTCTCCACAGCTTCCCTGGTGCTACGTCAGGCATTACATTTACCATCACAGACCATAGCAAGACACCTGCGTTCTGCAATTTAACTCAACCAACACTGCACACTTGCCTTATTTATTTTTATCAAGAAACACAATTTCCTGAAGAAATACAGACAGCTCCAAAGCAGATCATAAGGTGCCTCAGAAGTCACGGCTGTGCTGACTAGAGAGCTATTACTGGAGCCAAAATAATAGCAATAATTAAATGTGTTAATGTGACTGTAAAGCCATGATGAAGAAAATCTGAAGTCAGAGCAAGATCTTGACTTCAAAACTATCCAGCAGCTTTCAGAAAAATCATACCAGTGTAAAGTTTCAAGATAACGATTTTAAGACAAGTATAGAGATAATAAATTGTTTGATCCAAGTATATTCCATATAATTGCTTACTTAAAATAAGAGAAAGTGCTGATACACAGCAGTTATTTAGCCTCAAGTAAATCAGCAAAGAATTATTTCTCCAAGTTTAACATAGCCGCCTTCTATTAATTTACACCAGTCTGCATGGAGGCAACATTTAAACTAAATAGTAAACTGGAGGTATGGGTGGATACACATTATATGCAATTATAAATAAAGCATCTCTGTGGATTTTCCATAAAGAGTTATGAAGTTAAAAATATTTTTAAGAATCCAAAGTGTTTCTAGTCACCTAGACATCATCTAGCTTGGAGAATCAGGGGTTTGCTAGTCTAGAAGTGAAGCATGGAAACTTGCTCAAGTTATTGAGATGAAAAATCTGTTTCGCCATCAAGCCAAAACTAGCATCTGCATCCATGAAATCAGCCTATTAAATTTATGAAACGTTTATGCAATAAAGTGCTTTTTATTCACAATTGAGTTATTTTCATCATCTCCTGGTGACACAGCCTGCCTGGAAATAACAAAACCCAGGAAGCTGTAGCTGCTATGAGGCAAGCAACAGGACTGAGTTAAAAACAGGGGTTTTTTGGTCAACAGCTCAGTGATGCAGCGCACTACATGTTGAGAGCTCAGGGACTTGTAGCCCTTTTAATGTAACATTAAACAGATAATGAATGCCAGGGAAAAAGCAGCACACTAGAACACCCCACCATGGTGCTGAAGGAGATAGCACAGCATACGATCACTTGCGAGCCTGGAAGCCTGGCTTTTGTGGGGTTTGGGTGTGCTTTTCTATTATATTTTGGTATTTCCTGTTTAAATCATGCACTCCAAGCCAGAAAGGCAGAGGTAGGCTTACTGGACTTGGAATGCTATTTATTCAAACTGGACATTTTTTTTCCAGTTTGATGCAATTTTATTGCTAAGTGGTATGGGGAAGAACCTCCCACACGATCCTAATCTGAATTGCTCCTTAAAAAAGCAAAACTCTCTCAAACATTGTGTTCCCCAGAAAAATAAAGTTCTTAACAGGCTGCCAATAGAGTTACTACTGCTCATTGTACTAGATTCTTAGTAGTCATCTCATGTTAAATTGAGGTTCCACATGGCAGGGAACCCAATTTTTTGTTCTGCACTGAACAGTACTTTGAATGGCAGAGTCCTGCTCTGCGACTATAAATGCTTAAAAGAAATTATTTGTTAGATTTACTAAGTTGAATCACATAGGTAAACTGAAATGGAAGAATCAGAATTAACCCATACTGCCTTCAAAGAACCAGTAAATGTGATAATTTAGTTGCACTCACAGGTACCTTGTTCCACAGAACAGGGAAGAAAGAAGAAAAATAGGCAGTCAACTGGTTGCTAATCAGAGGTAACAGCTCCTCAGACATTACTACACATTGTGAAAGACTACACTACACTCAGGGTTTAAAAAAAACCCACCAACCCAACCAACCCAAATAAGTTTTTTTTTCCAGTCATTTTTTAAAAAGTTATTCTAAATCTAAGAATTTAAGACATTTAAGCAGCAGCACAATTTTACTTTCAGGGTAGAGAGCTGCAGAAAAAATGTAGTACAATACTGACAACTGCAAAGATTAAATAAAGCCTTCACAGATGACAAATCCTACCACCAGGAAACAGAGATACACAGAAGTGTTTATTTTAATCTTATTTGTAGCTATTCCATCAATTCTAATTATTCTATTTAAATCTAAAAAACATGAAAGAAAGAATGCTGTCATTTCTGCTGCAAGCTTTTTGACATGAAATGTTTGAATTATGCTACTGAATTTTTCAACTAATTGAATGACATGCAATTAGTTTTAAGACACTTTACCGAGATCACGAGACAGAATGTAAAGAATATTCTTGCACTTCTGAACATAAAAGCACAATGTGTTTCCAGAAGAAAACAGGCAAGGTTATTCTGTTCTCCTTTCAAAGCTGCTAGACAAGTCTAAGTGCCATTATTAAGTATGAGTGCCTGTTTAGCAGAGAAGCAACCTAGTGTCAACTCAGGGAAAACAAAAAAATCAAAGGAACACTCCTATAGAGCATAGGTATATGATGGTGCTGCATTACCCTCTCTATTATGTTTAACTAGCTGCTCTTCTTGAATCTTTAATTGGAAGCGTACAGAAACTGGTATTAGACTGATGATTTTGATCTTTACTGCAAAATGGTCAGACTTCCACCCACACAAAGTATCAGTCCCCTATTCCAAGTCTTACAAGTACAGAAACTAATCCCAAACTACTGAATCAAAAATCCTTCCCTGACTGTTGTAGAGATGCATGTTAGGCAAGTGACACAATTCTGGACCCTCTAACATGCTTCTAAGCAATGTCATCATCTTTTCTTCCCCCCAACAAAACAGATGCTGATCTAAAATTCAAAATAATACAAGATACAAAAGATAAAGTGCTTGGCGAATATTTTTATTCTTATGTAATGACTATATTTTGGAGACTTCACAACTTATATTGTGTTCAGTTTATCCTCGAGTTTTGGTTACCTTGCAAAGTTCCATATTAAAAAAAATATCTCCTTGTTTAAAGAAAGGAAAAAGAGATGATCACAAACAGCTGTCAGAAACCTATTCCTTACCAGAAAGAGTTATTTCGACCATTAGAGCATAAAAATCTAAGAGCAAGAAAGAAAGGAAGATAGCACAATTTTCCTCTAACCTCGCTGTCATCTTTCAGTTGCTTATCCAGATTTCACTTCTAGACATCAGGATGAAAAGAAACAGGTCAATAGCAACAGCCTGAACGGGTGCAGCGCTCCTTTCAAAAGATCTGCACGCAGGAGCAGCTTGCCAGGATCAATACAGTGCAAGCTGGCAGGGCTGGAAAATTGCAAATTAAGTGCACCTTCATCAGTGACCTACTATGAACAGACCTACTGAGTTGCTAAAATATGTTTAGTTCAACCAATTCCTGTCTTTTTTTGGTTCCTCTTGTTCTTCCGGTTTATCCAGTCGTGCACTTTTCCACTCCCTCTTACTGCCATGTAGTTTTTCAAGTTTAGCTCCAATTACCACTTGCTTCTGCTGCCAAAGTGTTCAGATTTACAGCATTAACACAACTAAGCAGCACCACCTCTGCTCAAAAGATGGCTCAACGTTGTAAGCAGCAAGCTACCCTTCCGCTGAGAAGGTATTTATATGGAGGGTGACTTTTTGTTAAAGAACAGCTTAACACACCGTAAAGATGGACATACTCACCAGCTGATACTCGCTGCGACGGCTAAAGGCTTCCTTGATTCCCGAGTCCCTCCAGAGCGCGCTCAGGGCCGGGACATAGAGCTGGAAGGTGGCTGGCTCGATGGGCATTCCAGCTTTGTTCTCAAAAGCCATCAGAAACATTCCATGCTTCTCATTCTCCGTGTATTGCCAAGGGATCCCCAGCTTATCCCGTGCATCGACCAGAACCCTGCAGCCCTAGAATGAGTCAGATAAAGTCGGTGTTAAAAATATTAACCTGGGAAGGAACAGGGACTCGGAGGTGCTTGAGACTCGCTTTCGTGGCACTGTTCTGGTGAGACTGAACTCAGGAGAGGGTCATAAATATTGTTTATTGCAACACTTTCACCAAAAACAACACAGAAAGAACTTACTTGTGTAAGGAGTTCAGTCACCATATATTCCTAGTGGAAAAAAAATACTGGCAGCAAAACAAAGACTATCAGATAAAGGTAAACATCAAATACAAAAAAAAAGTTTGGAAAATACCACACAACCCTTGCCTAACAACTGTAGCTTTAATTTAACCCCATGCCTGAAACTGTGCAAGATATTTCTATATTGTTCTTTGCATTCGGATTTTAGGTGCCAATAATGAAACACTAGCCTTTGAAAGAAAGAGAAGACCAAGGACCATTAAAAAGGAAACACTTTTGAAAAACATGCAGCATATTGCAATGAAATAAGGTAATTCACTTGAGGGATCTGTCTGAGCAGCCAGAGTTTCAGAAATTTAATAACCTACAGCTCATGCAACTGTCAATTAGTTAAATCTTTAGGTACAAAAATTAGCAATACCAAAACAAGAAGATCCTAAAAGCATCTTGCTGCAAAGAATGATTTTGATACGATCTACTTGGACTCCATAAATCACAAGTTATGAAAACAAAGCTATTGAAGTTTTCAGGGTCGAACACTTGCTCTAAATAAGCATCTTCTGTTGAAGTACCTTGGGCTAAACGGTTACCTCCTGTGCTTAATAGTCTTGGATAGAAAATAGTTATTTCTCAGCAGTAAGCACCATCTTAATGGACCCATCTGTTAGCAGCTTACCAAGTTGTTAGGCGGTGCTGTCAAGCACCACCTAATTCACAAGTCAAATCTGCAGGCTACATTAGGCCGCTTTTCTCATTTGTTAATATTTCGGTTGAACAATTTATGCAAACAAGAAAACAAAAAACAGAACTGCAGTTCTTTTCCAAGGCCATTCATCTGAACCTGCACATCACAGGGCAAGTTTTGGGGGTGTATCTTAAGCCATCAAAACTGTGAGCACGATCAAGTGAAAGTTCTCTCAAAGTGTAAGTATTTTAGATTTGCCAATGATTATTACTTTATTTCTATAATGGCAGGTATATTTCCATGATAGCATGAAAAGACTGAAAGTGAACATTTACAAGTAGAAGTGAATTGATGGAGCAGAAGCCCCCCTCGTGTCCTGGTACAGACTCTGGCTCTTGATCAGGGTCAACAGATCTCCTTTATTTGATTGGTGTCCACAAATATAAACCTGAGGAAAAAATTAACTGACAAGGTTGTCCTTCTGAACTGCAGATGTCTGCACTGCATCTCCCGACTTCACTTGCATGGGTGGAATTCAAAGTCGGCGTCACCCCCCACCCTGCAGGGAACTTAAACATGAGATTTTTCCAAAACACTGCAGTACCAGAGTGAAGGAACACCGCTATTTCTGGACCATGAGCGGCGAGGCTGCTTCTCACTGCTGAGAAGGAGCATTTATTAAAAGAAAGGGCTAAATGAAGTGCTCTCCTGGGCAAGCTCCAGCCCACACACGCCAGCTCCGACCTCTCACTGGCTTCGCTTGGGCTCTAAGGCCATCTCCCTCCCTCCAGCATCTCCCTCTCATTTAACCTCTAGCTTTTCTGCCCTGCAGCCCAGTTAATTCTTCACCGTCTCAATGCCACTGCGCTCCCTTAAGAGCTTCTTGAATGATGCCAAGATCACATAATTCCCATTAAGATAAATCGCTGCTCGGACCTCCAATTCTGTGCTTTTCTCCATACAGTTGCTCTGCTTTTTACTGCTTCCACTGGGGATAGTCAGGATCTCTAGAGACTGTTGTTAAGGAAAGTTTCATCATCTGTTTGGGGAAAACCACAGAACAGGATTTCAATGAGGGTGTAGAGACAGCTCCAGTCCCAGAATAGTCACTTATCTATTGGCTACAGCTCCTTGGAAATGCAGGTTTGAACCTTCAAGCAAAAGGGGGAACTAAGCTCAGACTCCACAAATATCAACTAAGTGCTCTAAGATTTACCATGGGGAGTGCACAAGCATCAATGTCTACTTTGGATGCTGCAAAGAAAGAAACAGTTGCCATTAAACATTTTGGACGTGCCTCAAAAATAGGAAATGAGTTAGGAGTGTCCAAGGCTAAAACCAGCCCCCAATCAGAATATGTAGAAGAGACCAACTCTGAAATATATACAGGAGAGCCATGAGACAAAGCTTTGCACCAAACCAACATAACCAAGGGTTCTTCCTGCCTCGCTCTTGGCAGTAAAAAACATTTGTGACTAAGCAAGATCTCGAATAAAGTGAATCCAGACTTAGCATAGGACCATTGTGCAAAGATGGAGAAAAATGTCACAAGCAGATGTCAGCAGGAAGAAATGAAATAGAAATCACCAAATTTAGATGCAACATGTCACCACTCGCTCACTTCAGAGGCACTGCTAACGTTGCTTTTTGGCTGCCATGACGAGAATTTGATAATTCTTGCTCCATTTCGAGTAGGAATTAATGGGCAGTACAAGCTGCCAGGAGCTCCTTTTCTGGAAGCACATTCAAAACACTTTCCAGATTTCTCCCACAGGAAATAAATGGGAAAAAAAATAGTATGTTTCATCTTGCAAGACCAAACGCAGGTACTAGTATTTTTAAACTGGATATAAAATTCAGCAAGTCCACGTCTCCCAAGAATCATTTTCCTTGAATTCCCTATAAATGAAGCAAGTCTGTAGGGAAGTAAAGATAACATTTATGTATAGGAAAAGTCAAGATTATATTCTGAAATAGTGAGTACAGACACTTTCCACTTGCTTTTTACTGCTTCCCAGTACTTCCAGAAGTGAGGCAAGTCACAGCTCTAATTAGCATCAAAAATAAAGACAGTAGCTGAGGTTCTCAACCTGTTTGTTCTCACTGTTGAAAGGCTCTAGCACAGAACTGGGAAACGGGAGGTTTAACTAAAAGCCACAGCTCTCTGAAGCAAAAGATCCAGGCTTTTAAGAATCCTTCTTGGCATTCCCTTTGAATATGCCAAAAATACCCTGAATCAACTGACCTACAGTCTAAAAATAAGACTCGCCAAATGCACAGAATTTATTACAGCCTAGCATCCCAGGAAGATTAAGTTTATTAACACTAACACACACCCTTCTTTCTGTCCCTCCAAGAAGTCTCCTGAAGAGCCACGGCCTCTGCATTCGCTGCAATTGAGGGAGCAAGGGAACCTCGGATGGTCACCAGGAACCACCCCTGCTCTGGTGGGTTTGCTCTAAGGGCTTAGCAGATCACATCCTTTTAGGGAGACAAAAGCAGTTAAGGGATTTAGAGAGCGAAAATTAAGGACTATCATGAGAGACAGACAGACAGCTATTCTCTCTGTAGGCAAAATTGCTGACAAGTTTGAATGGTTTGTTGATGCCTAGAAGGCTGCATTTACAACATTAAATTTAGTTAAAATTCCCAGAATCCATTTATTGTAGAATACATAAGATAGCTTAATATATTTAATAATAAACTTAGACTCCAAATTTAAACTCTGACATCACAAATACATTTAACATGAAAAGCAAGTCCTACTGGACAGGCCACCCTCCCTCCCACGTTCTCCCAAGAAGGCTAACCCTAGACCACTTTCATTAGGCTTCACTTCACAGCAAACATAACCAACACTATTACATCTTTTTTTTTCCCCTCAATTTTCAACTACTAAAGAAACTACTGATTCACTTTCTCACTCAGAACACTTAGAACATGGGGGAAAAAGTGTAGGAAGAATTTTGGATATGAAATAAGTTTCTGACCAGTCCAACTCATCTATGGGCTTCCCGCTGCAGTCAGAGCAGTATATAGAATAAGCACAGTTGAAAACACTTAAACATTATAGATAACAATGGTGCCAGGCATCAGAAAATGGCAAAAGAGCAACATACTGGAAGAGAGCGTTAGCTGGAGAGGAAAACAGTGTTCTCCTGTTCTTTTCCTAGTAATTTCAACATAGCCATGTCACCAGGCAGGTCTCAGGCACGTAAGTAACCTAAATGAAAACAGAGTACAACTAGAAAAGGAGTGACAGGGTGACACACACGATTCAACTAATAAAGTATCTTCTAAACAAGCAGGCATTAAATATAGCAACAATAAACAATAGGGAGTCAGTGAAAAAAAAATCAGCAGCAATGTATCAGAGATGCACAGAATTATAAATTGCATAGAGCAGCTGTATAGAAGAAAGTATTCATTTTCCTCTTCCTACACAAATATTAGTAAAACCAGTTACTCAGCAAACTGTTTAAAATTTTTCTTCCCTACACACCTCACAGTGAGAAATATTTATAGACAATGTTGGCCAAAAGTACAATCAGACTCAAAAAGCAATCAAGACAAACTCATGGAAGAAAGGTCCAAAAAGTCATAAATCTCATTCCAGATACCAGCTCTGGCTGAAGGAGTTTCCAAAACTGAAGGCTGCCAATAACTGGCAGAAAGCACCACATGGCTCTGTGCTACTCCCTGCCTACGTTGGGGCAAAACCACCAGATCCCCGGCCTGATGCAGCAGAGCTGCTCCATACTGAGTAGGTACTGGATGCAGCTCTTATGGGCAAGTGCACAAGTTCTTATTTCTAGGACCCATTAAACTGTCTTTTGTCTCCTCTGCTTTTGAGGATGTTCTGGCTTTGGGGAAAAGTCAGATTTGTTTTGCATATTTTGGTAATATTGTTGGTGTCAATGATAACTTCTTTTAAATATCTTTATTTCAACAAAGCTCTTGGGAGCTATTGGAAAGGCGACCATCAGCTAATTTCACTTAAAGTCGGTAACGAGAGTAGATTCATGAAAAGATCTGTTTGACTGCAGTGTTTAAAAAACAGCTTGCTGACAGGACAATCTTATACCAGTAGTTACTATTACACAAAACACAGCATTCATATTTTATATCATTCACAGACTCAAACAGTTGAAAGTTTTGTTATCTGAAAGATAATTATTAAAATCATGTATCGTTGGCCAGATGGACAAACTCTAAAGAGAATAATCACAGCCAAGCAACAAACGGACAACAGAAACTATAAGTTTGGGGGACACGACCTCGTAAACAGGTAAGAGTTCTGGTTATTCTAGTAAAGTCTCGGGATAAGGTGCAGAACTACTTTTATCAAGTAGAACAGTCTCCTACATTTAACCTTTTCAAAATGATTCTAAGAAAAAACTACCTTGTATGCATTCAGAGGCAAGAGTAGACAGCATCTAAGAAGTGGTTTGCTTTTACCATTAAATACCTTGTTCCACCTCATACCAAAGCCCTAGTTGTCCAGTATCCCTCTCACTTAGGTATGACAGTAGTATAAGAGAAAGTGCTGAGCACAAATAGCCACCTCATTGCTTAGTACCGCGTCGGGGGCTCCAAATCAGGGCTAAGAGGCAATCCTGCCACTTCCTGTGGCTCTAAACCCACACTAACACTGCACTCAACAAGGAAATTGAAATGAATCTCCGACTGCGCATTATTCCTTCGCGCTGCTGACAATAAATCAGCAAAGTTTGGGAAGTCGTAATTCAGAGACCAACATAAATCAAGGGTGCTCCCACCTTGACGAGACAGTTCTAACGCATCTTTTGGGTGGTGGGACAGGACTCAGGCAGTCGGCTGTGTGAACTCACAGTTTCAACTGGACTCACATGTGTCTCTGCTCCAAAAGAAAGTTCGACAGCTCCGTGATCCCCAGTGCCAATATAAAAGGGGAAGCAGAATCTCACAGCCATAGATGGATGGGACTGGCCCCTTCAGCAGCAAGGCTTGCTGGCAAATAAACATGATAAAATGTAACCTATGTGTATTTTTAGAATAGGTCTCTTAACATTCTAAAACAAAAATAAAAACACAAGCTTTAAAGATGAAGTTATTAGTATTTGTAAATAAGGTAGCATGCCTCTTTTTTTCACGTTCCATCTGGAACCCTGAGAGATTACTGCTAATAAAATTAACAGGAAGAAAATCAGATTTTTACTGTCATAAAAGCATTTAGAATGTCTTCATTTTGATCCACCTCCCTTAAATGCCATAATCTAATAGCAACAAAGAACACCATGCCATTAAGGATGAGGTCTGCCAGTCCATCAGTTAAGCACCACCACAACGAGCATCTTTCCTGGGTCCAGCCTCTCCTGTAGGATGGCTCTGCCGTTTCTCCAAGCCTGTGAGTCAATTCAGTCAATAAATTGCCACCAAAAACCTAATCACTTAAGCAAAAACTAATTTCCACCACTCTTTTGGTTCACTCTAAGTTGAGACAGTCACAAGGGTAAGGAAGATTTGCACCAGTTGGCCAACAAGAAGGTTTAGCAGTTGTGCATGCGTTTTCACCTTTCACATATTGCAATACCACCTGGGTCAGAGTAGAATGAATAGCAAAGATGACTTCTCTTCCAGCCCAACATACAAAATAAAAAGGCAAACAAAGGAAAAGTCTAATTTACTTAGTCCACACAGGAGCACAAACTTGAAAAGAGACAGTTTGGCCACTGAATCTCTGAATTGGTAACAGCAGAGATGTCTGCTTGTCTGGGAACTCTGAACAGAGCCCTGTGGTTGACTAAATCCTGTAAGATGACAATATGTGCAGTAGAAGAAAAGTAATCTCACTGCAAACTTTACTTGCAGCAAGGCATAAAGTAGGGAGACAACCAAACTCAGGGGAGATGCCTGGTGGTGCCCTTAAAAACAGTTCTAAGTGAATGACCCAAGAACTACATTAGCAGGTTTTCCATTTCCCGGGATTACCAGGCTAATGTCTGGATCATAATTATTTTGTGCTCTCAACAATGCTGAGATTTGCCCCATATATTCACCAAGTTTTGAAAACAAGGCTGTATTGCCCTCCCAGCAGACTGCCCCGTGCCAGATAGAAGGGCTTGGAAAACATCTTACGTTCACGCAGAACAGAGGGGGCTCCAGGTCTAGGGCATAACCACTTCTTCATGCTCAAGATGAAGAAAAAGAAAAAGAAATAATAAAAAAAGTACATGAAGAAAACTCATTTGGAAACTCCACAGCATACTCTTCCTTCCTGTTGCTTCCCGTCTTTTTCTAATTTATACCAATCTTACTTGTTAAAATGTGTTATTTTGCCTTTGCTCCAGAGTTTTCTTGTAGGCATTTCTAGTCACACAATTAGAAGCTTTCCTTGCCAATACTGCTTCCAAGTTAATTATAAAAATATATATGTATATTCAACCAATTGAATATACAGCAACCTCCCAAATTTACTCACGCAAGTGACTAAAGTTTTGTCTGGAAAACATCAAAGTCTGTCTGCAGTCTCCAGGGACTAACTCATGTTCTACAAGACTAGTGACTACATCACAAGCACACTGTAAGCTCTATTTTTTGGGAAAAAAAAAATATATATATTTATCCCTCACTATTGACTACTACTCGTCCACCACAAAGACTGTTTGCTCTTCTAGCCCAATCAAGATACATCCTAACATGAAGGGATTCACAAAGTGAACAGAATTTAGACTTATGACAAACAAAACACACCAAAAGGAAATTATTAAATTTCATCGGTTATACAAAGCTGGAATAGAAACACCAACAAAATTGAAAAAGTTTTTTTTGTTTTGTTTTTAAATCATTTTGTGAACAATAGTTTTCATACTTAAAAAAAGCACACAGTGAAGATAGGCACTTTTAAATACTAGTTCTCATAAGGAGCCTTTGTACTTAAACATTTAATTTAACGGGAAAAAAAAGCTCCTAATTAGCTACAGTTCCTTGTCTTTCCTTTTAAAGGGAGCTGTCTCCGTGGAGGAGAGTGATACTGTCCTGTGACAAACAAAGCCATATTCCAGCACTGTAGCAACAGACAGACTCATTATTATCAGTTCCTAATGGGTTACTGAATTCATCTGTATGCAAACCCAAGAAAATGTGGAGCCAAGTCAATTTAAACAGTAACTAGAACACATATAATGGAAAGAAATATTCCCCCTACATTTTTAAGCTATTAGAAGACATGTGCTTGCATTATAAAAGATTTCCTAAGTAATGTGGTCACTTAAGCGCAGCGCACAACCCAGTACGCTGATGGCCTGATCCAACCACTGGGTTTGTCTGTTCTCCAGATCGAAGCCCACAGGTTGCAAATAAGTGCTTTCTTCTTCTTCCCCCCTCTCCAATTCCACAAGGTACAATCTATCTATGCTACAGTCAGAGGGAGTAAATGCAACGTAAGCGTTTACTTAACACAGAGTATACAGATAATTAGCAGCACCAAAATGACAGCGCTCCAGGTTTCGTATTGACTGCAGAAGTCCAAAAGTTCCTCTTAAAAAGGACTTTGGCACAGGCTAGTCATCTTGCCAGGCTTTATTGCTGCTCACACTAAAGGCAACAGCCATCCTGGAAATGCAGCTGTAAAATACAGCTTGTTCAAAAATCTGAGGGGTTTTTGTTTTGCCATTCAGAGTCCACAAATGAAGTAACATTTCCTGCGCAGTCCTTTCCTCTGTAATTCCAGGCTGCCGTCAGTCACCACGATTCAGGCCACAGATAACAAGGAAACACTCACAGTTGTACTCAGACCTTGAGTTGGACTTAGTAATTTCAACATGGACA